>NC_089495.1:202675471-202984846 GCF_036850765.1 Saccopteryx bilineata
TCTAGCCTAAGATGGGTCCTATAGGAATATAATGATGTGTTTTAATGCTCAGCTGATACTGAAAGTGATGCTCCTATAAGTGTCTGTGAGTCTTCATAGTCAGGGGGGTCTTTCAGGTCCATCCAGTTACTGAACAGACATCTTTCTCCAACAGACATGTCCTCAATGTTCTGGGTAAGACCAAAGAAGCTGCGAAGATCCTCTCCAATAATCCCAGCAAGGGACTGGCCCTGGGGATCGCCAAAGCCTGGGAGCTCTACGGCTCAGCCAAGTAAGGGGCAGGAAAAGGGGCAGAAGAACCCTGCTTTAGAGTCAGCACTCATGGGTGCAGCACCTTCTGCTTTGCCTGACATCCTTAGGGAATGAGCCAATCATTCTGGGAATAGAAAAGCTTAACACTTTTAAGGGCCAGAATAATTTTAATGGAGTTTTGGGCTTCCTTCCTAAATATAAGATGCTGACTCTAATTTAATCTTCTCAAGCAGGCTGGAGGTCATCGTCTGACTGTCAGTGATTGCTTGTTGACGTAATGCAGAGGTGCTGCCTCGAGTTAGAAAGGCTGCGAGGCTGTCCGCCCGCGTCATGGCCCCAGCTCTTAGGCTTGGAGATCTCATTCCTCTGCACTGCGGGACGATGCCAGCCGAGCTGTCCGGCCAGGACTAAGCTCTCATTCCTTTCCTTCATAGTTTTCTTTCTTTCTCTCTGCTGACAGTGCGCTTGACCTTGGGCTCCTCCGCTCCCACCCCTGGACCTCCTGTCCAGGTTGCTGTGGTTCCGGGAAGCAAATGACTAGGGTTGTTCTGATCGTGTCTAATGAGTGTGAGGGCCTCTTTGAAGAGTAAATGCATAAGCTTTGATTTAGGGATCTTAGAGTGTCTGTTTTAACTGCTTTGAGGCAGTTTTTGCTTTGTTCTTATTTCTCACCCATGTTCCAAAAGTGTGAATATGCTAGGTAAGTGACTTCTGGATAAGTGAGAGGCCACAGTAGTAAGGGTTACTGCAGTGTTAACACAGCATTAATAATTAACCCTGCATGAGCTCACTGGTGCCATAACTTAGCGCCGGGCACCTCGCCTACAAGATTCCATTGAATCCTCATATCAAACACTCCATGGCGCTCTTCCTCTCCCCCATTTTGCAGATGAAGAAAGTGAGGTTCAGAGAAGTTAAGTGAACTGTTCCAAGTCAAGTGGTGAGCTGGTGGAGCCCAGAGCCCACCTCCCTTCAGAACCTGCATTCGTAATTACCTGATGCCTCCAAGAGAGCCTCTCTGGGCTTGTTCAGCCTCACTAGGACCCAGCAAACCTCAGACTCTGAGCATTTAGAAGTCCTCAGAGCCCTGGCCGGTGGTGCAGTGAATAGAGCATCTTCCTGGAGCTCCAAGGTTGCTAGTTCGATCCCAGGGTCACCGGCTCAAGGCCAGGGTGGCAGGTTCCAGCCCAGTTTGAGTCCCAATCAGGGCACATATGAGAAGCAATCAAAGGCACGACTAAGTGGAACAATGAGAATCTCCTCTCCTCTCTCTCCCTCTCTCTCTTTCCCCCTTTTCCTCACCCTCTCCCTTTCACTTTTCCTTCCTTGCCCCCTCACCGCTCTCCCTTCCTCTCTCTCTCAAAAAAAAAAAAAATCACCAAATGAAAATGTCAAGTAGAACTCTTGGCTAGGTTGTATTTTAAGAAGCGAAGCCAGGGCCCTGGCCGGTTGGCTCAGCGGTAGAGCGTCGGCCTGGCGTGCAGGAGTCCCGGGTTCGATTCCTGGCCAGGGCACACAGGAGAAGCGCCCATCTGCTTCTCCACCCCTCCCCCTCTCCTTCCTCTCTGTCTCTCTCTTCCCCTCCCGCAGCCGAGGCTCCATTGGAGCAAAGATGGTACGGGGCCTGACCTGTGGTGGCGCAGTGGATAAAGCGTCGACCTGGAAATGCTGAGGTCGCCGGTTCGAAACCCTGGGCTTGCCTGGTCAAGGCACATATGGGAGTTGATGCTTCCAGCTCCTCCCCACCTCTCTCTCTCTCTCTCTCCCTCTCTGTCTTTCTCTCTCTCTTCTCTAAAAATGAATAAATAAAATAAAAAAAAAATACTTTAAAGAAGAAAAAAAAAAAAAGATGGTACGGGCGCTGGGGATGGCTCCTTGGCCTCTGCCTCAGGCGCTAGAATGGCTCTGGTTGCAGCAGAGCGATGCCCCAGATGGGCAGAACATCGCCCCCTGGTGGGCATCCCGGGTGGATCCCGGTTGGGCGCATGCGGGAGTCTGTCTGACTGCCTCCCCGTTTCCAGCTTCAGAAAAATGAAAAAAAATTAAAAAAATAAATAAATATAATTAATAAATAAATAAAAAAGAAGCGAAGCCAGGAGATGGATCAGCTGGGGAACGCCTGATGGCCCAGTGCTGCAGACGTTTCTCCAGGCTGTAGATAACACGGAGAGAGACTTGTGTACCCAAAATCAGGTGCTGGGTATAGGAGCCATGGGGCCTCTGAGGCAGGACCGGCTTCCCTCATGTTGAGATCAGATAGCACATGATCTTTGCTAAGTCTATTTTTTCTTTTTTCTTTTTTTTCCATTTTTCCGAAGCTGGAAACGGGGAGGCAGTCAGACAGACTCCCATATGCTCCCGACCGGGATCCACCCGGCATGCCCACCAGGGGGCGATGCTCTGCCCATCTGGGGCTGCGCTCTGCCACTCTGCCGCAATCAGAGCAACTCTAGCACCTGAGGCAGAGGCCACAGAGCCATCCTCAGCGCCTGGGCCATCTTTGCTCCAATGGAGCCTCAGCTGCAGGAGGGGAAGAGAGAGACAGAGAGGAAGGAGAGGGGGAGGGGTGGAGAAGCAGATGGGCGCTTCTCCTGTGTGCCCTAGCGGGGAATCAAACCCGGGACTCCTGCACGCCAGGCCGACGCTCTACCACTGAGCCAACCGGCTAGGGCCAGTCTATTTTTTTCTTGAAGCATCAGTCTCTTTATTTGTAAAATGAGGGTAGGATAATACCTAAAAGGGTGGTTGTGAGAATTAAACAAAATCATGGATTTGAAAAATTCTTTAAAAAAATTCAAGGATCATTCATTATGTGATATTTTCAATGTTAATAATAACTACCTCTTTTTTTAATTAATTTATTTTTTACAGAGACAGAGAGTGAGTTAGAGAGAGGGATAGACACAGACAGACAGGAATGGAGAGAGATGAGAAGCATCAATCATTAGTTTTTCATTGCGCGTTGCAACACCTTAGTTGTTCATTGATTGCTTTCTCATATATGCCTTGACCGCGGGCCTTCAGCAGACCGAGTAACCCCTTGCTGGAGGCAGCGACCTTGGGCTCAAGCTGGTGGAATTTTGCTCAAACCAGATGAGCCCGCACTCAAGCTGGCGACCTCGGGGTCTCGAACCTGGGTCCTCTGCATCCCAGTCCAACGCTCTAGCCACTGCACCACCGCCTGGTCAGGCAATAATAACTACCTCTTAAGCATTAGTAGTTTTATTTTACAGAAGAGTAAACAGGGTTTCAAAGAGGTTGAATAACTTGCCCAGAGTCACACAGCTAGCAGTTTAGAATTCACGTCTCTCTGCCTCTGCAGCCTGTGTTTTCTCTGCTACGCTGTTCTGTCTCCGAGGGGAACGGCTCCCTAGTATGGATTGCAAAACTGAGGCTGAAGCATGTGTAGAGCAGATGAATTGCCATCAATTATCTCATACCTTGTAAGAATTTATTTTAAAGGAAGCCTAGAAAATTGCAGTTTCAATTTAGACATTTATTCAAACTCTTTGAAAATACAGTATCTGTGATGAGAATGAGTAGAGACAGGAAAGGGGGGTTCTTGGTATAAAAGTTGAGGAACTACGATCTATTTAACACCTTATTTATAGATGGGGAAATCAGGGTTCAAGGGAAGAAACTGACTTGCCCAAGGACAGGTGATACCACAGGACACTCACAGAGGACAGGACAGTCCTCACTCCCAGCCAGCATGTTACTGCCTCCTCACCTTCCTTAGCTGACAACTTTTCCAGTCCTGACGGACTGCTTAGAACTGAAGGCAGGAACAGGACCAACCACTTTCTGAGTCTGACTGAATATTTAGCAGGAAACAGGCTGACATCATTCATGAGGGCATGTAGTTCCACTTTACCCTACAGCCTCCCTCCTCTGCCTCTGCTTAGAAGTGGGCCAGCCTGGGCCAGGTGCCCCCTTTCCATCTAAACAACAGAGCAGATCAGGCTGCAAAGTGAAAAGCAAGGCCATTGGCCATCGTAATTCTCAGAGCAAGATGGCTTGTGGGACCACTGTTTCTAGCTTGTCTCTCAGATACCCAGCTCAAAGCCAGGGCTCAGCTTACCTCAAGGGATTTCAGGCAGACCAGCAGAGGCTGCACCCTCGGGCCTGTATTTCACCTAAGTGGAAAGGAATCAGGCAGAGTGTGGTCCAAGAGGTTCTGCTGAGGTAGGGAGAAGCAGAGACAAATAGACAAGAGGCCAAGTATAGGAGGTCAGGAATCCCCACTTAGAACCCTAAGCCAAAGTCTGGCCAGCCAAGAGTCCGCAGAAAGCCATGGGTCTAGCGCAGTACAGCTATAGCAAAAACAGTTTGGGGCTGCTAAGCGTTGGCCCTAGAGCAGGGGTCCCCAAACTTTTTACACAGGGGGCCAGTTCACTGTCCCTCAGACCGTTGGAGGGCTGCCACATACAGTGCTCCTCTCACTGACCACCAGTGAAAGAGGTGCCCCTTCTGGAAGGGCGGCGGGGGCCAGATAAATGGCCTCAGGGGGCTGCATGTGGCCCGCGGGCCATAGTTTGGGGACCCCTGCAGAGAGTCTAGTTGGGGGTTGAACCTGCCTTTGACAATTGAAGCAGCTTGGTTGGTAGCCAAACAGGCAGTTCTCTGGCATTAGCTTTTCCCTGAGTTCTTGAGCTCCCACTTCTTTAAGAAACATATGAATAGCCATGGCCAGATAGTTCAGTTGGTTAGAACGTCATCCTGGTATGGCAAGGTTGCAGGTTCAATCCCTGGTCAGGGCACATACAAGAATCAAGCAATGAATGCATAAATAAGTGGAACAACAAGGTGATGTTTCTCTCCCTCTCTCTCTCTCTCTCTCTCTCCCTCCTTTACTCTCTCTCAAAAAAAAAAAAAATCAATAGGCCCTGGCCTGGTGGCTCACTGGATAAAGCATCAACCCAGTGCACCAGATTCTTGGGTTTGACCCCCGGTCAGGGCACATATAAGAAGTAATCAGCCTGACCAGGCGGTGGCGCAGTGGATAGAGCATTGGACTGGGATGCTGAGGACCCTGGTTCGAGACCTCGAGGTCGCCAACTTGAGTGCGGGCTCATCTGGTTTGAGCAAAGCTCACCAGCTTGAACCCAAGGTCGCTGGCTCCAGCAAGGGGTTACTCAGTATGCTGAAGGCCCGCGGTCAAGGCACATATGAGAAAGCAATCAATGAACAACTAAGGTGTCGCAATGTGCAGCGAAAAACTAATGATTGATGCTTCTTATCTCTCTGTCCCTATCTATCCCTCTGCCTCTGTAAAAAAAAAAAAAGCAAAAAAACCCCAAAACAAAACAAAAAAGAAGCAATCAATGAGTACACAACTAAATGGAACAACTAAGTGAAACAATGAGTTGATGCTTCTCTCTCTCTCTCCCTTCCCCCACCTCTCTCTCAAGTCAATGGGGAAAAAATTTTTAATTAAAAGAATGTTTTTAAATGTTAAAAAATCAATTAAAAAAAGAAATGTGAATAAACAGTAAGAAGCCAGATGAACTCCAGTGATCCCATTAATACTGTAGGGTCAAGCCTGACCAGGCGGTGGTGCAGTGGATAGAGCGTCGGACTGGGATGCAGAGGACCCAGGTTCGAGACCCCGAGGTCACCAGCTTGAGCACGAGCTCATCTGGTTTGAGCAAAAGCCCAACAGCTTGAACCCAAAATCGCTGGCTCCAGCAAGGGGTTACTTGGTCTGCTGAAGGCCCGCAGTCAAGGCACATATGAGAAAGCAATCAATGAACAACTAAGGTGTTGCAACACGCAATGAAAAACTAATGATTGATGCTTCTCATCTCTCTCCATTCCTGACTGTCTGTCCCTGTCTATCCCTCTCTCTGACTCACTCTCTCTCTCTGTAAAAATAATAAATAAATAAATAAAATTTAAAATACTGTAGGGTCAAGAATGGCCCTGTGTACATCGCAGAAATGTTGGGAGGCCCTAACATATAACAAATGTTAGGAGGCTTAACAATAAGACCTTATTTAGAGGGTTTCTATAAGATTCCATTGAGTTATTCTAATGTTTCATGCAAGAATCACAAACTCTTTTATACATTTATGCTTTACAATCTAATAATGTCATAAGCCCCAACCCCCAGCATTATTCTGTAAAAAATATCCTTTAGTACTCTTACCTGTTTGTTCTTCCAGAAAGATTTTAGAATCATTATGTGAAGTGCGTTATTGAGATAGTTTTAAATCTGAATTTTAGTTTGCGTAGAAAATTGACATCATTGCAATATTTCGTCTGCCTACTAGAGAAGGGGCAGAAACATCTTTATTTTTTCAAGTTCCCTATTTTCAGGGAACAGTGTGTTGTAGCCTCAGGTGTCGGTGCCTGAGGCAGTCGGAGTTGAGAGACTCTCTGCTCCTTCAGGGAAGCTGTGTTCTCACTGTCACTCCTGAAGGGGGTGGCGTGGAGGGAGGGTCAGCTCTGTAGCCACCATGGGCCACCTGTGCTCTTTCCCCAGAGCTCTGGTGCTACTGATTGCTCAGGAGAAAGAAAGGAACATATTTGACCAGCGTGCCATAGAGAATGAGCTACTGGCCAGGTAAGTAAAGGAGGTCAGACCTCCAGGTGTGGCCCCAGGACTGGGGAGAGCCACTGGGAGCGGAGCATCCACGCCTCGTGCCCCTTGCCCATCTTCCCCAGGAACATCCATGTAATCCGGCGAAGGTTTGAAGATGTCTCTGAAAAGGGATCTTTGGACCAAGACCGAAAGCTGTTTGTGTAAGTGTTCAGGGAGCATTCCCTAAAGATCCAGTAGAGGGCTGGTTTTAGAAACTCATCCTTTTACTCGCTTTCCCCAAATGATCCTTTCTTGGAGGCGTAGTAGCTTGCTTCCTTCTCTCTGAATTTAAGGGGTGAACTCTGAAATATCCTATCATTATAGGAAATTTTGGAGAAGGCTAGCCAACTTCTGCTGCTAAAGGGCTGTATTAGAGCTGCTGAATTCTAGATAAAGGTCTTCTTAAAATAACCTTGGTTTTCATATGCCCTTGGTCTCCCGAAGTTTCTCATCCCTGTTGATGACTAGTCAAGTCAGGCCTGAGCACTGGGCTGGGAAGTCAGGGAGGGAGAGGAGGAGCTGTCTTATTTTGTGTCTGATCTGGGACCTGTTCTTTGAGCTGAGGCAGGACCTCAGGGCCTGGACTTGTACTCTAAGCCAGGCCCTGCACTTCCCTCCAGGGGCCACCACCAGGCAACCTCAGTACCACATTTTGGGTAGTATTGTCCGTACCACACATATGTAGACCTGGAACTCTGTGATCCCTAGAACTAACCTCCATGGAATTTCACAATACCACTCACCATTTTCAAAATTTACTTTTATCGTAACAACAACAACTAAATCATAAATATACTTTCCAGATAAACCAGAAAATATTAAATAAATCAAAGAAAAGGGGGGAAGAATTCAAAAGGTAGTCTGTATTTTAACTAGTCTCAAAATTTTGCATCTCCAACATTACTCACATGACTTAAAAAAATAATCTCAGCCTGGTTTCCACCACTTTAAACAGTGTAAACACATGTGCATTTTTCTAAGCATGACATACAATTCTGTTGCTCAGTAATTTTGAGGTCAACTTTTTGTATATATTTTTCTGAAGTGAGAAGTGGGAGGCATAGAGAAGGACTCACACATGTGCCTGACCAGGATCCACCTGGCATGCCCACCAGGGGGCAATGCTCTGCCCATCTAGGCCATTGCTCCATTGTGGACTGATACATTCTGGTGCCTGAGGCAGAGACCATAGAGCCATCCACAGTGCCCGGGCCAACTTTGCTCCAGTGGAGCCTTGGCTGCAGGAGGGGAAGGGAGACATAGAAAGAAAGAAAAGAGGGAAGGGTGGAGAAGCAGATGGGCGCTTCCCCTGTGTGCCCTGGCCGGGAATCGAACTTGGATTCCTTCCACACACTGAGCCAATGCTCTACCACTGAGCCAACCGGCCAGGGTGAGCCCAACTTTTAAAAATCTACTTAATTTTGCCCTGGCCGGTTGGCTCAGCGGTAGAATGTCGGCCTGGCATGCGGGGGACCCGGGTTTGATTCCCGGCCAGGGCACATAGGAGAAGCACCCATTTGCTTCTCCACCCCCCCCCTCCTCTCTGTCTCTCTCTTCCCCCCCGCAGCCAAGGCTCCATTGGAGCAAAGATGGCCCGGGCGCTGGGGATGGCTCCTTGGCCTCTGCCCCAGGTGCTAGAGTGGCTCTGGTCGCAGCAGAGCGATGCCCCGGAGGGGCAGAGCATCGCCCCCTGGTGGGCAGAGCGTTGCCCCTGGTGGGCGTGCCAGGTGGATCCCAGTCGGGCGCACGCGGGAGTCTGTCTGACTGTCTCTCCCCGTTTCCAGCTTCAGAAAAATAAAAAAATAAAAAAAATTTACTTAATTTGATTCCAGTTATCTTCTTGTTTCCCTCTGGCCTTCCTGGACTGACTCGAGATCTGGAATATTCTAAAACATTCCTTACTGGACACCCCCATGTTTTTCGTGGAAGCTGTGGCTATGTACTTTCACTGGTTCCAATGAACCCCTCTTTAGGTTGCCCCTGTGACCTTTCTAAGTAGCCACACTCATTCTGATGCACCCTGAAATAGACTGAACCACTGAACACCTCAGTTGCAATTGAGCACGGCAGCTTTCTCCTTCCTGTGTTCTAGGGATGGCCAGGAAATTGCTGTGGTTTACTTCCGGGATGGCTACATGCCAAGTCAGTACAATCCACAGGTTGGTATTTTCTGTTCAACGCCTCCTGAGACCTACTGTCGCTCCTCAGGGACCCAAATCGGGTGTCACAACAACCTGGGTTTTCCCCTGAATTCTGGATTCAGTACTTCCTCAGGGGACTTGCTGCTGGGACATCCTGTCCCGTACACTTTTGCTACCTCTTACTCTTTACAAACACACTGTCTTCCAGAATCTGAGTCCTTAGGAATCTACAGTGCTTTAGCCATTCACACTGTTTCTGGGGATAGGCTGGTAATCTTTAACAATCATCTTTTTCTGGAAGGAAAGTCCTAATTTGTAGCATTTGCTGATTTCTGTAGTATAAATACTCCCCACTATGGCCAATTTCAAGCTTCCCAATTTACATCTCTAAACACAGAGCTGGGGAGAGATGGGTACAATCAGCTAGTACCAGCTGGTGCAAACCAGTTCTACCTCATCCTGACCTGTTCTTTCCTGCCAGTTCTTAACTCTCTTTTATCTGCGTCAGAAAGTTTTTAATCACCTGCCCGCTCTTAATGATAGTAATGATACAACGTTATCTTGCTATCCCCATAATGTAGTTTCAAAACTACTTTCCACATCCATTATTTCACTGAATCTTTTAACAACCACCCTGTGAGGCATATCATTACTCCCATTATACAGATGGAGAAACAAAGGTTTGGAGAGATGCAAGGGCTGGTCTGGGGACCCACAGGAAGTCCCCAGGCTTTCTCTCAGTCCAGTGGCATCCCCACTACATCATTCCCCTGCCCTAATCTACAGCATGGAGAGGCTGAAAAGCCTTGCTTTCAGTTGGGAGAAAGTAAAGGTGAATAAAGAGAATTATGGGGAAACATACTCTAAATAGAGTGGTTTGAGAACGTGACTTTGAGGCAACTTAAGGATGAGAAAGACCCAGGCATTCTTTGGAAAAGTCAAAAGGAGAATTCTCCAGGCAGAGGGAAAAGCTGTGGATGCAGAAGCCCTCAAGCGGGAGGGGTGTGTGTGTTTGGGGACCAGCAGGCCTGTGTGGCTAGAATGTGGAGGGTTGGAACAGAATGAGGTTGAGGAGAGAGTTTGGAGTTTATTTGGAGTGCAGTGGGAAGCAAGAGTTCCATCCCTTTCAGACTTCCTCATCGATTTTTCTGCACCCTTAGACCTTTCGTCGTTTCCCTTTTGATTACAGTCATGCTTCACTGAGCTAGACGGTGAGCTCTCTGAGGGCAGGGACCCTGCGGACTGGGAGGGAGCGTACCTGCCTCACAAGGGTGTGGCAGTGACCTGGGAGATAATGAACGTGAGGCTAGAAAGCAGGATACCTGGCACCTGAGGGACGGCTGCTGTGAAATAGAGTAGAATTCCTCTGGCTCTCTCTCTGCAGAACTGGGAAGCACGCCTGCTGCTGGAGAGGTCGTGTGCTGTCAAGTGCCCGGACATTGCGACCCAGCTGGCAGGAACTAAGAAAGTGCAGCAGCAGCTGAGCAGAGTGGGCGTCCTGGAGGAGGTGCTTCCCGGCCAGCCTGAGGCTGTGGCCCGCCTCCGGGCCACCTTTGCTGGCCTCTACTCACTGGACATGGTATGTGGGCAGCCTGTTTCTCCCACCGCAGGCCTCCTAGGTGGCAAGGACCTGGACTCTAATGTGTTAGGGTGGCCGGAGTGGGCACTGGGCTAGACTTGGGTCATTGATGCTTTGTGAGAACCCCTAAGTCCTGGGGAAGAGGGCTGGGATCCACTGTAGACTCGCTCAGCAAAGGGAAAGATGGCGATGGGAACCAGACGAAGAGGCTGAGGCAGATGGCAAGAGTTAGGGAACATCTGTCCCTGCTTTCCAGGCCGCACACCCCTGAATTGTGCCAGAAGAAACTTGTTCTCTTGTTCTTGCTGCTGCAGGGGTCTTTTGGGAGGGTCACACCCAGATAGTGGCCTCTAGCCGAAAAGGGCTTCCAGTTCTCCCCTGAACTACTCTTCCTCTGACACCGCTCTGCACAGCCAGCAGGACCTCAGCCCTGCTTCTCTGGCCTGAAACTGCCCGTGACTGCTTTCTCCCCTCCTGCCAGGGTGAAGAAGGCGACCGGGCCATCGCTGAGGCCCTCGCTGCTCCCAGTCGGTTTGTGCTAAAGCCCCAGAGAGAGGGTGGAGGTAGGTGGACTCCCCCTCTGCGGGGCTGCTCGGTGGAAAGGGGCTGGCAGACTGTCCCCAGCGCTGACTGGCACTTGCTATGGGCACAGACCCAGGCTCTGAGAAATAGGAGACAACTGACACAGGCCCTGACCTTGGACGGTGTCCCGGGAGACCCTGTGTGAAGTGCTGTGGAGCACAGGGGAATCTGATAAACTGGAACTTGAGAGTGTGGACAAGTTGAGTCCGCAGTGCCTGTGGGTGGATTGTGGGGTGGGGACAGGTCAGAACTTTGGGTGTCTTCCTGCCTCGTTTGAACTTCCTGAGGGCAGGGATCACTTCTGCCTCCCAGCCTGAGAGGAGATGGTTTTTGATCTTGGTCTTAAGGGATAGGTAGGCGTTTCCCAAGTGGGAAAGGGGGAGAGCATACCGTGCAGAAGGAGCAGCGTTAAGTACAGCACTAGTCCAAGGAAGAGTGGTGTTGGTGGGGCTGGAGCAGTGTGGGAAATGGGAGGGGCAGGGGACTGGGCTGGAAAAGGTGGTTTGGGGCCTGATTCTAAAGAATGTTGAATATATATATGTAGGAGATTGGATTTTCTTCAAAGAGAAGTGGAATATCACTAGAGAGTTTTAAGGAGGGAAGAGACACACGACTGATTCAGGATCCGTGTGTCAGTCCTGGTAGACCATGTCCTGGAAGGAAGGGAGACATTAGTAGCAGAAAGACCATGGAGGAGGCAGTAGTTGTCTCGAAGAGCGATGTAGAGGCCTGGGCTAGGGCGGGACAGTGTGAGTACAGACTGAAGAGACATGTCTGAGCGGGTGAGGTCCTGAGAGGGAGGAGTTGAATATGACTCAGGGATGCCTCTTGCCTGATTGGGACTAGGAAGGTCCCGGGTGGGCGGGTTCAGGCGGAAGTAATGAAATCTGTGTGGGCATATTGAGCTTGTTTGGGGGACCCATGGATATCCGTGCGATGTCTAGAACAGGGAACTTGGGTTCAAGATTTGGGAGTTAACAAGTTATAGGATATAAATGGAGCCTTGGAAGAACTCTTCCTGAAAACTGTGTATGTGAAAGAAAGAACAAGGGTAAACGACCAATTCCTTGGGAATCCCAACATTTAAGAGGTGCAGGAGCCGGTCAGAGAGGCTGAGAAGTGATAGCCACAGACAGGTAGGATGGTGTGGCATAAGGTGGGTTTGCTTGTGTGAGTCAGGGCTCATCTGTTAAGATGACATTCCCTCCTTGGGAGCCAAGCCTTCCTTGGCTTCACTGAGCTGGTGTCAGGAACTGAGGCTCCTGACTTACCCACATGGCCCCAGAAGTGGGGACATGGGGTGGAGAGGTGGGCCCAGGGTCCAGGGTGACTGGCCAATGGAATTGCAGGTAACAACCTGTATGGGGAGGAGATGGTGCAGGCCCTGGAGCAGCTGAAAGACAGCGAGGAGAGGGCCTCCTACATCCTCATGGAGAAGATTGAGCCTGAGCCGTTTGGGAATTGCCTGCTACGGCCTGGCAGCCCTGCCCGAGTGGTCCAGTGTGTCTCAGAGCTGGGCATCTTCGGGGTCTATGTCAGGTGAGCCCATCGGGAGGGGTTCTTCCTCACCAGAGGGCCAATCAAGAAAGCCTGGAGGGGGCCCTGGCTGGTTGGCTCAGCGGTAGAGCGTCGGCCTGGCGTGCGGGGGACCCGGGTTCGATTTCCGGCCAGGGCACATAGGAGAAGCGCCCATTTGCTTCTCCACACCCCCCCCCCCCGTCCTTCCTCTCTGTCTCTCTCTTCCCCTCCCGCAGCCAAGGCTCCATTGGAGCAAAGATGGCCTGGGTGCTGGGGATGGCTCCTTGGCCTCTGCCCCAGGCGCTAGAGTGGCTCTAGTCGCGGCAGAGCATCGCCCCGTGGTGGGCGTGCAGGGTGGATCCCGGTAGGGCGCATACGGGAGTCTGTCTGACTGTCTCTCCCCGTTTCCAGCTTCAGAAAAATACAAAAAAAAAAAAAAAAAAAAAGAAAGCCTGGAGGGGAGCCACACGCCAGTCCCCGGCTGCATTTCCTTGTCTGGTAAATCGGCCAAGGACCTAGACCTGCCCACCTCATGGCGCTACCAAATGAAGCCCGATGAGAAGTGTTTTGCAACTTTAAGGAAATTTCAAGTAGTGTCTAGATGGATGAGAAAACAACCCAGGACCAGGAGACCCCGGGGAAGAGAGAGATTGGGTTGTTGCTAGGCTACTGGGGATTCTGGGGAGAGGCGAGATGGGCCAGCTAGAGGGGCCTCAGCGGCTTTGAAGACCTGAGTGGCCCTGGGTTTGGATTCGAGCACTAAAGAATGAGAAAGAGGGGAAGACTTGGTGATTTAATAATTCCTGATCCCTTGTACTATTTCCTACAAAAGACTCACTCCAAGGTCAGGGCAAGGTAGAAATGTCAGATCCTTCTCTCTACAGTCCCCTCTAACCACCGGCTGCGTCTCTGCCTGCCTCCCACAAGCTCTCCTGCCGCCATAGCCTTTCTTGAGAGAGAGGCAGAGCAGGACATTTATAGCTACAGAACATGAATTGTCAGCCTAGCATCATACTAAGTGCTTTCCCTGCTTTATTTAATCCTCATGAATATCTTGCAAAATGAGATGTACCATCCCTATTTAAAATCAAAGACAAAGACATAGGGCTAGTAATTTCCAAGCTAGGATGCAAACCCAAATCTGATTCTAAAGGCCTAACACTTTCTTGAGTGTAGTCAGTCACCCGTGTACTTACTGCTCAGCTGGGACCAGGGAAGGTCCTGGGTTTGGGGGCTGAGTCTAGCTGACAGTTGTGTGTCTCCTGCTCCCATTTCTATAGGCAGGGAAAGGAATTTGTGATGAACAAGCACGTGGGACATCTGCTCCGAACCAAAGCCATTGAACATGCAGATGGTGGTGTGGCTGCGGGAGTGGCAGTCCTGGACAACCCATACCCCGTGTGAGGACACAGCCACGCCTGTCCAAACTCGCTCGAGAGACCTTCTGTCCCTTGTACTTGGCATTCCTTTCCTAGTCCTCCTGACAGGTGCTTTTCTCCTAACTTGGGAGGGCCGGTCTCTTCTAGAGACCTCCAGGGTCTTTGTGGAGGGGTGAATGATGGGTACCTCCCATTTGAGGACCAGAAAAGCTGTGTTTCCTTTAGATGAGATCTAGAAGCCCCTAAATCCTCGGGGTGTGGGTACAGCTGAAAGAAAGTTGATCTGAGGTACGAGTCCAGAACCCTGGCATCCTCCTGTCAGCCCCTTGTCAGCCTTTCAGCAGGGCCCAGGGTCTGACCTGGGACAGGACTTGGGGTAGGAGGAGGGGCTGGAAGGGCATGGCCTTTCCCCACCTCTGCCTTAAATAAAACCACATTTGTGATTCTGTGATTCCTTGGTTGCTGCAATTGGGGGAAGGATCGGCCCACTTAAGGTGAATTGGACTTGGCTCTAATCAGACTCTCCCTAGCTCCAGACCCTATGAACAGAACCCTGCAGTTCCAATCCTTAGTCACTCACTAGTGCTCTCAAGGGGTCATAGGGAGGAGAAGGTTCCTAGCAGGAGCCACAGGAAGGGTGGCTGTGATGGGACACCACAGTTGTGAACTGGCTTCGTTGCTTTCCTGTTTAGTTCAGTAGCTTGTCAAAGCACCTATCAGTGCAGCACTGCCTAGTTTGTCCAAACCAAAAGCTTTGGAAGGAGGGTTCTGGGGTATTCCTGGGGAAAACCACTCCCCTCTCCACCCCCACACAGATCGGAGCAGCAGGCAAGCATAGTCTGTCAGATGCCTCAGAAAACAAGTCACCACCTTCCTGAAGTCAGACTTTATTCCAACAACCACAGGGCTTGAGCACAACCAGGCAAGAAAGGAGTTTCATCTGAGAGTGTCTGTCATGGGCATGACTATATTCAGATGAGGATGGGAAAAGAGAACAAGGAAGACAAGTTCCTCTGGCCCTAGGAACAAAACATTTACTCCTGCAAAGAAGCAAATGATCTAAAATCCATCTGGAAACAGCCTGTTTGCACACCCCTGGAGCAATGGGCAGACAAACACTGCCATCTGGCACAAAAGACCCAGAGCAGAAGAAGCGAAGTGTTAAAAAAAATAATTGTTCCAGGACTCACAGGCATTTCTAAGGGCAAGTGCATGCCCAAGATAAGTACTGGTGCTTCCTGAGAGTTGACGTAGGGTTACAGAGCTGCCTGCCTGCTTCTCCAGTCTAGGCCCTCACATGCCCTCTGAACACTCAGCTTGGGTTGGAGACATGACCTTCAGGTCCCTGTTCTGGGCTCCAAGGGCTCTTTGCAAGCACAGCAACTTGAGGTTGACTTGGGTCCTGTCCCATCTGCCTGGTAGTCACAGGACGTTGCCTCCACCCAGGGGTAAAGCTGGTCCTCAGTCCCTGATAGCTGGTTAAGGGAGGTGGTGTGGGTCAGCCCTGGCCCTCAGCACTCTGGATGGGGGCAGGGAGGGTGGGCGAAACTTTGGAAAGGCAAGCAAGGGGGAATCCTGGGTAAGGAGCAGTCTTGTTCACTGGATGGTCACACAGCGGTGGCTGAAGAGCTGGTTGATAACAGATGGGTCAGCCACAGTAGATGTGTCCCCCAGGTCATGGTCATTCTGGGCAATCTTCCGAAGCACCCGCCTCATGATTTTCCCTGGGAGACCATAGGCTTCCGGTTACCTGGTGACTGCACTGCTCCACTCCAGCCCTGCCAAAGGCTTCCATCCACACACACTCCACCACCACGGGGCCTCAGCCCATCCCAGTCCCAATCCCAATCCCAATCCCCTGAGCCTCCAAACATACCTGAGCGGGTTTTAGGCAAGCCAGGTGCATTCTGGATATAATCCGGTGTGGCAATAGGGCCAATCTTTTCTCTAACTGTAACCAACAGATCATAAGCATTACTTCAGCATCCTTAGCCAGCCTCCCCAAAACCAAAGCAGAGAAGGCTTTGTTCCCACCTATTTCCTCTTCCAGGCTCTGTCCACAGTCATTCTCAGGCTTACTGCCTATCTGTCTCTTTAACACATTTTCTCTACTATCTCACCTATTTTAATCCACCTTCATGGAACACAGGCTCTAGAATCAGCCCACTAGAGTTGAAATCCTGCTTTTCTAGCAGTGTGGCCTTGGGTAAGTGATTTAACTTCTCTGAGCCTCAATTTCTTCATCTTTATAATGAGGGTAACAATAGTATTTATTTACGGGTATTATATGCATTTAGTCCAGTGGTGACACAGAGAACAAGTTATACATGTCCACCATTATTATCCTAGTAGGGAGACTGAACGGAAAGAGGGCAGTCAGCCCCCAGGATCTGTTTGGGGTTTGGGGAGCAGTCGCTCCAGCTGCTCCCCAACAACCTGCTGTGATAATGGCCATCAAGACAAACCCCGCAGTCCCTGCCCAGGGAGGCTCCTCACTCTGCTTCTTGAGCTCTTCGGTGAGAGTGGGGCTGAAAGTGCAGCCATCGCACAAGGTGACAAAGCAGTAGAGGCACTCGCCCTTCACTGGGTGTGGGTGGCTGACCACGGCTGCCTCTGCCACAGCCTGATGTTCCACAAGTGCCGACTCCACCTCTGCCGTGCTCAGCAGGTGTCCTTGTGAGGGGAAGAGAAGTACCATGAGAGAGATGCTGGCCCTGCCCCAGCCCCTGCGCCATCTGTGCCTACAGGGCAGTCCTGGTCCGGTCAGATAGGAAGGGGCCTTCAGTCACTCCTGACATGCTTCAGTTCATTGCCCCACCATCCGGGTCCCTCCTCTAGGCACATTCCAGTGCTTATCGCTCTTCCTCCAAAACCTGGGCCCAGCACGAATACTTCACTCCAAACATGGTCTGGCCAAAGGACGTCCTGGATCTCTCAGAGGGCTTTTACTGGGAGAGCAGGGTGAATGAGGAGGGGAAATGGTCTCTGGCCCTCACCAGACACATTCAGCATGTCATCAATCCTGCCAGTGATCCAGTAATAGCCATCCTGGTCCCGCCGGCAGCCTGGAAAGAGAAGAAACACAACGTAATAAATAGCGCACAGCAGGATACATGATCCACATTAACAGGCCGCCACACCAGCTGCACTAGCTTTCTAGCAAGTCCTCCTGGTTCTGCTCTTGCCCACTGTGCTAGCCAGGCTACCACACTGATCTCCGCCTCCTGGTAGTCATACCTCTGTGCACCCCTTTTTCATTGGACTCGGGTTAGTCTACATGATCAATATAATGTGGCAGAAGTGATGGGATGTCATTTCTGTGATTAGATTGGAGAAGACACCATGGCTACTATCTTGGCTTCATTCTCTCAGATTATTATGCTCTGGGAAGCCAGCCACCATGTCATGAGTAGTCCTAAGGAGAGGCCTAAGTGGCAAGGAACTGAGGGTTCCTGCCAACAGCCACCTGAATGAGCTTGGAATTGGGTCCTCCAGGCTCAAACCTTCAGATGACTGCAGCCCTGAATGAGAGACTTGAACAAGAACCACCAGCTAAGCCACTCTGTGCTGTTGGTCCTTTGAAATGGTATGAGACGTGTGTGTGTGTGTGTGTGTGTGTGTGTGTGTGTGTTTATTTTTGAGTGAGAGAGACAGGAGAGATGAGAAGCACCAACTCATAGTTATATCACTTTAGTAGTTGTTCATTGACTGCTTCTCATATGTGCCTTGACTGGGGGGGGGGGGGGCTGAAGCTGAGCCAGTGACCCCCTTGTTCCAGCCAGCAACCTTGGGATCATGTTAATGATCCTGCTCTCCAGCCTGTGACTTCGGGGTATCGAACCTGGGACCTCAGCATTCCAGGTCAACACTATCCACTGTGCCACCACTGGTCTGGCTGTATTTGTTGTTTTAAGCTGCCAAGTTTGGGGATAATTTGCTCCACAACAGTAGATAACTAATACACCCACCAAAAGTCTATTCTCCATAAATTAGGCAAAGTTATTTTCTAAACAATAAATCAGTCTTCATCACTTCCCTGCTCAAAACCCCTAGAAGTCTCCTACTGTATATGGGATAAAATCAAACTCCCCAGCATGGCCCACAAGGCCCTATATAATCTACCTCTCCCACTTCACATAACTTTCTTCTCGGCTCACTACTCTGGCCACACAGCTTCAGTCTGTTCCTCAGGTGTTCCAAGCATGTGTCTGCACAGAACACGCACACGGACTCCACATTTTCCCACGCCTGGCTCCTCCCCTTTCAGGTCCATGGGGCTATCACTTCAGAGAAGCTTTCTCTCACCATCCCACACATGGCCATGCCCACAGACACTGTGGGATATGCCCACAGTGATGGGCCATATCCCATCACTCGGTTCAGAGCACTTAGCACATAAGCTTATTTACTTGTGTGCTGAGTTCATGGACTGTATCCCTTTAATAGAAAGAAGTCAATGAGAACAGAGACCTTGACTGCCTTATTTGTGGTAGTATCCCGTGCTTAGATCAATGCCTAGAAGGTACTCAATAAATATCTCTAGATAAATGGGATCGTGGATGGACACATGGGCAAACAGCCTCCAGATATGGGGACACACATCGACAGTGCCCCATCTCTTTCAACACAGGACCAGTGACAGCAAGAAGCTCTTTCCTCATACATCAAACCTCAGACGGCGCCATGCTGAGACCCATCCTGCATACTCATTCCTGCTCTTACCGTATCTGTAGCAATGCCTCAATATTAGACACTGACACATAGGACACATTTCTCTCTCCCTCCGTTTCTTCACCCTTAGCCAACTCTTCCTGAAAATGGGAGGGCAAGGTACATGTCTTGATCAGAAGTATGGGAAGGGCATAGCCAAAGCTCACCATCTCCTGTCACGTAGTACCCAGGGAACTTCTTAAAGTAGGTGGTCTCAAAGCGTTCATGATTCCCATAGACTGTGCGCATGATCCCGGGCCAGGGCTGCTTGAACACCTGCGGAGTGAGGAAGGCACAGTGTCATCTCTGTTATGCCGTCTCACTGAAAGATGATCAAAGCTTTGCCAAATCTGAAGAGAATGGCCTGAATGCCATTCCTGAGAAGATAAAGTACAGGCTCTGGAGATGGGCAATCCAGGCTTGGAATCCCAAATGTGCCACTTGCTGGCCGTGGGACCTTGAATAAGTGACTTGACCTGAGCTCAGGATCCTCATTTATAAATCAAGGAATAATCTGAGGAGTAAATTGATTGTAGGTAGCAGATGCTTAGCACAAAGTTCTGTTGACAAGCATTTAGTAAATTTGAGTCTCCTTTTAGGTAATCTCTCAGGAAAGCAGGTCCATTTTGATGTAAAGAAAGTCATAAAAAAATGCAGGACCCACATATGAGTAAATTATTGCCCAATCACTAATACTCTGTGGCAGCAGATGGATGAGAAGCAGAAGGCCTGGATTCAAGTGCTTCCCTTGTTACTAACTTGTTCTTAGTAAAAGGGAAGTGAGGTGGAGAGTGGGGGCTGATGGTTTCCCTGTAAGTACTGATACAACCATCACAACAGCTAGCATGTATCAAGCACTGACAGTTAGATTCTGTGCTAAATTCTTCACACGGATCGTCTAATTTAATCAACCCAGCAACCACAGGAGACAAAAGTACTATTATACCCCTATTTTATAAATGAGAAAATCTAGGTTCAGAGAGGTGGGGTAACTTATCTGAGGTCACAGAAGAGGCAGAGGCAGTATCTGAACCTAGACAGGTTGACTCTGGAGCCTATATGATTTCTCACTATGTCATGAAGCCTCCTTTCACACTAAAATGTTTGTCAAAGGAAAAGTTGGGACCAAGTCTTCCAGATCCAAAAGGGCACCATCAGGAATCTTTGAGCAGAGCCCTTAAGAGCCCGATGGGTCACAAGGCAGAGAGACAAAGAAAGTATCCAGAATGACTCTCTGCACGGTCTCTGCCAAAGGACAAACCCTCAATCATGGAACTTTAGTCACAGCAGCTCCCGGGAGAGATTAGGTTCTAAACTCTGAAGCAAAGTACAGTACCCCTTGGTGGACCCTTCCCCCCACACACACTCCTCAAAGACCACCAAGGACCAGAGCCTCACCAAATAGCCTTCAGCTTCACCTTCCAACTCTTCCCCAGACTCATTCAGGATTGCAGGAGCTACACCAAAGAATGGGAAGGTCTAGAAGCAAACAGGAGATAGGACCCAAGGAGAGAAGTGAGGCAACTCTGACAATTCGACCTCTCCCAAGAAGATGCAGAGAGCCCCAAATTCATCACACGTCTCAGTCCAGTGCACCGCCTGCTACCTATGCCAAATGCCCCAAGACCCTACCCCTGCACAGCCCAGGCCCAGCCACGGGAGCCTCACTCACAGCAGAACCAGGCTTCATGGGTATGGCACCGGGGAGGGGGGTCAGCATATGGCCTCCCTGTGGAAGTCAGAGAGCAGGGATTGGAGTCAGTCTTCCCACATCGTCCTTGAGCCCCAACCTTCTGAACCTCTTACTCACCGTCTCTGTCTGCCAGAAGGTGTCCACAATGGGGCAGCGCTGGGCACCTACTACCTTGTAGTACCACAGCCAGGCCTCGGGGTTGATGGGTTCACCTACCGTGCCTAACACCTGTAAGGATGCCCGGCTATGCCTTAGGTAGGGGAGTGGGGAGAGAGGAAGGCTATGAGTACCACTGGGAATCAGGAAGACATGCCCATGCTCTTCTGCCACCCCGTCCCATTCCAAGCCAGAGAGTCGGAACAGTGATATGGAAAAGACTGTACACAAAGGCCAGTACCCAGCTCTGAGGGACATCCATGGGGCAGCAGCTGGGGAAGGGTCTCACTTGGTGACAGGCTTGTCTCCAAACTTCATGAGCAGGCGTATCGCGGTGGGAGCTGTGTAGAACTTGGTCACCTTGTACTTGTCCACAATGCTCCACATGCGGCTCATGTCTGGGTAGGTGGGGATCCCTTCAAACTAACCCAGTGAAGGCTGGTCAGTCCTGGTCCTTCTGAACAGTCCCTCCATCCCCCTGCCATACCCTCAGGCTCATTTTTTGCCCGTTCTGACAAACCCACGCCTTCACTCCCTTACCAGACAAGCCAAGAGAACATCCCACTCAGGATTCATAATTTCCTTAGAAGTGTGTAAGAACTGTGTAAGCTCCACTGCCTCGAGACCAAGTGACCTTGGAAGGCAGTCACCCAGGAAGTCCATCCCCTAGGCAGGCCAGGTAGCCATGGGTCCCTTCTTACCAAAACACTGGTGGCACCATTGGCTAGTGGCCCATAGGTGACATAGGAATGGCCAGTGATCCAGCCAATGTCTGCTGTACACCAGAACACGTCCTCTGCGTGGAAGTCAAACACGTACTTGAAGGTTGTGGCCACATAGAGCATGTAGCCTCCAACTGTGTGCACCACACCCTGGGAGAAGAATAGGGCCTCAGGACGGTGCTTGGGCTCACCCCACTGACCACCATGAAGAGCTAGAGGAAGATCCTTCCTGGGGATTTTGGCCAGGCCAGCACCCCCTTCACAGCACCACCGTTCTGCCATCCCTCTTCACCATGTTCCCATATCGTGCCTCACACACGTTTAAAGTCAGTCCATCACTGACACCTACACCCTAAGATGGTATTTCTGAGCCACCCACATTGCTTTCACACAAGTACACTCACACTTTGAGTACACTCACATAACAGTGTCTCTGTTGCACATTTGTGCACACACACTCAAATACACACGGACAGAGTAAGAGTGGGGGGGAAAAGACAATCTTCTCTTACTCCGTCAATATCCCATCCCTAGGAGATGAAACACACCAAAATTGTGTTTCTAAAGGCCCAATGAGGGAGAGTGCAAAGCATGTGGAGAAAAGAATTTAGGGATAGGGTAGGTAGAAGGCAGAATAACATGTATTTCAAGTCAATGGAACAGTCAGAGTTTTCTCAAGCATTTCTGGTTCTCATGGTGTTCTGTGAGGAACTGGATATTTCAGTGTGGCCTGCTGACGGAACTGAGCTCTAAGAGCTGTAGTCAGGAGCCTAAGAGGGATCCCTGCACCCACCCTTGACCTTGAGTTGACAGGGCAGCTCTGCTTACACCAAACCAAGTAGGCATGGGCAAGAAACATCGATATAAGCCACATGGACTGATCCTTCTCTCCTTTTCTGAGCAATATGAAAGCCCCCACCTGAATTATCTCACCCTGGGCCTTGCAATCTAGTGTCTTAATTTGATTTTAAAAAGGTATTGTGAGCGTGACCAGGCGGTGGCGCAGTGGATAGAGCGTCGGACTGGGATGCTGAAGACCCAGGTTCGAGACCCCAAGGTTGTCAGTTTGAGCGTGGGCTATTCTGGTTTGAGCAAAAAGCTCACCAGCTTGGACCCAAGGTTGCTGGCTCCAGCAAGGGGTTACTCGGTCTGCTGAAGGTCTGTGGTCAAGGCACATATAAGAAAGCAATCAATGAACAACTAAGGTGTCGCCATGCGCAATTAGAAACTGATGATTGACTGCTTCTCATCTCTCCGTTTCTGTCTGTCTGTCCCTGTCTATCCCTCTCTCTGACTCTCTCTCTGTCTCTGTAAAAAAAAGAAATAAATAAATCTTTAAAAAATAAAAATAAAAATAAAAAATAAAAAGGTATTGTGACATTTCTGAAACTCAGGATTGCAGAGTTTCTGCCTCAGAAACTCACTTCCAACCCCTACACAGCACACACACACACACACACACACACACCATGCACACGCACTTGCCTTGGGCTTGCCTGTGGAGCCACTGGTGTACAGGATGAAGAGCGGGTCCTCAGCATCACACCACTCAGGCTCACACTCGTCCCCTGCCTCCTGCACGAGTTCGTGCCACCACAAGTCAACCCCCTCATTCCAGGAGATCTGCAGAAGGAAAACAGGGATTGGCGAAAAGAACTGAAGAGTTCAAGATGGGGGCAGAAGCTGGCTGGCACCTGGAGGGGCCAGAGTGGGACTGGGAGGTGCGGGTGCTGGGAGGGAGGCAGGGCCCTGAGAGGGAGAATGGAGCGTAGAGAACAGAAGCAGAGCAGCAGGTTTCCTGGGGACTCCCAGCACCCTGCTCCTGAGTCACCCCTTACCTGGCCTCAGGCTCTCACTGGCAGGGATGCGAACACCACACATTCAAAAATGCAGAATTAGTCAGAGCCTGCAGGTGAAGCAGGCATCTGGCCCTGTTAGTACTGAAAGACATCAACAGATCTTGGTCGAAGCACCTTTTCCTGCATGTCCAGACCTTGTTCTCCATCTGAAGGTTCCTTCCCTTGCTCCGCTCCTGCCTTGACATCACTGGCACCAGTGAGCTTCCCATAAAGACATTTGCCTGAGGTTCCATTCTTCAGGAAGCCTTGCTTTAAGTTGGTGGAGAAGGACCAAGGTGGACTTCTCCCAGTGGAGGGAGCACCTCCTATACTAAGTACCTTTGGTAACTATTTCTGGATCTTAATCCCTAATTTTTCCTCAACTCTGCTTGAAACTATTTTACTTCCCTGGTCATACCATTTCTTTCAACAACCAATTTCTGAGTTTGTTCTTTTCTGCGTGAAGTTAGATTCCCTGAATTTGTCCAAAAAATTACACTGGATTTTAATCCCAGTTCTGCCACTTCCTAGCTATACATGACCTTGGGCAAGTCACTTTACCTTGTCACTCCTTTTAAAAATCAGGATATCATTCTTGCCCAATGGTCTCACAGGAGTTGGGGAACATAAAAAGAGAAAGGGGCCCTGGCTGGTTGGCTCAGTGGTAGGGCGTTGGCCTGGTGTGCAGGAGTCCCGGGTTCGATTCCTGGCCAGGGCACACAGGAGAAGCGCCCATCTGCTTCTCCACCCCTCCCCCTCTCCTTCCTTTCTGTCTCTCTCTTCCCCTCCTGCAGCCAAGGCTCCATTGGAGCAAAGATGGCCCGGGTGCTGGGGATGGCTTCATGGCCTCTGCCTCAGGCGCTACAATGGCTCTGGTCACAACAGAACAACGCCCCGGATGGGCAGAGCATCGCCCCCTGGTGGGCGTGCGGGGAGGGGGGGTAGGGGAATCCCAGTCGGGCGCATGCAAGAGTCTGTCTGACTGCCTCCCTGTTTCCAGCTTCAGAAAAATACAAAAAAAAAAAAGAGAGAGAGAGAGAGAGAGAAAGGTATTACCTTGTAAACAGCAAGCCTTGGGTTATCCTGGGGGGTGGGGAAGACTGATGAATGTCAGGGAGGTGCATTTAAGGGTATGATAATGGGAACTGTTTGGGGTTTGCTTTAGTTGTCCTAAAGCCCTTTCATATTCATTAGCCTCTTGTATATTCAATGGTCCTGGCAGGCAGAGCCGTAGTGTAAGAGAAACACCCTACTCTGGTTGTATGTCTACATGCTATTGTATGCATATTCGGTTAAAACACTCCAAAGTGTTAGAAACATTCCTTGATAAATTATAAAAGGACTGTTCAACCACTCCTCTCTTTCTGTACTATCTGTCCCTCAGCCTAGAGAATTTGAAGTTTCTGGCACACAGCATCTGAAGAATGACAAGCCCAGGCCAAATGAGGCACCTTATAATTTTTAAAAGAGTAAGAAGAGAGCGCAGCTGCCAATGAGTTCAAAAATACAAAACCACACTCATTTTTTAGTGGAATAGCTATAAGGGTCTACACATACCTTATTACATGAACACTTTTTTTCTTACCAAATGATCTACTTTAGATCAGTGGTCCCCAACCCCCGGGCTGCGGACCGGTACTGGTCCATGGGCCATTTGGTACTGGTCCGCAGAGAAAGAATAAATAACTTACATTATTTCCGTTTTATTTATATTTAAGTCTGAACAATGTTTTATTTTTTAAAAATGACTAGATTCCCTCTGTTACATCTGTCTAAGACTCACTCCTGACACTTGTCTCGGTCATGTGATACATTTATCCGTCCCACCCTAAAGGTCGGTCCGTGAAAATATTTTCTGACATTAAACCGGTCCATGGCCCAAAAAAGGTTGGGGACCACTGCTTTAGATGAGGTCATTAATGTACTTAAGAAGTGTGTCAAACCCTAGCCGGTTGGCTCAGTGGTAGAGCGTCGGCCTGGCGTGTGGGGGACCCGGGTTCAATTCCCGGCCAGGGCACACAGAAGCGCCCATTTGCTTCTCCACCCCCACCCCCTCCTTCCTCTCTGTCTCTCTCTTCCCCTCCCGCAGCCAAGGCTCCATTGGAACAAAGATGGCCCCGGCGCTGGGGATGGCTTCTTGGCCTCTGCCCCAGGCACTAGAGTGGCTCTGGTCCAGGCAGAGCATCGCCCCCTGGTGGGCGGAGCATCGCCCCTGGTGGGCGTGCCGGGTGGATCCCGGTCGGGCGCATGCGGGAGTCTGTCTGACTTGTCTCTCCCCGTTTCCAGCTTCAGAAAAATACAAAAAAAAAAAAAAAAAAAAAGAAGTGTGTCAATATTGCTTGGGCAAATGGTACTGGTCTACAATCCTGGTGTGACTTGTTAGAGAAAAGGCACTAGATACATGGAAGGGCAAGTTACACATGGCAATGAGAGGACTCTAATAACCTTATAAAACTGTTTCCTTTGTGGCTATTTGAGTAGGGGGGCGGGGGGGGGGGCGGGATTCAAGTGTGGAGCTGATAACCAGCACCAAGATGTAGAATGAGTTCAATTCGTGCCGCAGACATTGGTTGTGAATTAGGCGTTTGCCTACGAGGGCCCAAAGCTTTGAACCAGGAAAAGGTTTATATTTTCTGAAATAATAAATTGAGGAGTTGGCCTTTGTCCTTGGGCCAGGAGAGCCTCCAAGCGGGCAGCTGGCAGGTGGGAGAGAAACAAGAGGAAGCTCCCGGTGACATACTTGAGGGCGCACACAAACTGTGCAGGCCCGCCCTTGAAGATTGCTCAAGGATGAGGGGGTTTGGAGCTCTGCCAGGAATTCCGCAACTCTGACTGCAATTCTCAGACTTTGTGAGCCCATTTTTATAGTCTTTGGTTTTTCGGTAAATGATTGTTTTCACTTCCTAGAAACAAAAATCCAAGAGCCTGTGGCCTGAAGATTTCTGGTATTAAAGAACTATAAGAGTTTATTTCTTTCATGATTTAACTCTTAGAAATGCCAGCCTGTCGATGTTAAAAGCAATAAAAGATAGCTCTGGCTGAATGGTTCAGCTGTTAGAGCACTGTCCTGATATGCAAAGGTTGTGGGTTTGATCCCTGGTCAGGGCACATACAGGAACAGGTCAATGTTTCTGTCTGTCTCTCTCTCTTTCTCCTCTAAAAAAATAAATAAGTAAATAAAAATTTAAAAGCCATAAAAGCTAACATTTATAGAGTAGTTACTATGTGCTGAACACCTTGCATATATTGACAAAACCCCATCAGGTAGTTACAACTATTATCCTTATTTTACAGATGGGGAAACTGAGGCAACAGAGCTTATATAACTTGCCTAAGCTGTCAGGTGACAGAGTCAGGATTTGAACCCAAGTAGCCTGGCTCCAGAGCCTATACTCTAATCACCCAGATGTTACCGCCTTGAAGAGAAAAAGCCTTAGGCCCCTGTCTGAGTTTTAGAAGGAAACAATGTCCTGGGAATCAGATCTGTCTCTACCATGCTAATGAGAATAGAGAAAAGAGGGGTTACATTTATCATCAGCCTAAGACGTTATCATCATAGCAGATTTAGAGTAAGACGCCCTGTGAGGTTGGTTAGACTCAGAGGAATTGTTGGTTTTCTGCTCTGTTTTAGTAAGGAAAGCGGTTTCCTTTTAAGCATATATTATCATCTCCCTGTCACCAATAAGGGAACTGAAGCGCAGAGAACAGAGGCACTTATTCAAGGTCACACAGCTAAACATTGGTCTCTGGACTCCAAACCCAGTCCCTCCTCTATACTGATCTGCTTTGAGTGGGAAATCCCCACTTCAGGATTTCCCTTCTTAGAACCACCTACAATGGTAACTTTTGTTCAATTTAGCATTTAATTCTATCAGAGTTTATGTGCAGTTTGTAAATGTGCAGTATGTAAATGTGTTTAGGAATCATCTCTGCCATCCTATAATAACTCCCTAACTCGATGGTAAAATCCCTGGGTTAAGGTCTTACACCTCCTCTGTCTGCTCCTCTTCCTCCTGTCTCTCCTGGCTTGCCTCAGCTAAGTACACAGTAAAAACACTGACAGCCTGGCCAGTTGGCTCAGCGGTAGAGCGTCGGCCTGGTGTGCAGAAGTCACGGGTTCGATTCCTGGCCAGGGCACACAGGAGAAGCGCCCATCTGCTTCTCCACCCCTCCTCCTCTCCTTTCTCTCTGTCTCTCTCTTCCCCTCCTGCAGCCTAGGCTCCATTGGAGCAAAAGATGGCCCGGGCGCTGGGGATGGCTCCTTGGCCTCTGCCCCAGGCGCTAGAGTGGCTCTGGTCACGACAGAGCGACGCCCCAGATGGGCAGAGCATCGCCCCCTGATGGGCGTGCCGGGTGGATCCCGGTCGGGCGCATGCGGGAGTCTGTCTGACTGCCTCCCCGTTTCCAACTTCAGAAAAATTTAAAAAATAAAAAATAAAATAAAATAAAAACCCACTGACAGGCTACCTAGTCTTCTCTCCCCCCAGGTCCTGAGCAGCAGGAGAAAACTGGGTTGTCTGTGGCTCCCTCCTGGAGATCCACACTCTATGCCAGTGCAAAGAGGTAGCAACAGGCATTTGGTTTCACAACTGTTGAAAGTGACTTAAATGGCAAAAGACTTAGGGACAGAGAGAACGGGGTTAGGTCTGGCAGCCACCTGAATGGGGCAAACAGGCAAAGAGCAAATGGACAGACAAACACGCAGGAAAGCAGTGCCCAAGGCAGTGCGGCGGTGGGTACCTGGGGCCAGAGGCGCTTGGGTTTCTTTCAGCTCACCCTGGTAAGAGCCCACGGAAAGGATGGTGAACAGAGTCCAAGTAGAGGGAAATGGGAAGGAAGGGTCAGTGTTCCCCAAACTTCTGGCTGCCTCCTATCCAACAAGGGCTCTATCTGGAGGACCAGACCCTCGTCTTCCACAGTGGGACCCCACAGGTAACCTACCCCAAGCCAGTCTGGTAATCAGGATAACTAGAGTTAGTCACCCAAGTCAGCCCACTTCTAAGCCAAGTCTAAGCCCTGCGAGTCGCTTGTGCCCATCAGAATACCCCAACCAGCAGGGAAGTCTCCTTCACAATATCTCATGCAAAGGCCCCAAGTTGTCAAGGGCTCCCTAGCTACTTTCAAGTTCAAAGTCCCCCTGCTCCCAGCCAGCCCTGCCAGAGGAGGCATTCTTAGGATGGCTCTCAGACCCTCAGCATTATAATGAGGAAGCAAAGGACATCAGGAACTTCCAGGCAGGAAGAGAGAGCCGATTTGAGCCCAGGGGAGGGCAAAGCAGTACCAAACTCACCTGCATATCTGGACATGGCCTCTTATTTGGGGGGGACTGTCGGGGAGAATCGCCTGTGCCCAGCTCTGACCTCCTCAGGTGCTTGACCACAATGCAGCATCTCACTGAGAAACCCCTAGAAGAAAGAAAAGTCTAACGTGGTGGGATGTTTGGCTCAAAAAGGAATTTGGTAGGACCCCCCCCCCCATGTCCATCTAGGGTAGGAGGGACAAAGGGGACATGGCCCTGGGAAAAGGCCCAGTTCACCTAGATGGTAGCCAACTGGCCAAACACACTTACTTCTCCCGACACTTCTCCAGGGCCTCGTCAGCCAGTTCCTTCAGGTTCACAAGCTTTTCCCCCCTGTAGAAGGCATCTTTGGGGAGCAACAGACATTCCAGGCCTTAGGAAGGTACCACACTCCTCGCCCCTTATCCCTAGTGAGCATAACGTGCAGAGTCCTTCCTGGGCGGGCCTCTTAACTCGGGCTCTTGCAGCTGACTGGAGCCGACAGAGGACTGGCTGAGGTGGAACCAGAGCTAAAGAGTGGTCAGTCCCTGCTCTACGCTGGGCAGTCCCAAACTCCAACTACTGATCAGAACAAAGACTTGGGGCGCAGGGGTTCTGAAGTAGGGGTGAGAGAATTAGTCACCTGCAGTGATGAGAAGGCTGCAACTGGAATCCAGGATCCGTTCACACAGAGACTCTGCGGAGAAGCCTGCAAACTAGGGAAGGAAGAAAAGGGCGGGGAGAGGGGAAGCCAGGGATTAAGTGAACAAGGAAAGAAGTCACTCATCAAACCTTTAGGGTCTCTAGGTCAAGGTCCTAGAAGAAACCTGATAACTGATATGGAACCTATAACAAAAACGTTATAACTTCTGTAGTCTGGTTGTTAAGATCCTTAGACACAAGCTACCTCTCCAGAGCCCCATCCCCCACCAAGCCCCTTTTCCAGACCGAATTCTCACCACGATGGAGTGCAGGGCGCCAAGGCGAGCGCATGCCAGCATTGCTACCACAAGCTGGGGTATCATGGGCATGTAGATGGCCACTCGGTCGCCCTTCCGAACGCCTGCAGGTAGAGAACACAGACCACGGACCGTGGACCCTTCCTGCCGCTACCCACTCCCTCTCCATCCGGCTGCCACCACTGCCCCTCCCACAGCTGACCTGTTACCAGAGTCCTTCCCTCCCCTGTCTACTTCCCCCAAGTCCTCACATACCCCAAGGCCAGGCTCTCCAGTCTCCTCCCCGAGCTCCCCACTTACCCTGTTTTTGGAGAACGTTGCTGAACTGACACACTTGGACCAGAAGTTCATGGTATGTGATCTGGGTAGTCTCTTCTGGCTCATTGCCCTCCCTGAGATACATTGAAAGAACCAATCATTAAGGAGTATAATCTCTTTTTTTATTATTATTCATTTTAGAGAGGAGAGGGAGAGATAGAGAAAGAGAGAAGGGGGGAGGAGCTGGAAGCATAAACTCCCATATGTGCCTTGACCACGCAAGCCCAGGGTTTCGAACCGGCAACCTCAGCATTTCCAGGTCGACGCTTTTATCCACTGTGCCACCACAGGTCAGGCAAGGTGTATAATCTCTTGCCCAACAAAATATATAAGGTCTACCAGAAAGTTCTGTCCATTTCTATCACAAGTTTCAACACGTAAGCACGTTTATTTGGCGCATGTGTGCCTCTCTATTTTTATCACTTAATGTATACATACTGACGTAGCAAATTAACTAAAACAAAGTTGATTCACGTTAGTCTTATGTGTGAAGCGATAGTGTACCCATGGCTACTGATAGAGTTCATTTACGCCACTGTAATTTTTACGAATTTCAACAAGGAAGAAATGCTACAGAAGCATGTCTATCGCATCCACCATATTCCCCGGACTTAGCATCCTCCGACTATCACTTGTTTTTGTCCTTACAAAATTTTTTGAAGGGCAAAAAATTCAAAAATGAGGAAGATATCAAACAAGTACTGGTTCAATTTTTCGCATCGATAAAACATTTTTCAAAAATAGAGTATACAAATTGGCATGCTGGCAAGAAATCATTAATAATAATGGCAATTATATTATTTAATAAAGTTTATTGATGATAAGAAAAATTTGTATTTTGTTTTATTCTAAAAATGGACAGAACTTTCCGGTAGACCTTATAGAAATAGTCACAGCCTGACCAGGCGGTGGATAGAGCGTTGGACTGGGATGTGGAGGACCCAGGTTCGAGACCCCAAGGTCGCCAGCTTGAGCGCAGGCTCATCTGGTGTGAGCAAAGCTCACCAGCTTGGACCCAGGGTTGCTGGCTCGAGCAAGGGGTTACTCGGTCTGCTGTAGCCCCACGGTCAAGGCACATATGAGAAAGCAATCAATGAACAACTAAGGAGCCGCCATGAAGAATTAATGTTTCTCATCTCCCTCCCTTCCTGTCTGTCTGTCCCTATCTGTCCCTCTCTCTCTGTCTCTGCCACACAAAAAAGAAAAAAAAAGAAAAGAAAAGTCATAAAGTCCACTCATTAACACCTAGGCCTGGGAATGTCTTGTGAAGGTGAGCCATCTACCAGTACACCTTGAACTGACTGGTCAGATACTTTGACCTTTTAAAGTATCCTTTACATATAAGCTGTGTGTCACTGAAAAATATATTATTGGCCTGACCTGTGGTGGCGCAGTGGATAAAGCGTCAACCTGGAATGCTGAGGTTGCCGGTTCAAAACCCTGGCCTTGCCTGGTCAAGGCACATATGGGAATTGAAATTTCCTGCTCCTCTCCCTTCCTCTCTCTCTCTCTCTCTCCCCTCTAAAATGAATAAATAAATAAAAATAATTTTTTAAAAATGTATTATTAATCTCTGAGTTTCATTTAGGTTGATAAAATGGGAAGATGGTCCTTGATCTACCATCCTAGGGATGTATTAAGGAGAAAGTATAGCACAGATATAAAAGTGGGGTCTCCAGATCACTTGTATTCAGGTCACCTAGGGAACTTGTTAAAATGTAGATTCCTGAGCCACTACTCAGAACTGCTAAATCAGAATCACCAGGTACAAGAATCTACCTTATTACAAGCTGGTACAAAGAGTCACTAGGTGATTCTGATATAAATGTAGTTTGAGAATCACCAGCCTCCATCAGCTGATTTCCGTCCTCTTCAGCCTTGCCTCCCACTCCTCCCTAGGCTTCGGCCTGGCTTTCTTTGATCATTCCTTCATTTGTCCATTTGCTTACTCAACCCCTACTGTGTACTATATACACATATGGAAATAAGGCACTGATGACAAGATAGCAAGATCCCTGACAACATGGAGTTTATGTTCCAATGATAGTACAGTACGAGAAATACACAAGTAAGAACTACAACCAAGATAATTTCAGATTATGATAAGCATTACCTGAGAATAAATACTTTTTTTTTTTTTTTTTTTTTTTGTCTTTTTCTGAAGCTGGAAACAGGGAGAGACAGTCAGACAGACTCCCGCATGCGCCCGACCGGGATCCACCCGGCACGCCCACCAGGGGCGACGCTCTGCCCACCAGGGGGCGATGCTCTGCCCATCCTGGGCGGCGTCGCCATGTTGCGACCAGAGCCACTCTAGCGCCTGGGGCAGAGGCCACATAGCCATCCCCAGCGCCCGGGCCATCTTTGCTCCAATGGAGCCTTGGCTGCGGGAGGGGAAGAGAGAGACAGAGAGGAAGGCGCAGCAGAGAGGTGGAGAAGCAAATGGGCGCTTCTCCTATGTGCCCTGGCCGGGAATCGAACCCGGGTCCTCCACACGCTAGGCCGACGCTCTACCGCTGAGCCAACCGGCCAGGGCCTGAGAATAAATACTTTATAAAAAGACATCTTAAGGAACTTTCATGATTGTATGTGAAGATTTAACTCTAAGACTATTCTCCCTCAGTGCCTTTTCTTTTTCAATTTCATTTTTTAATAAGTAATAAATACAAATGGTACTGCATAAAAATATAGATATGTGATGAGAATTCGTCCACCCCTCAATCAGCCTGCCTACTGGCAACCCCTACTAATTACCCTATATTGTGTAACTTTCCAGAAATAGTCAATATTCAGCCTGACCTGTGGTGGTGCAGTGGATAAAGCGTCCACTTGGAAATTCTGAGGTTGCCGGTTCGAAACCCTGGGCTTGCCTTGTCAAGGCACATATGGGAGTTGATGCTTCCAGCTCCTCCCCTCATCTCTCTCTGTCTCTCCCTCTCCTCTCTAAAATGAATAAATAAAAAATTAAAAAATAAAAATAAAAGAAATAGTCAATATTCAGACAAGGACACTCCTTGTAGGATGAAAGGTATAGACAGGGAAACTGAACTACAGTGGAGTGACAAAGATAATCACTTTGGAAGAAGGCTACACTTTTAGCATCTTTCATAAGGCCCTTGGGATATCACTGAAGATAGAAATTTAAAAATTGAATTTTAAAAATTGAATTAAAAGAGAAAAATTTGAATTTTGCATGGATGGAGAGCATTATGCTAAATGAAAGAAGCCAGTCAGAGAAAGCCCAGCACCATATGATTTCATTCATACATGGAATCTAATAAGCAAAATGAACTAACAAGCCAAACAGAGACAAACTCATAGAGAGCAGGCTACAGCTATGGTGAGGCAGGAGCTGGAAGAGCGGGGTGAAGGGATTGAGCAAAAAAGAAAAAACAAAGAAAATACTCATGGACACGAACAATGGTGTGATTGCTGGGGGAGGGGGTGGGGGGGAGGGCATAGTGGGAAAAAGTGGTGCTGGACAGAGACTTGACTTGGGGTGCTGAACACAAAGTACAGTGTACAGATGACATGTTGTAGAACTAACTAGGCACCTGAAACCTGTATAATTTTGTTAACCAGTGTCACCCCAATAAATTCAGTAAGAAAGATTAAATTTTAATGTTTTTCTTTTTTTTATTTAAAAAATTAAATTTAACAGGGTGCCATTGATCAATACAAATACATAGGTTCAGGCAAACATTTCTATGGCATTTGAACTGTTGATTATGCTGTATACCCATCATCCAAAGTCAAATCATTTTCCATCACTGTATATTTGTCCCTCTTTGCTCCCTTCCCCTCATCCCCTCCCCCAGAATTTTAATGCTTTTCAAAAGAAAAATAAGCATCTCACAGTCCCCAATCAAGCACAAGATGGGTAGAAGTGAGAAAGAGCTGCTATAACCACAGGACAGGCCTATCAGACAAGCAGAAATACATGCATTTATGTTTATATATTCTCACTGTTTTTTATGTAATGATGTCATACAGTACACACTATTCTATATCTTATTTTTTTTATTGAGTATAATATATATCCAATAAACTACACAAATCTTAACTATAAAGCTCAATCATCTTGCTTTTTAAAAAACTTAACAACAGGCCCTGGCCAGTTGGCTCAGTGGTAGAGTGTTGGCCTGGCGTGCAGGAGTCCCAGGTTCGATTCCCGGCCAGGGCACACAGGAGAAGCGCCCATCTGCTTCTCCACCCCTCCCCCTCTCCTTCCTCTCTGTCTCTCTCTTCCCCTCCCGCAGCCAAGGCTCCATTGGAGCAAAGATGGCCCGGGCGCTGAGGATGGCTCTGTGGCCTCTGCCTCAGGCGCTAGGATGGCTCTGGATGCAACAGAGGGGCAGAACTCGCCCCCTGGTGGGCATGCTGGGTTGATCCTGGTCGGGCACATGCGGGAGTCTGTCTGACTGCCTCCTCGTTTCCAGCTTCGGAAAAATGCAAAAAAAACCCAAAACTTAACAACATGCATTGATATCATTCTCCATCAAGACTTACTGTGCTGGTCTGACCAGGCAGTGGTGCAGTGGATAGAGCATTGGACTGGGACATGGAGGACCTGGGTTCAAGACCCTGAGGTCACCAGCTTGAGCCTGGGCTCATCAGGTTTGAGCAAGGCTCACCAGCTTGAGCCCAAGGTCGCTGGCTCAAGCAAGGGGTCACACAGTCTGCTGTAGCCCCCCAGTCAAGGCATATATGAGAAATCAATCAATGAACTAAGGTGTCGCAATGAAGAATTGATGTTTTTCATCTCTCTCCCTTCCTGTCTGTCTGTCCCTATCTGTCCCTCTCTCTGACTTTCTCTGTCTCTGCCAAAAAAAAAAAAAAAAAGACTTATTGTGCTGTTCATTTTCTCTGTCACCGGCACAATGTTCTACTATTTGCATGCACCATAATTTGTTTAACAAATAAATGCTTCAATGAATATCTTAATTCATATGTCATTTTACTCACTTGTAAATATATCTATAGGATGAGTTACTAGAAGTAAAATTGTTGGGTCAAAGAATATGTGCATTTTAAATATTTATAAACATTAGAGGACGATACTTTAAACAAGATGGTCAGGGAAGGCCTCTCCCCGGGGAGGTGTTATTTGAGCTAAGACCTGAGTAATGAGAAGTAGGCAACTAGATGAATTCTTGGGAAGAGTATCCTAGGCAGAGAGAACACTGGACTTTGGAAAGGCACTGAGGTACTAAAGAGCTTGGCCTACGCAAAGAACATAAAGGAAGCCCGTTTAGCTGAAGCATAGTGAATAAGAAGTAGGTAAGAAAAATAGGTAGACAGCAGCCAGATCACATAGGACCTTGCAGGCAATGGTAAGAAGTTTGGATTTTATTCTAAGCGGGTTTCTCCTGGCTTCCCTTACACACAAATGCCCACCTCCACACTATTGATCACGCCATTGCTTCTGCTCAGAACGCCTTGTACTCCTCCAGGCACCAGCACCACATAGCCCTCTCTAAATACTACACTACCCAGAGTACTTATGAAGAAGGTAACTGAGACCCAGAGAGATGGGATAGCTTGGTCAAGGTCACACAATAATAAGCGGCAGAGCCAAGTACAGATCCTCAGGTCTTCTGACTTCGAGTCCGTCTCTTTCCCCTGAGAGTGTGAAGGACAAGGGCTAACAGAGAAGCCAGGCCTTTGGATGTTACACAGAAGATTATCAGCCTCTTTCCATCTCCTGGCCTGATGACTCAGTTACTATCCTTTTCTTGGCTTAGCCCCTAAGGCTGGAAGGAGCCAAGCAGAGCTTTCTAAAGTGAGAAGGAACAGGAGAGAGGAAGCTGGCAAACAGCCCTGACTGCCAGAAGCAAGCCATTTCCTTAACTGTCCCACTGACGAATACCATAGAAACTTCAGAACATCTCCAGTTAGGGCTAACTGGACCTATACCACATACCCATGCACACACGTTTCCACATGCACACCACATACCAGCTGACCTGTGTATGCTGACATGCATAATATCACATACACCAATATACAAAATATTGTAAAGCTGCCCATTCACATACACAGGCAAAGATAAGCATAAATAAATGGACCCAGGACTCAATCCTGGGCCCCTCTGCAAGCACATGCTCCACAGTTAGGGACCCACCTATGTGCACACTTGCCCCTCCAGAGACTATCAAGTCATTGTTTCATTTTCTTCATGGAATTTTCCATTATTTGGAATTATATCATGTATTTTATTTACTTGCACATTATCTGTGTCTTTCACTGGAATATAAACTCCATGATAACAGACCTTGTCAGTTTTGTTCATTGCTACATCCTAGCACCTAAAGTAGAGCCTACTACATAGAAAGTACACGGGAACAGATCAGCACAAACCTATACAGGAATAGCTTACTTGAGCCCATTTCTAGTTACACACACACACACACACACACACACACACACACACACTACAGTGTACATTCCTCTCCCTGGCTCTGGGCTCAAGTTATACATTATTGATATAGGCACCTTATTCCTTCCAGTGTCTTCTTTCTCTGACATACATACCAGGCTGGGCCCCCTGGGTGGGAGGGGAGGAAACAGAGTACTGGCCTACTGCAAGATCCCAAGGCTTTTAGAATTTTTTTTTTTTTAAATATCAAATTCAGTCTCCTAACTCTAAAGAGATCCAAAGAGGCCATTTTTTGTGCTCGGGGTCCTATGGTGAACTGAGGCAAAATGTGCCCCAGGACTCAGGGTCCAGGTCTCTTTCCTTTACAATGGGAGTTACAAATCCAAAAATCATCAGGATCAGACAGGTAATGTAAATGAATGACGTGGACCACAAAAAAGTAAAATGTTTAAAAATGTTTATTTTATTGATTTTAGACAGAGAGGAAGGGAGAGAGGGAGATAGAAACAGGAACATTGATCTGTTCCTGTATGTGCCCTGACCAGAAATAGAACCAACGTTTGTGCTTTGGGACTATGCTCTAACCAACTGAGCTATCCGGCCAGGACAAAAAAGTAAAATTTTGACAGCAACAAGAAATAGTTCACTTTCCTCTTAACGTTTCTATAATAAAATAGCAATGCATGTGCAATGACAGTCTAAATTTTTTTGAGGGGGAAAGGAAGAGGCAAAGACTGGGAACCTGGAGAATAATGCTCTGGCAAAAGGGGGCATCTAGTACTTGAGTGTAGCTCCTGTCAACTCTCTCCCTCTGGGAGTAAGGGCTCAAGGTTGCCAATTTTTTTTTTTTAAGAAATTATTTATTTCTTTTTTAAAGACTTTATTTATTCATTTTAGAGAGGAGAGAAAGAGAGAGAGAGAGAGAAGGGGGAAGAAGCAGGAAGCATCAACTCCCATATGTGCCTTGACCAGGCAAGCCCAGGGTTTCGAACCAGCGACCTCAGTGTTCCAGGCTGACATTTTATCCACTGCGCCACCACAGGTCAGGCTCAAGGTTGCCAATTTTTAAGAGACTTGGAATCTATTTCTGAATTTTTAAGTGTTGACAACTAATTATTAAAAATTTAGGCCTGACCTGTGGTGGTGCAATGGATAAAGCATCAACTTGGAACGCTGAGGTTGCCAATTTGAAACCCTGGCTTTCCTGGTCAAGGCACATATGGGAGTTGATGCTTCCTGCTCCTCCTCCTTCTCTCTCTCTCTCTCTCGTTCTTTCTCTCTCTCTTCTATAAAATGAATAAATAAAATAAAAAATATATAATATATTTATATAAAATATTAATATATTTATATATTTAAAATGTTTATATATATACATATATTTTTTTCTTTCTGAAGTTGGAAACGGAGAGGCAGTCAGACAGACTCCCGCATATGCCTGACCAGAATCCACCTGGCATGCCCACCAGGGGGCAATGCTCTGCCCATCTGGGGCATCACTCTGTTGCAACCAGAGCCATTCTAGCGCCTGAGGCAGAGGCCACAGAGCCATCCTCAGTGTCCGGGCCAACTTTGCTCCAATGGAGCCTTGGCTGCGGGAGGGAAAGAGAGAGACAGAGAGGAAGGAGAGGGGGAGGGGTAGAGAAGCAGATGGGCACTTCTCCTGTGTGCCCTGGCCAGGAATCGAACCCAGGACTCCTGCACACCAGGCCGACGCTCTACCACTGAGCCAACCAGCCAGGGCAATATATTGAATATATATTTTTTAAAGCTTAAAACACTGTGGTCAAACAAAACTATTAATAAGATATTTAGCTGGTGTACTACCAATTGGGAACCCTTGCTGTAGACCAAACTAACTTCCCCTTTACCTGGAGGCTATAATATTGGGATAACCCATGGTCTACAGTCTTCTCATCTTCTTCCTCCAGGGGAACATCTCTACCTACCTTACCCTTACACTCTCCAAATTGACTATACTCCAATATTTATTCAAAATATATTTGGAATTAAGATAGACTACTTCTCTTCATATATACTTCTACCATCCTAGTCCAAAACCACCATTAGGTAAGTCAGATCATGTCACTCCTCTACTCAAAATTCTCAGATATCTTCCCATATCATTTTGAGTAAAAGTCCTCACAATTGCCTCCTAGTTCCTGTGTGATGGAGACCCTCGTTAGCTCTCTGTCCTCATATACTACTATTCTTTCTTCCTCTTCTTCCTCTCCTTGTCAGTCTGCTCTAGCCTCATGGCCTCCTGTTTGGCAAAAACACTGAGCACACTTAACGACAGAACTTCTGCCCTCTAGAACATTCTTCCCTCAGATGGCCACAGGGCTTATTCCCTCTATTGAGTTATTGCTCAAATGTTGGCTTTTCAGTAAGGTCATCCTTAAACTCTCCATATAAACAGCACTCCTTGTCCCCACCTCCCTCAAGCCCCAGGTGTTCCAAATTAACACGTTTCATGAATTAACACATTTCCTATTTTCTATTTTTCCTCACCCACCCCAAAGCTGGAAGTTCCTTCTTCCTCCCAGGGCCCTTTATCTTACTTTCCTTGTGATCTATCAGTTCCACCTTGTATTACATTTGTTGGAGCTTAATTTTTCTCACTACACCCTTGGATCTTCCAGGCAGGGGTCATCATGTCTTCTTATCCTCTGTCTCCTCCAACCACAGTTGGCACAATAAGTACTTCCGGTTCATGGTCTAATCCTTGAAAAACTGATAACTGATTAATGACAGGGAAGACTGGGGCTCCCCCTCTCTAAAAGAGAGGGATAGTCTTTAGATAGGAGACTTCAGTTCCCTAGACTAACAGAAAAAAAGTAAGCCACTGGACAGGAGGAAATAGTTGAGGAAAACTATGTAGGGAAAACTGGGGCCCTGGCCGGTTGGCTCAGCGGTAGAGCGTCGGCCTAGCGTGCGGAGGACCCGGGTTCGATTCCCGGCCAGGGCACACAGGAGAAGCGCCCATTTGCTTCTCCACCCCTCCGCCGCGCTTTCCTCTCTGTCTCTCTCTTCCCCTCCCGCAGCCGAGGCTCCATTGGAGCAGAGATGGCCCGGGCGCTGGGCATGGCTCTGTGGCCTCTGCCTCAGGCGCTAGAGTGGCTCTGGTCGCAATATGGCGACGCCCAGGATGGGCAGAGCATCGCCCCCTGGGGGGCAGAGCACCGCCCCTGGTGGGCGTGCCGGGTGGACCCCGGTTGGGCGCATGTGGGAGTCTGTCTGACTGTCTCTCCCTGTTTCCAGCTTCAGAAAAATGAAAAAAAAAAAAAAAAAAAAAAGAAAACTGGGTTCTTCACTGAACCTTTGGAGGACGGGATCTAACCTGGCAAGGTAGACCTTCCAGTGGAGAAACCCAGATTGGAGGAGGAAACAAACTTGTGAGGAAGGAACACTGCATCGAGCTGTTTAGCATGAAGAGAGGATATTGAGAGACATGATAACAAGTCTAAAATATCTGTATATCTGTTGCCTCACCTTGTTCAAGTCACCTTCTGCTCTTGCCTACGTAACCACAATGGCACCAAACTGGCCTCCCACCTCACTCTTTCCCCTTCCAACCCATGCATCATCCATAATGATCTCTTAAAAACATAAACCAAGCTACACAACCTCCTGCTTAAAACCCTTCAGTGGCTTCTATTGCATGTCAACAAAAATCCAGACTTTTACTATGCCTTGTATCCTCTCCAACTCACCTTCTGTTATTGTTCCATTCTGTTTGATAGGCTCCAAACACGTGAGCCTCTGACTAATAGAACCTGCCACGTTCCTGTACTAGCTTTCCTCAGTTCTTTGGGTGGTTTGCTCTATTTCATGTTTCAGGCCTCAGTTTATTTATTTATTTTTTTTTTTATTTATTTATTTTTTAATTGATTTTTAGAGAGAGGGGAGAGAGAGAGAAGGGGGAGGAGCAGGAAGCATCAACTCCCATATGTGCCTTGACCAGGCAAGCCCAGGGTTTCGAACCGGCAACCTCAGTGTTCCAGGTCGACGCTTTATCCCACTGCGCCACCACAGGTCAGGCTCAGGCCTCAGTTTAAATGTCACTTCCCTTGTGAGGCTTTCCCCAATTATCCTAAGTAGCATCAGCTCTTCCTATTATTCTTCATCATAGCACTGTTTATATTTTTTTCATAGCATTTTTCTCAAGCTATACTTTTAAAATTATTTATTTTATTTTATATATATATATATACTTTTTTTTTTTGCTAATTCTTTCCCCTACTAGGCAGTCAGCTTTCTGAAGACAGAGACCATTGGTCTTGTTTACTGCTGAATACCCAGTGCCTTGCAAACAACATTGTATATAGCAGCGGTTCTCAACCTGTGGGTCGCGACCCCGGCGGGGGTCCAACGACCAAAACACAGGGGTCGCCTAAAGCCATCGGAAAATACATATTTATTATACAATACATTTTTAAATAAAATATGTATTTCTGATGGCTTTAGGCGACCCCTGTATTTTGGTCGTTCGACCCCCGCCGGGGTCGCGACCCACAGGTTGAGAACCACTGGTATATACTATGTGCTCAATAAATATATATTTGCTGAAAGAATGAATGAATGAACCTGAAGGATTATTATGGAAAAGAAGCCAACTAGTGTTAATTAACTATAAATGGAAGAGGTAGGTCAAATGAAAGAGTTCAATATAAGGAAAGCCTTTCTGTCAGAGATGTCCAATGGTGAAAGATACTCCTTCGGGAGTTCCCTAACTCGGGAGCTATCATGTAGAATCTGGGATTTGCTGGGATACAAAATAGCAGACTTCATGACATGGTTGGGACCAAGCAAGACCAGTGTGTATCAAACTGTGGTCAGACTGTTAATAACACAAATTTCAACGTCCATCCCCAGAGAGCTGCAGCACAAGATTGTACAGGTTGGGCCTGGGAAACCTACTAGATCATTCTCCAGGGAGTGGGGTCCCTGGAATTTCAATATTATAAGCAACCCATGTATACAAGCTCACTGAAGTTTGAGATGACCTTTAAGGCCCTTTCAACTTAGAGATTCTTTGATTCTGTAAAATTATGAAATAATATGGCCTGACCTATGGTGGCACAGTGGATAAAGCATTGACCTGGAATGCTGAGGTCGCCTGTTTGAAACCCTGGGCTTGCCCAGTCAAGGCACATACAAGAAGCAACTACTACAAATTGATGCTTCCCACTCCTCTCCCCACCACACACTTTCTCTCTTCCTCCCTCTAAAATCAATAAATAAAATGTTTTAAAAAAATAAGGTGAAATAATGTGTTCTATGACCCATAAAGCACTACACAAATGTGAGGCACTCAGATGTAAGTATACCCTCAAGTCACTTTCCCTCTCACAGAGAGAGCAGGGAGTGGGAACAACATATCATGACCAATTAGCAGCCTAATGTTCCCTCTGGGTACTCCTGCCCTAGCCAGGAGAGGAGGGGGAAAGGCTGGAGGAGCAGGCGGTAGGAGGCACACCCCAAAGACTGAATCACAAATCACTTAGAATGCCAGAGGAAAACGGGGTTTTTGATGTATGCCATCCTTATTTACAGATGAGAAACCGAAAGCACAGAAGGGAAATGATGTCCTGGGGTTATCAGCACATTAGCAGCAGCAGCATGTGCTATCCAATACAGTGGCCACAGGCCACATATACCCATTGACAATTAAAACAGCAGAGGAACTCCATTTTAAATTTTATTTCATTTTAATTATTTTAAAAATTAAAGGTAACCTGTGGCTAGTTATAGAGTCTAGATGTCTCTAGTTCACGGCATTCTCCTCCTAAATGACATGGCTTCGAAAAGGGGAATGTTGGGCCCTGGCCAGGTAGTTCAGTTGGTTGGAGCATTGTCTAGTACACCAAGGTTCTGGATTTTATCCCTGGTCAGAGCACATACAAGAATCATCCAATGGCCTGACCTGTGGTGGTGCAGTGAACCAAGCATTGAGCTAGGATGCTGAGGTCCCAGGTTTAAAACCCCAGGGTCGCCTGACCTGTGGTGGCGCAGTGGATAAAGCGTAGACCTGGAAATGCTAAGGTCACTGGTTCGAAACCCTGGGCTTGCCTGGTCAAGGCACATATGGGAGTTGATGCTTCCAGCTCCTCCCCCCTTCTCTCCCTCTCTGTCTCTCTCTCTCCCTCTCTCTGTCCTCTCTAAAAATGAATAAATAAAATAAAAATAAAAATAACCCAGGGTCACCAGGTTGAGCATGGGCTCATCAACATGATCCCATGGTCAGTGGCTTGAAGCCCAAGGTCACTGGCTTGAGCAAGGTCTCACTGGCTCAGGCGGAGCCTCTCTTACCCCCATGAAGGCATATATGAGAAGCAATAAATGAAGAACTAAAAGGTAGCAATTAAGAGTTGAGCCTTCTCATGTCTCTCCCTTCCTGTCTGCCTCTTTCTCTCCAAAAAATAAAATAATATAAAATAAAAGGAATCAACCAATGAATGAATAAATAAGTTGAAGAACAAATTGATGTTTCTCTCTCACTTTCCCTAAAAAATCAATCAATCAATAAAAAGGGGGGGATATTGTTTCCAAAGCCAGAATTAGCATAAGAAAGAAAATTAAAATGCAGGAGTCCTGAGAACCTTGATGTTAAAGTCCATCAAGGATGGATTTTTTTTTTTAAGATTTTATTTATTGATTTTAGAGAGAAGAGAGAGACAAAGTCAGGGGACGGGGAAGAGAGAGAAGCATCAGCGTGTAGTTGCTTCTTCTATGTGCCTTGACCGGGCAAGCCCGGGGTTTTGAACCAGCAATCTCAGCAGGCCAGGTTGATACTTTAGCCACTGCGCCATTAGTGGCCAGGGAAGGATGGATTTTAGTGTAGCCCAAGAAAACTGAAAACATGTATTCATACAAAAACTTGTGCACAAATGTTCATAGCAGCATTATTCTTATTCATGATCTCAAAAGTGTCCATCAATTAAAGAATGGATAAATAAAATGTGGTATTATCCATACAGTAGATCAGGGGTCCCCAAACTTTTTACACAGGGGGCCAGTTCACTGTCCCTCAGACCATTGGAGGGCCAGACTATAAAAAAAACTATGAACAAATCCCTATGCACACTGCACAGATCTTATTTTAAAGTAAAAAAAACAAAACGGGAACAAATACAATATTTAAAATAAAGAACAAGTAAATTTAAATCAACCAACTGACCAGTATTTCAATGAGAACTATGCTCCTCTCACTGACCACCAATGAAAGAGGTGCCCCTTCCGGAAGTGCGGCGGGGGCCGGATAAATGGCCTCAGGGGGCCGCATGTGGCCCGCGGGCCGTAGTTTGGGGACCCCTGCAGTAGATTATTATTCAGTATAAAATGGAATGAAGTACTAGTACATGCTACAACATGGATAATCCTTGAAAAGATTACGCTAAGTGAAAGAAGCTAGAAACAAAAGGACATATGGGGCCTGACCTGTGGTGGCGCAGTGGATAAAGCGTCGACCTGGAAATGCTGAGGTCGCCGGTTCGAAACCCTGGGCTTGCCTGGTCAAGGCACATATGGGAGTTGATGCTTCCAGCTCCTCCCCCCCTTCTCTCTCTCTGTCTCTCCTCTTTCTCTCCCCCTCTGTCTCTCTCTCTCTCCTCTCTCTAAAAAAAATAAATAAATAAAAATAAAAGGACATATGGTGCACGATTCCATTCATATGAAATGTCCAGAATAGTGAAAGCTTTAGAAACAGAAAGTAGGTAAGTGCTTACCTAGGGCTGAGGTGGGGAAGTAGGAGGAAAATGAGAAGTGACTGCTAATGAATGTGAGCTTTCTTTCCGGGATGGTGGAACTGTTCTAAAGTTGATTTGATAATGGTTGCACAACTCTGAATATGCCAAATAATCAATGCATAGTGCACTTTAAATATTTTATTTTTAACTTTATTCAGTTTTTTTTAGAGAGACAGAGAGAGAGAGACAGAGAGAGAAAGAGAGAAGGGAGAAGAGCAGAAAGCATCAACTCTCATATGTGCCTTGGCCAGGCAAGTCCAGGGTTTTGAACCGGCAACCTCAGCATTCCCAGGTCGACACTTTATCCACTGTGCCACCACAGGTCAGGCCATAGTGCACTTTAAATGGGTAATTGTATGATATGAATTGTATATCAAACTTAAAAACACTAGTGATTTTGATTGAAATTGCAATAATGATACAGATTAATTTGGACAAAAACAGACATCTTTACAAGTCTTGCTTTCCAGAAAGGCTGTCTCAGCACTATCCATTCATTCAAGTATTCATTTATTCCTACTGTTGGGTCATGTGTTCGTTCATTCTTTCATACTGTCTTACTCTGTTTGCCTAAATACTTGGCACATATCTATTTTATTTTTAACATTACAGTCATATCTATACATCTGTTTCCCTCACTGTATTGTGAGTTACTCACAGGCAGACAGGATATCTTTTTAATCTGTTTCCTCCTCAGTGCCTAGCACAAAGTTTGACACACTGTGAGTACTTAATACAAATTTTGAAATGAAAGTATAAAAGAATGAATAAATGAACAAACTTCTCTGTTTTATGATCAGCCAGATCCAGGCTGATCAGTGAGGAAACATGGAGGAAACGGGATTATTGAACATACAAAGAGAGGCTAGACTGGTGGAGCAGAAATGGTAGACACAGAGGAAAAAAGTAAAAAACTGGGTAATAGGATTTGGAGATACATCTAAAAGAGTTTGTAGAGGTCCTGGCCGGTTGGCTCAGTGATAGAGCGTCGGCCTGGCGTGCGGGAGTCCCAGGTTTGATTCCCGGCCAGGGCACACAGGAGAAGCACCCATCTGCTTCTCCACCCCTTCCCTCCTCCTTCCTCTCTGTCTCTCTCTTCCCCTCTCGCAGCCAAGGCTCCATTGGAGCAAAGTTGGCCCAGGCGCTGAGGATGGCTTTATGGCCTCTGCCTCAGGCGCTAGAATGGCTCTGATTGCGGCAGAGCGACGCCCCAGATGGGCAGAGCATCGCCCCCTGGTGGGCATGCCGGGTGGATCCCAGTCGGGTGCATGTGGGAGTCTGTCTGACTGCATCCCCGTTTCCAATTTCAGAAAAGTAAAAATAGATAGATAGATAATATTTATTAATTTTAAATAAATGAGTTTGTATTATTTATTAATAAATAAATAAATAAATGAGTTTGTAGAATCACGACAACGAGCTTAGTTCTGGATTCTGTGCTGGCGGAGAGACTGAAAGAAACCCCTGGATCTGAGGTTCAGGCTATGGGGCTCCTGCTTTGCAATCTGGACTATTATTGTAACCTGTCCTCCTGCCAGCTATTCTCAGGCCTTGATCCAGCAACTTTGTGCCTGTTTCCCTTGGCCAAGGTGGCTTTGGTGCCAGTTGGATTCAGTACCTATTCTCTGTTGAGAAGGCAGATGTGGGCCAGTACAGAAATCACCCCTTTCCCCTCTGCAGTCATGCCTATTACAGGAAGAAATCACATACTCATTCCTAAAATCATGTGGCCTTTGCTACCTTACCCAAAACAAGGGAATGAAGGCAGCCTTCTCAGACCCTTTACTATCACAGCATTTGGAATGCTGCCTAGACCAAGAATATGTCCAGAGCAGAAAGAGAAAGTAGATCTCTCAAGTATAACGGACACATTCAAAAATATTCATTACAATGGTTCTTTGTTATTCACATAGATAGCGTATGTTTTCAAGGTAGGGCATTCTATTCCTCTACAGGAGTAGAAAAAGTTTTAAGAGGATAAGTGTCCAGATTCCTAATTTCCATATGTAATCTTTTCTAACATTGATCTGTCTGACTTGCATCTCCTTTACCACTTTCTCTCTCACAAATACCCTGCTCCCACTTTGTAAAAAAATGCTATCCTGCTCTCTCATCCCAAACCTTATTATGCCTATACAATGCCGAGGTTAAAAACAAATCCAGAGTGCCAAGCAAAGAGACAATTTGAGAATGTATAACTTCATAGGGGGAGCCACAAGAAAGCAAATAATAGAGCTTCTATAAGAAATCATTATTGAAAGAAGAAACAGCCTGACCAGGGGTGGCGCAGTGGACAGAGTGTCGGACTGGGATGTGGAGGACCCAGGGTTGAGACCTCGAGGTCGCCAGCTTGAGTGCGGGCTCATCTGGTTTGAGCAAAGCTCACCACTTGGACCCAAGATTGCTGGCTTGAGCAAGGGGTTACTTGGTCTGCTGAAGGCCCACGGTCAAGTCACATATGAGATATCAATCAATGAACAACTAGGGTGCCGCAACGAGGAATTGATGTTTCTCATCTCTCCCTTCCTGTCTATCTGTCCCTATCTGTCCCTCTTTCTGACTCTCTCTGTCTCTGCAACAATAACAAAAAACTTATAAAAAAAAGAAAGAAGAAACATTTAATTTATTCAGGTGACAAACTCATGACAAGACTACTTGCTGTATTAGAATTAGAATTCAGAAGTTAAATAGTACTCAAAGGGTCATATATTAACATATTTATTTTTATTATTTATTTACTTATTTATTTATTTTTATTAAGTGAGAGGCAAAGAGGCAGAGAGACAGATTCCCACATGCATCCCAACCAGGATCCACTGGCAAGCCCCCTACTGGGTGATGCTCTGCCCATCTGGGACAACTGCTCCATTCCTTGGCCACTGAGGCCATGGAGCCATCCTTAGCACCCAGGGCCAACCTGCTCGAACCAACTGAACCAACTGAGCCATGGCTGTGGGACAGGAAGAAAGAGTGAGAGAGAAGGGGGAGGGGGATGGAGAAGCAGATGTGTGAAAAGTTACATAATTTTTCAAAATTCATTTAGGTATACAATTGTTCAAGTTTAAGGTCACTGATCTAAAATAAATTTTCAAAGGTATACTGTCACCACATCACTGTCCACCACATCAGAAGCATCTGAGGAGGTTATAAAAATACAAGACAGCACCCTGGCCGGTTGGCTCAGTGGTAGAGCATCGGCCTGGAGTGCAGGAGTCCCGGGTTTGACTCTCGGCCAGGGCACACAGGAGAAGCGCCCATCTCCTTCTCCACCCCTCCCCCTCTCCTTCCTCTCTGTCTCTCTCTTCCCTTCCGGTAGCCAAGGCTCCACTGGAGCAAAGTTGGCCCGGGTGCTGAGGATGGCTCCATGGCCTCTGCCTCAGGTGCTAGAATGGCTCTGGTTGCAACAGAGCAATGCCCCAGATGGGCAGAGCATCACCCCCTGGTGGGCATGCGGAGTCTGTCTTACTGCCTCCCCATTTCCAACTTCAGAAAAATACAAAATCAAAAAAACAAAACAAAACAAAACAAAACAAATACAAGACAGCCTGACCAGGCGGTGGTGCAGTGGATAAAGCATCAGACTGGGATGCAGAGGACCCAGGTTCGAGACCTAGAGGTCGCCGCTTGAGCGTGCGTTCATCTGGTTTGAGCAAAGCTCACCGGCTTGGACCCAAGGTCACTGGCTTGAGCAAGGGGTTACTCAGTCTACTGTAGCCCCGCAGTCAAGGCACATATGACAGAAAGCAATCAATGAACAATTAAAGTGCCACAACGAAAAATTGATGATTCTCATCTCTCTCCCTTCCTGTCTGTCTGTCCCTATCTATCCTTCTCTCAGACTTTCTCTCTGTCTCTGTCAGAAAAAAAATACAAGACAAAAGTCTTATTTTTGGAGGTTTTGATTCAATAGGCTGGGTGAGATTCAGAAATCTGGATTATTAAGATTTCAGCCTGAATAGTGGTGATGCAGTGGATAGAGCATCGACCTGAGATGCTGAGGTCCCAGGTTTGAAACCCTGAGGTCGCCAGCTTGAGTGCAGGGTCGCTGGCTTAAACGTGGGATCATCAACATGACCCCATGGTCAGTAGTTTAGAGCCCAAGATTGTTGACTTGAGCCCAAAGGTCACTGGCTTGAGCAAGGGGTCACTGGCTCAGCTGGAGCCCCTCAGTCAAAACATGTATGAGAAACAATCAATGAACAACTAAAGTGATGCAACTATGAGTTGATGCTTCCTGTCTCCCTTCCTGTCTATCTCTCTCTCTCTCACTAAAAAAAATAAAATTAAAAAAATTTAAAAAAGATCTTCAGATAATTATTTGTAATTGGCAGACTAAGACTTATTGTTGACCCCTAATTTAGTGTCTGAATTTGCACAAATTCTCCCCTCTCTCTGAGCCTCAGTTTAATTCTCTGTAAAGTATAAGATGAAAGGAAGGAGGAGGGAGAAGGAGAAGGCTGGTGCCAGACTGATAATCTCTAATGAATCTTAGACTCCTTGATTCTCATTTCTCCCTTTCAGAGGCAGGAGAATGGGCCCTAAAAGTCAGTTTCAAAGGAAAAAAGTTTTACTTATATGGGGTTTAAAAAAAAAAAAAGAACAAACTTAACTGAAGTAAAGACCAAATAAAAGTAATGAAACCCAACATGCCTGCCTCACATGGATTTGTGTATATCAAATTAAAATCCTACTAATTTCTTACATGAGAACAGTATAAAATCACTTTAGAGGATATTCCTTCACATGATCCTCACAGCTATTTTAACAGCAGGTACAACAGGTATTATTATCCCTATTTTAAAGATACAAAAAATACAGAGGGAGTGGCTTGCAAAGGCCACATGGGATGGTTATGACAAACCTGTAACTAGGTCCCAAGTTTCTGACTTCCAGGCTAGTGTTTGTTCCATTATACCAATTTGGAGTGTACTTAAATGAACAGGGAGAAGGCTGTCTCCTAAGAGTCTCCAGGAGCACTGTTAATAGCAGAGGAGACTGCCACCCACTTTGAGCTTTCATCTCTGGTCAAGATCATACTTACCACAATCTCTTCTATATCTGAGAACTTCCTGAAAGACTCAAAAGCTTAGGCAAAGAAGGCTGCAAATGTCTACTTTCACAGTCCAGAATACTGGACTAGAGCAGGGGTTTCCAAACTAAACTGTTAGTCAGGTGGGAGGGAGCATGGGTTCTTGCTTTAGGGCAGACTCACATATACCGCAGTAAATACAGAAGGCATGGAGCTGGGGATGGGCCTTCCCCATATTCCTGGATTTGGTAATGGGGAGATTGGGCACTAGGAATGATCCTAGTTAATCCCTACAGGTTCCATAAATATACATCATAGAGACCACAGTGACAAGGTGATGAAGCCAACAGAATGTGGCTCTGGCCCTGGCTGGGTATCTTAGTTGGTTAGAATATCATCCCAACATGCCAAGATTGCAGGTTCAATCCCCAGTCAGGACACATATAAGAATTAACTAATGATGCATAAATAAGTGGAAAAACAAATCAATGTTTAATTTTTAAAGAAGTGAGGCAACTCAACTAATAAGTGTAGGAACTGAAACCCAAACAGACTCCAAGCCTACTCCTGTTAATCACAATACATACAATATTGGGGTTTTTTTTGGGGGGGGAGTTGTTTGTTTATTTTAGTGAGAGAGACAAAAAGACAGACAGGAAAAGAGAAATGAGAAGCATCAACTTGTAGTTGTATCACTCTTTTTTTAGTTGTTCATTGATTGCTTCTTGTACCTGCCTTGACCAAGGTGGCTTCAGCTGAGCCAGTGACCCCTTGCTCAAGCCAGCGACCTATGGGCTCAAGCCAGTGAACATGGGATCATATCTATGATGCCATGCTCAAGTTGGCAACCCGCATTCAAGCTGGTCAGTCTGCACTCAAGCAGGATGAGCCCGTGCTCAAGCCAGTGACCTCCAGGTTTTGAACTTGGGTTCTCTTTCCACTGCGCCACCACCAGTGAGGCTATAATACTGCATTTAAATAAAAGAATTAAAATGCTTTTAAAAAATGAAAGTTACTCCTGACCTGTAGTGGTGCAGTGGATAAAGCGTCGACCTGGAAATGCTGAGGTCGCCAGTTTGAAACCCTGGGCTTGTCTGGTCAAGGCACATATGGGAGTTGATGCTTCCAGCTCCCCCCCCCCCCGCTCTGTCTCTCCTCTCTCTCTGTCTCTGTCTCTCCCTCTCCTCTCTAAAATGAATAAATAAATAAATTTAAAAAAAATTTTTGTTAAAAAAAAATGAAAGTTACCAGATGATATTCAAGGCATCTTCTATATTTAAATTTCTATAATTCTACCATCAACCTGGCAAAGGGATATACAGTAATAACGGCCCTAAATATCTGAACAAATGTATACAGAAAAAATTGAATTACACTATGTGGCTCCAGAACATAGAACTAAGACCAAGGGAAGAGAACAGACTGGGGGAAAAGTCACGGAGAGGGAATATATCTAAGAACTTTGTAACAGAACTGCCCAACAACGCAACAAGTAAGTAGTGAGTAACGTCTATGGTCTTGATAGTGGTCCAGAATCCGAATGATCACATACGAGGATTGTTGGGAAATGGAGATAATGGGGGCTACAATTCCTGCTTTGTATACGAAGTAGACTAAATGACTTCAGAAGACAGGAACTGAGAATCTCAAATTCTCAGTGGTTCAAGGTTATCAAGGTATCAGACAATGGGGATCATTCCTAGTGCCCAATCTCCCCATTACCAAATCCAGGAATATGGGGAAGGCCCATCCCCAGCTCCATGCCTTCTGTATTTACTGCGGTATATGTGAGTCTGCCCTAAGGCAAGAACCCATGCTCCCTCCCACCTGACTACCTGCTATCTTCAGAGGGCAGGAGGCCAGCACTGGTTTCCTCCCCTTCCCCCAACATTGCCCAGCTGCCTTGTCACTGCAGTTACCTACATTTGTGACATCAATTCTGAAAGTCAGTCCCAGAAATAACTTGAGCAACCATCCTGTTCATCTCCCCACACACAGTTTACAGGTAGAAAAAAGAAGACTCAGAAAAGGGCGTTGTCTGAAGCCATTTTCTTATTAAATATTTACTGAACACACTGTTATAAGAAGTCAGGCCTGACCAGGTGGTGGCGCAGTGGATAGAGCGTCGGACTGGGATGCGGAAGGACCCAGGTTCGAGACCCCGAGGTCGCCAGCTTGAGCGCGGGCTCATCTGGCTTGAGCAAAGAGCTCACCAGCTTGGACCCAAGGTCGCTGGCTCCAGCAGGGGGTTACTCGGTCTGCTGAAGGCCCACAGTCAAGGCACATGTGAGAAAGCAATCAATGAACAACTAAGAAGTCGCAACGTGCACAACGAGAAACTGATGATTGATGCTTCTCATCTCTCTCCGTTCCTGTCTGTCTGTCCCTGTCTATCTCTGCCTCTGTAAAAAAATAATAAATAAATAAATAAATAAATGTCACAATTGAAAAAATAAAAAAAAAAATTTCCTTAAAAGAAGTCAGCCTAGACACAAACTCAGGTAGCTGACATGGAGCTCAGGACACATGAGTCCTAGGTCAGTCTCCACTTATACATTTATTATTACAAATGTTAGTATACATAATATTAATATGTAACATTATTATTAGTATTATTACTATACATTTATTATTTATATCCTCCCTACTTCTAAAAAATGACTATTCATTTGTATAGCACAAGCTACCTATCTCATTTTCACTACTTTAGGGAGGGGTTCTTTTTTTTGGGGGGGGGTCTTTAAGCCTTAAGGTATAAAGGATCATGAAACTCAGGGAGAAGCAGATTAGAGATTCATCTTAAACATGAAATCCTCCAGCCCTCCTCCACAATCTGTCCACCTGATTCAAGTGGAGAAAGACTGTCCCCAGCAACAGTTACTGCCCCACATATCTCCCAATAGCTTAAAGTGCTTATGCTCCCAGCAACAGCTCTGGCCCAGGAAAAGATTAGACTCGGGTACTCAGCTCCTTCACGCCAAACCTTCAAAAACCCTCCCCTTCTTTCACCATGTCAACAAAAGCCCAGCCTGCCTACTGAGTCATTGTAGAGTCACAGCTGGTTGCAACAGAACTTCTAAAACCACTTCTTCAGAAATATAGAATCCTGAAATATTAGGAACTTTGCAGAGTACCTATAATTCATCTCCAACCACTTCCACAAAAGGAAGGCTGAGAGGGGAAGAGAATGATCTGACTTGAGTGTATTTCCTTACCTAGTACAGTATGTTTTAATTGGTATATACATTGTTGTGAAACCAGTGAAGATACAGACAGAGAACAAAAATGTCCCTCCATTCTGATATCACAGAAATGAACTTCAGGATGGACCTAGAAAATTAAGAGAGTCTTTTTATATGAATGCTAGGACAATATACTCTAGGACTCTGGATTTCCATGTTACCTTGACAGTCTATTCTTTGTCAGAATGTGTGTTTGCCTCACACAACCAAGCCACCTTCTCAAATACACACACACACACACTCACTCACTCACTCACACACTCCACAGAGATCAGGAGAATTCTAAATATCACACTCTGGTATTCATAACCAGGAGCATACAGAGATCCTGGGAGCAGAGCTTCTATCATAAGGTCACTCCTAAAATCATCTACTTCACAGAAGCTCCAGTTTCTAAGGAAGGATTGCATAATATCTAGAGCTATGGAGAGACAGCAGTAATATCAGTTGAGGATGAGGGGGAGATGGCCACAGCTAATGACAGCCACAGGCAACCAAAAGATAACAGTGAAAGGAATGAACTATACTAAATTTCTTTGGCTTTGAAGACGGGGTCCTCTGCTGGAAAAAAACTAGATATTGAGCAGCTAGTATAAATCACCAAAATAATAATAACCACCCTTTCCACTCTCTCTCTAAATCCTTTAATTAATCCCTCACACCCCCTACACTCCCCTGGTGTCCCTTCAACTAGCCAGCTTCACTCCTTAAGCTAGCCCCGATATCCCTCACTGACTATTTCTATCTAAATCACTACTCCAGTAACTCTTTCACGGATTACCTTCTCACCATATACACATCAATCCCCACTAATACCTCTACCTGCCATACTAGGCAAAAGAAAGTGTAGGAAAGGCTAAAACCAAAGTCTTGTTTGGAGGGCACAGATGAATGCATGCCTTTGAAAGAGGTAAAGTGTTGTATAGACTAAAGGAACCCTTGACTTCTCTCTTATTTTCTTCCTCTGTCTCCCCACCATCTACATACCCAATTACTTATGTTGGTTTCTTTCCTCTAAATTACTCTAAAATTTCATCTTTCCATGCTGTTCCCAACAACGGTATCCCAGTTCAGGCAAATCTACCCTGAATAACAAAGCCCCAGCTCTCTTCATACTCCCACTTCTATATGCATCCGTATTAGCCTTCTCAAACACAGCTGTGACCACATCATTCCCTGTATAAAATCCTTTCAGAGGTCTCCAAAAATAGTTAAGATATACCATTCCTGGAAAGAACCTTGATTCCTCTTTCTCTCACTCCCAATATCCAATCCAAATCAGCAACTTCCATGGGCTCTTCATCCAAAATAGATACAGTTTTTGACTAATAACCTTCAAGCTACTACCATAAAGGTCTAAATCACATTCACTGCTCACCTGGGTTTCTATAGTGGCCTCCTAATTGGTCTCTCAGCTTCTATTCTTTTTTGTTTGTTTGTTTGACTGTTGATTGTGTTGTGTGCTCATCACCCAAAGTCAAATCATTTTCTGTCACAGTCTATTTGTCCCTCTTCGCTCCACTCCCTCCTCCCTCTCCCATATTCTTGCCCATCTATTTTCAACACAGTTTATTCTCAACATAAAAGACAGATAGCCTGACCAGGCGGTGGCGCAGTGGATAGAGCGTCGGACTGGGATGCGGAGGACCCAGGTTCGAGACCCCGAGGTCGCCAGCTTGAGCGCGGGCTCATCTGGCTTGAGCAAAAGCCCCCCAGCTTGAACCCAAGGTCGCTGGCTCCAGCAAGGGGCTACTCGGTCTGCTGAAGGCCCGCGGTCAAGGCACATATGAGAAAGCAATCAATGAACAACTAAGGTGTTGCGAAGCGCAATGAAAAACTAATGATTGATGCTTCTCATCTCTCTTCGTTCCTGTCTGTCTGTCCCTGTCTATCCATCTCTCTGACTCACTCTCTGTCTCTGCAAAAAAAAAATAAATAAATAAAATTAAAAAAAAAAAAAGACAGATAAATTCTAGCCCTGCTGGGATAGCTTGGTTGGTTAAATCATCGTCTGGAAGTACAGAGGTTGCTGGTTCAGTCCCCAGTCAGGGCACATACAGGGACAGAATGATGTTCCTGCCCCCCCCCCTTCCTTTCTCTCTCATTAAAATCAATCAATAAAAAATTTTTTTAAAAGACAGATAAATTCTAAATATAAGTTAAATCATTGTCTCATCTATGCTCAAGATTGTTCAGGGGGGTCCCTATTTTACTGTGAATAAAACCCAAAAGTCTATAATGACTTTCAGGATTCTAGACAACCTAGTGTCCTGTTGACTTCATCCCCTACTAGGACTCTCTTTTTCCCTAGCTCACACTGGTTCAGTTACACAAACTTCCTAACTCCTCTTCAAACACACCCGGCAGCAGCATACTCCCACCTCTGAGCCTTTATTTATACTTGCTCTTCCACATACCTGGAATATTTCTCCTTCCCAACTATCTAAATGGCATATTCTATTTCCTTCAGATCTCTGCTTAAACATCACCTTTATCAGAGTTCTTCCCTATCAACCCCCACTCTACATTGTCATTTTCTTTTCCCTTATGCTGCTCTGTATTTTTCTATAGCACTTATCACTACCTAGCATATATTTGTTGGTCTGTCTCCTCAAACTGGAATACAACCTTCATGAGGACAGGGACTGTCTCTGCTTGCTCAGAATAGTGCCTGGTACATAGTAAGTTCTCAATAAGTATTTATTGAATGAATAAATTGTTCCCTGCATAAACCCTTTACTCCAGAGAGACTTGGTCTTCTCACTGTCCCAATACTCTAATATTGGTAGCTAATTTTATTGAGTGTTTTCATGTGCCAGGAGTCAAACACCTGTTGTTGTTGTTGTTTTATGCTATTCAATTGACAACTCCATGAGAGAAAAACTATTTTTATCCATATTTACAGTTAGTTAGTGGCTAAAACTCAAACTAAGTTAGTCTGATACCAAAGTCCATCCTCCTAATTTTTGTTATACTGCCTCCTATATGCTTTCTCCCTCTGTGAGCTATTTGTGTAAGTGGCTTTTTGCAGTTTAACTCATAATTGCTCTTGGGCTGTTTTACATAGGCCTAGTCTTCTCAAATAGAATGTAAATTCCATGAGACAAGGGTCAGGGCCATTTAAACCTGATAATACATTTTAGCTGATTTTTTTTTAATTTTATTTATTTTTTACAGAGACAGAGAGTGAGTCAGAGAGAGGGATAGACAGGGACAGACAGACAGGAACGGAGAGAGATGAGAAGCATCAATCATTAGTTTTTCATTGTGCGTTGCAACACCTTAGTTGTTCATTGATTGCTTTCTCATATGTGCCTTGACCGTGGGTCTTCAGCAGACCGAGTAACCCCTTGCTGGAGCCAGCAACCTTGGGTTCAAGCTGGTGGGCTTTTGCTCAAACCAGATGAGCCCGCGCTCAAGCTGGCGACCTCGGGGTCTCGAACCTGGGTCCTCCGCATCCCAGTCTGACGCTCTATCCACTGCACCACCACCTGCTTAGCTGATGTTTTAAAGGAAATTAGTTTAGCCTGACCTGTGGTGGCGCAGTGGATAAAGCGTTGACCTGGAAAAGTTGAGGTCGCCGGTTCGAAACCCTGGGCTTGCCTGGTCAAGGCACATATGGGAGTTGATGCCTCCTGCTCCTCCCCCCTTCTCTCTCTCTGTCTCTCTCTCTCCTCTCCCTCTCTCCCTCCTTTCTAAAATGAATAAATTTAAAAAATAAAATAAATTAGTTTAAATTAAATTTATGTCTAATGTGACTAATTTCTCTTTTCATTGTCAAAGCTAAGTATTAGACAACTAGAATAAGGAAGAAGAGGTGAAAAGAGTAGTTGACTAGGAGTGAAAATATCTGCAGATTACTTTCAGTTCTATCTCTAAGCTGTATATAACCTTAAGCAAATTATTTAGCCTTTCTGGCCTTCATCTACCCATCTGTAAAGAGAGTTGGCCTAGATGGGCTCTAAACAGTTGTTTCAAGTTCTAAAAATACTATTATTCCATGAACATATACAATGTGTCAAGCCAAAAGTAAAAGACCAAATTATTCCTTAATATGGTTCTATTTTGGCTAACTGGAGTACTTTCCTAAGAGCACTATTTCTTTTGTGGATTATTTCAGTATATGTATAAGACATGCCCCCAAACAAGGAATGAGCTACAAATGTGGTTTGCTAATGGCATTACAGCTTTCTAACTGGTATTACAGCTATCTAAATGACACAGTTTAGGATAAAAATAAAGTCATACTGTAGTTGCAGAAGAAGTACATCCACTGGAGCAAATCATAGAAAAGATGTCATTTAAAAAAACATTAATAAAAACTAGAGCAGGAAGGTGAGCACCAAAGCATTGGACTTCGGGGGGAAAGGAAGACTTCATAGAATATGAAGGATATGATAAAAAGTTTGAAAAATATTGAGTATACGATAAAGGCAAATTGTGCAAAAAAAAAAAAGGGGGGGCAGGCAATTGTTAACTTCAGAGAAAACAAAAATCATACATAAAAGGAAATGCAATCATAATATTATTCATATATAAACATTAAGTTAACTTAAAAACAGGGCTATAAATATACTGGGAAAATGAAATAAGTTGGAGGAGAATACAAGAATTAAATTCTCATCTATCATAATGGGAAGTTAATACTTTCTAAAAAAAGATGAACAGCCATATAAGTATATTATATAAAAATATGAAGGCAAGTAACCTTCATATTCAATATAAAGGGAAGTAAGCCTGACCTGTGGTGGCACAGTGGATAAAGCGTCAACCTGGAAACGCTGAGGTCATCAGTTCAAAACCCTGGGCTTGCCTGGTCAAGGCACATATGGGAGTTGATGCTTCCTGCTCCTCCCTCCCCCTTCTCTCTCTCTTTCTCTCTCTCTCTCTCTCTCACTCTCTCTCCTCTCTAAAAATTAATAAAAAAATTTTTTTTAATTAAAAAAATAAATAAATGGCCTGACCAGGTGGTGGTGCAGTGGATAGAGCGTCAGACTGGGATGAGGAAGACCCAGGTTCGAGACCCCGAGGTTGCCAGTTTGAGCGCGGGCTCATCTGGCTTGAGCAAAAAAGCTCGCCAGCTTGGACCCAAGGTCGCTGGCTCGAGCAAGGGGTTATTCGGTCTGCTGAAGGCCCATGGTCAAGGCACATATGAGAAAGCAATCAATGAACAACTAAGGTGTCGCAATGCGCTACGAAAAACTAATGATTGATGCTTCTCATCTCTCCGTTACTGTCTGTTTGTTCCTGTCTATCCCCCACTCTGACTCTCTCTCTGTCTCTGTAAAAAAATTAAATAAATAAATAAATAAATAAATAAATAAATAAAGGGAAGTAACCCCGTATCTTGTATATTTGTACTTTATTTTCTTATAACAAATATGACCAATGTAAAAATGGAGTAAAAATATCTTGTTATGGAGTTGGAGAAGTTTTGCACAGAAAGTAAATTTAGAGATTATCTAATCCAGTACATCCCAAATTGGTGTTCCATGGAATATTTCTACTTATGATGTTAATAGCAACATATGTTTGGGACTCAAATAAATTTGGGAATCCCATGTTAAACAAAATTAATCAGATGTGTTTACTGTAGGACTTCTTAAAGACTTTACTATGTTTTTATACATTGGGAATCTCACAAAAGGCAATTTATTATGTAGTGTTTCTCGGGCTCATTTGAGAATTAAGAAACCCCTGCTAACATCTTGTAATCAGTGGTTCTGGGGCATTCTTTGGAAAACATTGATCTAGTCTACTCTCCTCGTTTTAAAAACTTGGGAAAGAGAGGCTCTCTGGAGTCTGTTCGGATATGAATGGTGGGAAACTAGAAAGAAGGGCCTCAGGATTCTGGAGCAATCTCAGCGGCTGAACAGCTCTGGTCTGCGTTCTTTCAGTCTTTCACCATGCGTCTAAATTATTTCAAACCAGGGGAACAAATTCACACAAGTATCTCCTGTGCAGATCTTTCAAAGTTTTCTGATCCTTAAGGAACCTAAGAGGCAGGTCCAAGTGTCAGTAGGAGCTAAAGAAAATATCTTACTTTCTTTTTTTTTAAAGATTTTATTGATTTTAGAGAGAGAAGAGAGTGAGAAAGGCGGAGGAAGAGCAGGAAGCATCAACTCATAGTAGTTGTTTGTTGTATGTGCCTTGACCTGGCAAGCCCGGGGTTTCAAATCAGTCACTTCAGGGTTCCAGGTCAACCCTTTATCCACTGTGCAAGCACAGGTCAGGTAACTAAAGAAGATCTAAACAGACATACAGACCATGTGTTTCAGTGGCATATACAACCTCAAATTGTACAATGGTAATGTGATGACACACCAACTCACATCTGTACAGTGTTTTCCAATAAATAGATGTGTTTTCACATTGTATTATTTGGTTCTCATAACAATCTAAGGAGAAAGACATGGGTAGAATTACTGTATTTTTCCATGTATAAGACACATCCTTTTCCGAAAAATTTGAGGGTCTAAAAAACTGGGTGCGTCTTATACAGTGGTTGTAGTTTTTTTTCTTTTATTTCCTGCGCTTGTTTTTGCGCTCATTGTTGAAGACAGTGATTCGTCATCAGACACAGATGAGGACAAGCTAATGCATGGGAGTTTTGATAGTGATGAGGAGTTGTATGAATTTTATGATGAGTAAAACTTGAGTTCAATAACTTTATGTAATACATTTTTTTTCAAATTTCAGGCCCCAAAATTAAGGTGCATCTTATACATTGGAGCATCTGATACATGGAGAAATAGGGTATTATCCCCATTTTATGAAAGAGGAAATTGACCCTCAGAGAGTTGCCTGTAGGTATGCAGCAGGTGAATGGCAGAGTTATTGTACAATGAGAATCTAAATTTCCTGTCTCCTAGGTTAGGGCTTTTCTCAATATATCACATAAACTGGGCACATTTTGACTGAGTACCAATTTAATTCTTCCATGAAAGATCCAATCTACTCCAACTGGCTTACTTAAAAATAGGATCAATTCTCAGAGTGATCACAGATGGTGGTAGAAGCAACACCCCAATTACTGGAACTTCAAGGTCCCCTTTGGGTTTGGTATACTAACACTACTTATAGAGCTATGTTGCTAAGAAGAGGGGGGGTCTTAGAAATTCCTGATGGGGAGGCAGTCTAGTTTTATAAGTGAGTCAGACAGACTTGGTTTTTAATCCTGGCTCTGCCACTCACTCTATGACCTTACTCACTGTGTATCCCTTCTATGCTTCATTTCTTCATTTGTAAAATGCAGCTAAGAATACTTATTTTGCAAACCTGTTGAGAAGCTAATGTAGTGTCATTGTCAAGCATGTAAGCTCTGGAATTATATAGTATCTGGGTTTAAATCTCAGCCCTGCTTCTTGCTAACTATATGACTTTGGATAATTTGCTTAACATCTCAGAATTTCAATTTTCACATATGTAAAATAAGGGAAAAAAATAGTGCGTTCTTGGTTGTTGTAAGCATCAAATGAGATAATATTTATTAAGCACTTGAGCACAGTGTCCGGCATATAGCTCAACAAAAGGTAAAAATGAGCTTTATAGCTCAATAAAAAGTAAAAATGAGCCTGGCCTGTGGAAGCACAGTGGATAGAGTGCCAACCTAGAATGCTGAGGTCACTGGTTCAAAACCCTAGGCTTGACCAGTCCAGGCACATAGGACAAGCAACCAATGAACAACTAAAGTGAAGCAACTATGAGTTGATACATCTTGCCCCCTCATAAAATCAATAAAATCTTTAAAAGGAATAAAAATAAAAGGTGATAGTGATAACAGTGATGGTGATAGTAAAAAATCCAATACCAATTTTTCTCCCAAAGCAAGAATGAGAAACAAAGCTGCTGTTCTTCAGTCCTGTTCTCTTCCATTTAACCTCTCCCCTCTTTCCTCTCCAGCTATAAGCCAAGAACACTAGACTAGATGTCAGAACATTTGGCTTTGAATATCAGTTCTTTCACATGCTATTAATGTGATTTTAGAGAAGTCATTTAACTTCCTTGAGGTACTTTTCCTCCCTTGAGACATTAAATTAACTGTACTTCGCTTACTTTGCTAGGTTGTTCTAATAAATTCATGGATTTTTAAGGTACTTATGAACTATGAAATACTACATAATGTAAAGAATGCCTTTTTATCTACCACAGACTATAAGATAGATGTTTTTACCAGTAAAAAGCAATTTTATCGCCAAGTTTTTTCTCGTGGACAATTCGATCTAGTACGTTGTAGCAGATGTTGGTAGTTGCTCCTTTCATCCACTCAATGAATATCTTCCCTTTAGTCACATCAAAGTTGTACTTGAGGAATGGGCCAGGACATGGGGTCTTCCAATAAAATTCCTTGGCAATGTCTCCCCAAAACTCTGCAACAGAAATAGAAGCCCAGCATTACCAAGCTTCTCAGACACATTTTCCTCAGATGTCTTATCAGTAATATGCACAGGACCAAGTCATAACTTCCCTGCCTTATACTCTAGAACTCACCACCTAGGTTCCCTCCTCTACCATATATATATATATATATATATATATATATATATATATATATATATATTTTTTTTTTTTTTTCCCCCCCAATCTGTTTCTGTATGTGCCCTGACCAGAGATGGAACCCACAACTTCTATGTATCGGAATGATGCTCTAACCAACCAAGCTATCCAGCCAGGGCTCTACCTGTCTAATCTCCTAACCCACCTTCTATTCCCATGATCTAAATCTTAACTCAAATTTCTTCCCGCTACAATTTTCACCATCTATTCAAATCACAGCCACCCAGCCTATCCCAATGCCTAGCACAGGGTAGGAAATTTTTAAATGAATTAATCCTTTCCCACAGAGCCATCCATGACCATGTCTTTCTCTTAATTTGTTCATTCACTCTCACCAATTATTTAGGGAGCAGCTCTTTCTTCTACTACTACTTGCCTAAGTATTACCTGCTCTGCACCAGATACTGTTTGAAGCTCTTTATATGTATTATTTCATTAAGTCCTATGAGGTAGGCTTTATTTTTGTCATTTTATTGATTTGAAAATCAAGGTTCAGAGAGGTTAAATAACTTGCCCAAGGTTTTAAGCCAAGACTTGAACTTCCCTAAGAAAGCCAATTTTGCTATAATCTAAAAGATGAATAGAAGTTTTTCTTTACTCTCTGACCAGGAAAGATAGTACTATAGGATGGGAAGGAACCAAAGGTATATGTTAAAAGGAACTCCTTAAGGCTGAAGCAATGAGAATAAGAAGAAAAAAATAGCAGGAATTGATGCATAAACTAAGCAGAACATTAAATTTTGGGGACATGATAAGAAACTTGGTATTTATCCTAAGAGCAATGAAAGTCATTCCAGGATTTTAAGCAGGAAAGGGACATGATAAGATTTACAATCTTAAAATATTTGCCTGAACATCTGGAGAAAATGTAATCAACAGGTAAAATATGTAATTGCAGAGCACTTAGGATATTCAGAACACCAGAGCTAGAGGGGAGAAAGGCACTTAGAACCATAACAATAGAAGGAACTTTCCGGATAATCACCCTCTCATTTTAGTGATAAGAAACCAAATTCACAGAGGTAAAGTGACTTGCTCAAGGTTAAAAGAGTTAGTTTATACATAGTTGAAGAGATAACACAAACACATAGAATATCTTTGAACATACACATAAGACAATATAATAAGGCCCTGGCCGATTGGCTCAGTGGTAGAGCGTCGGCCTGGCGTGCAGGAGTCCTGGGTTCAATTCCCGGCCAGGACACACAGGAGAAGCGCCCATCTGCTTCTCCACCCCTCCCCCTCTCCTTCCTCTCTGTCTCTCTCTTCCTCTCCCGCAGCCAAGGCTCCATTGGAGCAAAGATGGCCGGGGCGCTGAGGATGGCTCTGTGGCCTCTGCCTCAGGCACTAGGATGGCTCTGGATGCAACAGAGCGACGCCCCAGAGGGGCAGAGCATCGCCCCCTGGTGGGCATGCCGGGTGGATCCCAGTCGGGCGCATGCAGGAGTCTGTCTGACTGCCTCCCCGTTTCCAACTTCGGAAAAATACAAAAAAAAAAAAAAAAAGACAATATAATAAAAAACTAGCCTAGCCTGACCAGGCAGTGGCGCAGTGGATAGAGCGTCGGACTGGGACACAGAGGACCCAGATTCGAGACTCCGAAGTTGCCAGCTTGAGCGTGGGCTCATCGGGTTTGAGCAAGGCTCACCAGCTTGAGCCCAAGGTTGCCAGCTCGAGCAAGGGGTCACTTGGTCTGCTGTAGCCCTCAGTCAAGGCGCATATGAGAAATCAATCAATGAATATTTAAGGAACCACAATGAAGAATTGATGTTTTTCATCTCTCTCCCTTCCTGTCTGTCTGTCCCTATCTGTCCCTCTCTCTGACTCTCTCTGTGTCTGCCAAAAAACAACAACAACAACAAAAACAACAAACTAGCCTAACCAAGTGGTGGCATGGTGAATAGTGTTGGACGGGGATGCAGAGGACCCAGGTTCAAAACCCCACGGTATAACAGTACTGACCTAATGGATAAGGTGCTGACTTGCCAATCCTGAAACCCCAAGGTCATGGGCTTGAGCACAGGCTCACCAGCTTGAGCCCAAGGTTGCTGGCTTGAGCAAAGGGTCACTGGCTCGGCTAGAGCCCCCTGGTCAAGCAAGGCACATATGAGAAAGCAATTAATGAACTAAGGTGCCGCAACGAAGATTGATGCTTTTCATCTCTCTCCCTTCCTGCCTATCTGTCCCTCTCTCTGACTCTCTGTCTCTGTCAAAAATAAAAAAATAAAGAAAACTAAATCACATGACATGTTTTTAAATAAAACCAAATTAAGTGATCCCAGCCTGACCTGTGATGGCACAGTAGATAAAGTGTCAACCTGGAATGCTGAGGTCACTGGGCTTCCCTGGTCAAGGCACATGTGAGGAGCAACTGCTACAAGTTGATGCTTCCCACTCTTCTGTCCCCTTTCTCTTTCTCTCTCAAAAATCAATAAATAAAATTTTTAAAAGAAATCATCCCAAGGTGCCATTATATCCCTATAAAAACTAGCAAAGATTAAAAAAAAATTAAATCTAATGCCTGGGTGCCTTCGGAAACAGATAATCTTATATTATAATGGCATTATAAAAAATCGGCACAATCTCAGTGGATGGCAGGGCAACACCTGACGAAAGCCATAAAAATTTGTATGGCCTGGGCCCTAGACAGTTGGCTCCGTGGATACAGCATCAGCCCAGTGTGCAGACATCCCAGGTTCAGTCCCCAGTCAGGACACACATGAGAAGCAACTATCTGCTTCTCCTCCCCTCCCTCTCCCCCTTCTGTCTCTCTTCCCCTCTCGCAGTGATTCGATTGGTTTAAGCATCAGTCCAGACACGAGTTGCTGGGTGGATCCGGGTCAGGGCGCATATGGGAGTCTGTCTCTCTATCTCCCCTCTCTCACTTAAATAAAATAAAATAAAAAGTTGGAAGCAGAGATGATGTTTCTCCAAACCAAGGAATGCCGAGGATTACTGGCAATGACTGGAAACTGGGAGACAGGCATGAAATAGATTTTCCCTGGAAGCTTCCAGAATAAACCAATCCTGCCAAACCTTGATTTTTGGATATCTGGCCTCCAGAACTGAGGGAGAATAAATTCCTGTTATTTAAAAAAAAATTTTTAAATAAATGGTGTTGGGAAAATTTGACAGATATGTGCAAAAAATTAAACTAGACCATCTTCTTACACCATATAGAAGAATTTAATCAAAATGGATTAAAGATTCAAATGTTAAACTTGAAACCATAAAAATCCTAGAAGAAAGTATAGGCAGTAGAATTTCAGACTTTTCTTGTAGCAATATTTTTTCTAGTATATGTCCTCAGGCAAGGGAAACAAAAGAAAAAATAAACAAATAGGACTACATCAAACTAAAGTGTTTGAGAGACTGGTTAGCTCAGTCAGAGCATCGTTCTGAAATGACAAGGTTGCGGGTTCGATTCCAGGTCAGGGCACAAATGAGAAGCAATTGAGGAGTGCATTACTGGGTGGAACGACAAACGAATGCTTCCTTCTCTCTCTCCCTCCCTCCCTCCCTCCCTTCCTCTTTCTGTCTCTCTAAAAGCAACCTATGTTAATAATCACCAGAGAAATACAAATTAAAACCACAATGAGATATACCTCATACCCTGTCAGAATGGCTATCGTCAATAAATCAACAAACAAGTGTTGGCATGGATGTAGATAAAAAGGGACCCTGGTGCTCTGCTGGTGGGAATGCAGATTGGTACAGCCGCTGTGGAAAGCAGCATGGAGTTACCTCAAAAAATTTAAAATGGAACTGCCTTATGAGCCAGCAATTCCACTTCTGGGAATACATCCGAGAAAACCCAAAACACTAATTCGAAAGAATATATGCACCCCTGTGTTCATTGCAGCATTATTTACAATAGCCAAGATTTGGAAGCAGCCCAAGTGTCCATAAGTAGATGAGTGGATAAAAAAGCTGTGGTCATTTACACAGTGGAATACTACTAGGCCATGAAAAGAAGGAAATCTTATCTTTTGTGACAGCATGGATGGACCTGGAGATCATCATGCTAAGTGAAATAAGCCAGTCAGAGAAAAGCAAATACCATATGATTTCACTTATCTGTGGAACCTCATGAACAAAATAAACCAACAAAATAGAAACAGACTCATAAATACAGAGAACAGGCTGACAGCTTTCAGAGGGGAGAGAGTTAAGGTGCTGGGTGAAAAAGGTGAAGGGGAAAAAAAAAAGAAAAAGGTGAAGGGAATAAGCAAAAAAAAAAAAAAAAAACCGCCCTGGCTGGTGGGCTCAGCGGTAGAGCGTCAGCCTAGCGTGCGGAGGACCCGGGTTCGATTCCCGGCCAGGGCACACAGGAGAAGCGCCCATTTGCTTCTCCACCCCTCCACCGCGCTTTCCTCTCTGTCTCTCTCTTCTCCTCCCGCAGCCAAGGCTCCATTGGAGCAAGGATGGCCCAGGCGCTGGGGATGGCTCTGTGGCCTCTGCCCCGGGCGCTGGAGTGGCTCTGGTCGCAACATGGCGACGCCCAGGATGGGCAGAGCATCGCCCCCTGGTGGGCAGAGCATCGCCCCTGGTGGGCGTGCTAGGTGGATCCCGGTCGGGTGCATGCGAGAGTCTGTCTGACTGTCTCTCCCTGTTTCCAGCTTCAGAAAAATGAAAAAAAAAAAAAAAGCAAAAAAAAAAAACCCCAAAAAATGCATGGACAGAAAACAGCATGGTGATTACCAGAAGGGCAAGGTGAGAGAGATAGAAGAGGTAAGGGAGGGGGATAAATGGTGATAGAAGGAGACTTGACTTGGAGAGGTAAACAAACAATACAATATACAGACGATGGATTATAGAATTGCATGCCTGAAACCTATACATTTTTATTAACCAATGTCATCCCAATAAATTCAATTAAAAAAAAAAGACTATCTTGGTTCAAATCCCAGCTCCACCACTAAGGAGCTTTGTAACTGTGTCCAAGTTAGTTAACCTCTCTAAGCTTCAGTTTCCTTCCCTGTGAAATGTGGATGATAACAGTCTCTACGTCAAACAGGATTTGTAGTTAGTAAGCAGTAAGCAAACTCTCAATAAGATATGTAGATAGATCATAGCAGAGGAGAGGATGACGAGAGATTTGCAGTTTGGGATAGAGCCATTGACAAGAATTCGAAAATTAGGTAGGAGAGCAAGTTTGGCAGGGAAAATTGGTAAATCCCAACCACAGTCATGTTAAACGTGGTATAACAAAGGGATGTGAATAAAATCGTCTACAGACCTATGAATTTGGGGCCAGAGCGTAAGTGAGATCCTGGATGAGGAGCTAAATGTACTGAATAGAAGTTATTATCGTGGTAGTTATAGCTCACCCCTGGGAAACAGACGAGTTCACAATGGGAGAAAATAGAGGAAGAGAAGTGAAAAGAGGTCCGAGGACTCAAACCTGGACACTGCCTGCTGCCATCAACGACTCCACACGTGATTCGATCCTGTCTCGCATTACTCAGTGATTGTTTCAGCCACGTCGTTTTTATTGTTATCAAACTAGCCATCATTTATCGTCTGTCTTCTGTGCACCCAGACACTCTGTAACGCACTTTACCTATCACCCACTTTTGTCATCATAGAAAACCACGAGACAAGTATTATTATCCCTTTCTTACAGATAAGGAATGGGAATCTCAGATAGGTTTTTACAAATTCTGCCTAATGAATGGGTGATAGATCCAGGGTCTCACTCTAGATTTTTCTGGGGTGAATTCCTGGCCCATGCTGGTCCTACTGCCAGATGTCATGCTGCCTTCCAGCATGTTTGATCCCTTACCCAGACTGAGGGGCAAGGAACCGAAAATTTTCCTCCCACATTCTTAAAGACACGGACCTATCAGAATTCCTGAGCTTTTACCATCCCGGCCCATTAAAACAAAACAAAACAAACAAAAAACACAAACTTAATTGAAATGTGACTTGTTCAGCCTTATATTGGGTAATTTTAATATATCTGACATATTAAAAATAGATCTGGGACTTAATTGCCAATTGTGGGAACCCCAGAATGGGAACCAAACCAGTTCCTGCCCCTCCGCAGTGGAGACTAACTCACTTGTTTAAAGTGTCAGGAGGCGATGGCCAAGTTGGTGTGAGAGAGGACAGGGAACTCCCCAACTCCCAGGGACCCCTCATCGCCTCACAGAACCCCCCCCAGCTCCTCCCGAACCCCTGGTCCATCTCCTCCGCAACTCTTCTCTCCCGGAACCGGTTATCTCCTCACGGACCCATCGACTTCCCAAGGGAACCCCTCAACCACCCCCAGGAAACCCCTCTCTCCTCACGGACCCCCACTTCCCCACGGAACGCCCCCAGTGCCTCACTTCCTGGGAGCCCCCGCTCTGCTCCGCTCCGCTCCGCACTGACGTCCCCAGGCGCGCCCGGGCCCGGCCTCACCTCGCGGCTCCTCCACGGAGCGTCGGTGCAGCTCGCGGTAGCGCTGCAGCGAGGGGACGTGCGCCGAGCGGCTGACCTCGGGCGGCGGGGACCAACTGCGCGCCCGGCTCTGCGCTCCAGCCTCCTCCCGGCCCCCACTCCCATTGCTGCTCCGGCCCCGCTCCTCGGGAAGTCCCATCGCGTCAAGTTCCGAGCTCCGTAACCGTCTTTGCGGTCGCCCGCCGAGCTCTGGGCGGGCCGGGGCAAAAAAAAAAAAAAAAAAAAAAAAAAGGCCGCCCAGGGCGGGGCCTTAGGGGAAGGGGAGGGGCCTGGTGGTGGGCGTGGTTTATGCAAAGCAGACGTAGGCGGCACTGAGCGGCGGGGCCATGCCTTCTAGGAGAGGGTTAGCAAAGGCACGAATAGGGAAAAGGCGAGCAGTGCTTGGGGGCTAGGGAAGGAGCTGGTTCACGGAAGGGGTGGGGCCTTAGAATAAAAGTAGAAGGGCGGGGCCGGGCGTGACAGAAGAGATGGTGGGATCACCCAGTGCCAGAGGAGGGGCGGGGCCAGCAGTGACAGAAGAGGAGGCGGGCCCATGGAGTGACTAGAGTAGGGTGGGGTCTTGCAATCGCAGATAAATGGTTGGGTTAAGGCGGGGTTGAAGCGGGAAAGAGATTGGCTAACCGGAGGAGTTAGGTCAAGTTCAATGTGGGTCCGCCTCTTGATCTGATTGCACAAGCCTGTCAACCCACGGAGTTGGAAAGCCACATGGAGTAAGTTTCTTTCTGGGTGCCTTCGGGGAACCCTTTTCCTCAAAGAATTATCCCTCCACTCCGAATAAACGCCTCTCCTTTATTCTCAGGGGGAAAAAATCCTCCCACGACGTTTAGGGCACGGCCTGGGGGTAGGACCCCTCTCTGTTAACGTTTATGCCAGCTCAGGTTTTTTTCCCACCCCTAAAGATATGTCTTCACTCTCCCTACCTACACAAATTTCCAAAGTACAAGGTTCATTGAAAAGTAGGAGGTGTGTTCATGTCTTTGCTAAAGCCCACCTTCTCATTGCACAAACGGTATATTCTGGGAAAATGGGGAATTTGTGCAAGGTCACAGAGCAAACAACGACCGAGTTAGGGCCAAACTTAAGTCTCCCAACTCCAAATCTTTTTATCTCCCCATCAGACTGAAGCTAAGGCTTGTGAAATACTGTATCAAAGTCTATGCAAATAGTAGGAATCACTCATACCCTTCTTTCCTTCCCAGTCTCCTTGCTTCACCAAGAAAACACTCCCACCTGCCACACTTGGGCTCAATTACCTCTGGCTCCCCTCTATCCCTTCCACTCTAGAGAAGAGGGGCCAGGCAGGACCCTCTGTCTCTCACCTGCACTCACCACCAGGAAAGGCCCAGCTAACTCATCAGTTTGCAGAATGACTGTCAAGGCAAGAAGGCACTGTAAATATTTAACTTCAAGAATGATTCTGAGGCCCAGAGCAGACAGCTCCCATCTCCTGAAGCCTACACAGAGTTTGTTACCATATCAGGCTCAGCCTCTCTTCCCATCTGCACCCTTATTCTTTGCCCAGTTAACCACAAGCTATGCACACCCCAAACTGAAAAAAAAAAAAATCTGGTGTGGCCAGATGGCGCAGTGGATCTAGCGTTGGTCCGGTGTGTGCACATCCCTGGTTCATTCCCTGTTCAGGGCACACGTGAGAAGCGACCATCTGCTTCTCTTCCCCTCCCTCTCCTTTTTTTCTCTCTCTTTCCCTCTCGCAACCAGTGGCTCTATTGGTTCAAGCATAGGCCCTGGGCGCTGAGGATAGCTTGGCTGATTGGAGCATGAGCCCCAGAGGGGAGTTGACGTGTGGATCCCTGGCAGGGATCATGCAATAGTCTGTATCTCTATCTCCCCTCCTCTCACTTGAAAAAGAAAAGAAAAAAAAAAGCTTTCCATGGTCAAATCTATGATCTAGATCACGGGTAGTCAACCTTTTTATAACTACTGCCCACTTTTGTATCTCTGTTAATAGTAAAATTTTCTAACCGCCTACAGGTTCCACAGTAATGGTGATTTAAAAAGTAGGGAAGTAACTTTACTTTATAAAATTTATAAAGCAGAGTTACAGCAAGTTAAAGCATATAATAATAATAATTACTTACCAAGTACTTTATGTCATATTTTTGCTAAGTTTGGCAGAATAAATCTTTATAAAACAACTTACTATAGTTAAATCTATCTTTTTATTTATATTTTGGTTGCTCCGCTACTGCCCACCATGAAAGCTGGAACGCCCACTAGTGGGCGGTAGGGACCAGGTTGACTACCACTGATCTAGATAGAACCTATGCAATCCTGAGCCAAGGGCCTCAGGCCTCATGGACCACACAGAGAAGACAGATACTTCATCGAGGAGACATTAACTACACTGAACGGGTACACACTTTACTGAAAACACATGGACTCCACTAAGGGAGCACAGATATTGCTGAGGGGTCTCAGATCACACTGAAGGGCTGTGGACTCTGCTAACAGGACACAAATGTCATTGAGGTTCATTGACCCTGCTGGAGGGACATGGACTTCCCTCTAGGAAATACAGAAGATATAGACTTTACTAAAGAGAAATATCGACCCCCCCCCTCCCGAGGAGACACAAACCCAAATAAGGAAATGGACACCAGTGAGGGGGCACAGACCTCACTAAGTTGGAACAGGGGGATCATATTTCACTGAAACATAATAAGTCCTATGGACCTCAATGAGGAGATACTAGCCTCCCTGTGGGGAGGCAGGCACAAGCAATAGGCACACAGTTCCAGATCCAGAGATGGTCATCTTCACACCCCAGACACAAAGCTCTGGGTAGCCCTCTTCCTCTTTCCTCTCATTCACCCTTCTCCGGAGTCCTAGAGCTGTTCCCAACACACTGCTGTCCCCTCCTGTCTAGAGGTGGTATTGAACGTTCTGGGGCCTATAGCAGATTTCCAACCCCTCACAGTCGATTTTCAAATTGTCCAGGGATTGGAAAAGGGGATATATGCCCCAGGGCTTGACCATAACCCTTCCTATTCTTGTGAACTGTACGAAAAAGGTTTGGACAAGAGGCCTCATAAAGTGTGAACCCCTCATCCTTGGAGATGGGCAAGTAGCACAAGCTATAGTATAATATACAGTAGTTGGAATTCTGAGGAGTGCAAAGAGAATGGATAGAGTTGAATGAGATGAGAATCCGCAAGATTAAGGAGATGAAAATAATGATAATAATGGCATTTATTAAGTAGGGCTAAGACCTATTCTACGAGCATTCTACGTGTTATTTAATCCTCACAACAACCCCCTGAGATGGATACTATAATTCCTTCCAGTTTTCAGATGAAGAAACTGAAACTTAAGGAGAGTAACTTGTCTTACCCAAGATCACAGTTTGTAAGTGGTAGCACAGGAAATAGAACACAGATACCTAGACTACAGAGACCCATTCCTCCCACCCCATCCCAGTCCTGCCATACCATCATGCCGGTTATTTCTTTCTTACACCATCCTTTCCAGAACTCTTAAAATGATGGTAAATATTTAGGTTCCAGAGACCCCATCCTAGCGTACTAAATCATGATCTCTAGAATAGAATCTGGGGATCATCAGCTCTTAAGAATCCTAACACACACTCAAGTTTAGGTCAGGGGTCCCTGAAGGAGTTGGGCTCAAAAGAGGAGTCTGAGACGTGCGGGGGGTCCAGTGTGGAACCCGATGCCTGAGAAGAGATGTCCAAGGAAGGATCTCGAAGCGAAGAAGCAGTCTGAAGATAAACAGGTGCTGAGGCGGGGGTGAAGGAGGGAGGGTGAAAGCAGAATCTGAAGTCGAACGAAGAGGAGTCTGAGATCGAAAGGAAAGGATCTTGGAATCCAAGAAGGGGTCTGGGATCTGAAGAGTTTGGGATCGAGAAGAGGATTGCGGTCAGTGATAGAGTCTGTGGGCTGAGGGGGAGTCTGGGGTCGGAGGAGGATTCTAGCTCAAACTGGAAGAAGAGATCTGGCTGTATATCGTGTCCTGAACCACTAAAGTCGCGCTTTAGCGTGCTCTTCCCCACGCCCCCTTCCCCTCCCTCCCCACTTCGCCACCCGGACTTGCCCTCCGGCCTCTGCATCCGTAACCTCATCTCCACCTGCGTGCCCACTGCAGGCTGACAGCGCTAAGCCGGCGGGAGCGAGTCCGACACCGAACAGGGTGGGGGTGAGGCTCCCCCTCCCGGCTGCCCGGGAGCTCAGGCCCCGCCCTCCCCTCCCCCGGCCCCCGCCGCACCACTTCCGGCAGGCGCTGCGCTGCTGGGGGGCCCGGCGAGGATGGCGGCGGAGAACCAGGCCAGTCAGGAGAGCGCCCTGGGCGCCTACTCGCCCGTGGACTACATGAGCATCACCAGCTTCCCGCGGCTGCCGGAGGACGAACCGGCGCCCGCGGCCCCTCTGAGGGGCCGCAAGGATGAGGACGCCTTCCTGGGAGACCCCGATACAGGTGAGGCCCGCTGGCCCCGTTCCTGCCCCCTGGGACGCCCCTGCCCCTCCATCTGTTCGAGCATCACCTCCAGCCTCCATCTCCCTAATTCATTCCCTTCCTCCTGGACCTTTCCGCTTCTGCCTTATCTCTGTGAATTATCTAATGGGGCCGGGAACACATTTCTGCCTTGGTGTCCTAGGATGCGACAAGGGAGAAGGATGCCAAGGACTGCAGTAGGAGGGATGGGGGTTACCTTTTGGGGGAAAATAAACTAATGTTGAAGGGAGATCCTGAGGAACAGCTGTGGTCACCCTAGTCACGGAGAACAGGGTAGAAGAAACCAAGTCAGAGAATGCAGAAGGATGAATAGAGGCTAGGTCATGAGAAGAACTTCCCCACAGTCAGGAATTGTGGGAAGGAGAGACCATGGGGAGAAGCTGAGAATCTCTCTTCAGGTCCAGGGAGGGGTAAAGAGATTAGGATTTCATCTGTCTGTGTGTGCTGGGTAGTGGGAGACAGGGGAGTGGACAGAATGACCTCTCAAAGTCCTTGGGGACCAGAGTGCCTTTGCTGCCCTGTGGATTACCTCACCCCTACTAGAGCCATGGATCAGGCTGGGATGTTCCTAAGATATCCTGGAAGCAGTTTCCAGAATTTCACTGTTTTTCTCAGCCCTCTGCAGGGACCACAAGGGGTGGGTGTAGGGAGGGAAGAGACAGGGCTTGAGGGAGACCAGAGGGCCAAGAGCTCTGGGAGTGTTTCTTCCCTAGTGCTCTTTCTGTTCTCCATGTGGCCCAGCTCTATCCTCCCCTCCGTTCTTCATCCTCCATCCCCCATCCCTCTTTTCCTCAACCTCAACGTCACTTCCTGGCATTAGAGCATCCTTCTGCTCCACTCTCTGCACTTGAGTCCTATCCCTTACCAACCTGGCAGAGCCTGCTTCTCCGGCTCAGTCCTCGCTAGCCTGGCCCTTCTGTAGCTACTTCCCAACCTGACAACCCCAAATTCTTTCCCCCTCAATAACTTTCTGGTCATCTGACCCTGACCACCAGCCCCCGCCAATCGAACTAGACTGTACCCTACCTGGAGGGGGTCTGAGGTGATGATAGAAAGCCTTATGGGCATCAAAAGTCAAAGCTGAAGATCAAAAAATTTTTCTAGCCCTGGCCGGATAGCTCGGTTACTTAGAACATCAACCCGATATGCAAAGGTTGAGGGTTTGATCCCCGGTCAGGGCACATACAGAAACAGATTGATGTGTCTGTATGTCTGTCTCTCTCTCCTCTTTCCTTTCTCTCTAAAACAAATAAATTAATTTAAAAAAATTTTGGAGAGAATAGCCCAGGAATTAGGAGGTATCAAGAGAGGACTGGGATGTGTTCTGGTAGATACCAGCCTGAACCAGGTCCTTTCTTTATTCGGGGGTCAGGAGTGCCGGTTCTGGTCCCAGCATTGCCCTGACTCACTGTGCGACAATGGGCACACTAACCTTTAGCTTCCTTAGCTTCCTAAGCCTTCTCTTTCTGCTCAACTGGGAAAGCATATCTCTCCCAACCTAGAGATTGGAAACCCCTGATGTGTTTTCTCCTGGCCCCACATAAAAGTATTTATCAGAACCCACGTTATTTATCTGTGTGCTCATGTAATTACTCAATGTCTATAAAACCCTATGAGGGTGGGATCATGACTGTCTTGTTCACTATCCTTTCTCCACTATTCAGCACAGTGCTAAGCACTCAATAAAAATCGCTGAATGAATAAATGAATGAGAAAGATCTCAGGATGAAAGAAGGGCAGCGGAGGGAGTTCTCAAAACTCAGGGAGGATCGTGGGGAGTTAGTATAGACTCTGCCCTAATCTGTACAAAAATCCAGTCATGTGAGTTTCTGGGAACTGCACCTTGTGTCAAGGTTGTGCACTAAGGTTCCAAGGACCTTACCATCATCCTGTGTAGTTGTTTCGGTGCCATGTCTCCCAGCACTGTTTCCAAGCCCCAAGCCTCCGTTGGCCCAGCTGGACCAGCCTGCTGGCTAACATGGCCTCCTATGTTCTCTCAACCTGGTGGTGCCACCTAGTGGCACTGCCTCATCTTTTTATCCAGGACCTTGGTTGTGACCAGCTAGCCTCTAGCCTATATCATGCCCTAGAACTGCTAGGCACCCCACAACAGACCTTATAGAAAACAGAGAGGCCTGTGGTGGCGTAGTGGATAAAGCATTGACCTGGAACACTGAGGTTTCTGGTTCGAAACCCTGGGCTTGCCTGGTCAAGGCACATATAGGAGCTGATGCTTCCCTGCTCCTCCCCACCTTTCCCTCTCTCTCTCTCATTCTCTCCTCTTTAAAATGAATTAAAAATAAACAAAAAACAGAGCTAGGTGAAGACCACTTCAAGTTTAAAGTAATACTTTCTTTCCTTTCTTAGACCCATGTGTTCCTCTCTCTCCCAAGCATCTGCCTCTAGACCTCATCTTCAGCATGTTCAACGCTCAACTCATCATCTCTTCCCCACACACCTGCTTTTCTCCCAGTGTCATTCTCAATTAATGATACTGCCATTCATCCAGTCTCCAAGGTAGCCACCAGTCATCCCCCTCACACTTCTTCTCACTTCCTTAATTTTTTTATCACTTTATATTTATTCATTTTAGAGAGGAGAGAGAGAGAGAGAGAGAGAGAGACAGGGGGGAGGAGCTGGAAGCATCAACTTCCCATATGTGCCTTGACCAGGCAAGCCCAGGGTTTCGAACCGGCAACCTCAGTATTTCCAGGTCGACGCTTTATCCACTGCACCACCACAGGTCAGGCCTCTTCTCACTTCCAAATGGTGATCACATGCTCTCTCTCCCTCTCCTGAGTATCTTTCAAATTCCAGTGAACCATCGCTGTCATCACCACTGTAGACTTAGCCACCATCCTATCTTTTTTTTTTTTACAGAGACAGAGAGAGTCAGAGAGAGGGATAGATGGGGACAGACAGACAGGAACGGAGAGATGAGAAGTATCAATCATTAGTTTTTTGTTGTATATATGCCTTGACTGCGGGCCTTCAGCAGACTGAGTAACCCCTTGCTCGAGCCAGTGACCTTGAGTCCAAGCTGGTGAGCTTTTTGCTCAAACCAGATGAGCCCGCGCTCAAGCTGGCGACCTCAGGGTCTCGAACCTGGGTCCTTGGCATCCCAGTCCGACGCTCTATCCACTGAGCCACCGCCTGGTCAGGCGCCACTGTTCTATCTTTATTTATTTATTTTTACAGGGACAGAGAGAGAGTCAGATAGAGGGATAGATAGGGACAGACAAACAGGAACGGAGAGAGATGAGAAGCATCAATCATCAGTTTTTTGTTGCGACACCGTAGTTGTTCATTGATTGCTTTCTCATACGTGCCATGACCGCGGGCCTTCAGCAGACTGAGCTACCCCCTGCTCGAGCCAGTGACCTTGGGTCCATGCTAGTGAGCTTTTTGCTCAAGCCAAATGAGCCTGCGCTCAAGCTGGCAACCCCGGGGTCTCGAACCTGGGTCCTTCTGCATCCCAGTCCGACACTATCCACTGCACCACTGCCTGGTCAGGCCAGTGTTCTATCTTATATGTATTACCCACCCATAGGCTTCTAGCTAGTCTTCCTGCTTCCTGCCTCTCCCCTTCTCCCACCCAATCCCAATCCATCTGCCACCCTGTACTTCTGATCATGTCATTTCCTGATTCAACAATCTTTAGTGATTCTTCTCTTAAGGGAGTAAACAAGCCAGAGAGGACCTCAGTTTCCATCCACGATGTTTCTCCTGAACTTTAGACTTGCTAAGTCGACTCTGTTCAGGGTTCTTTTGTCATGAACTCGGCTAAAACTGAGCTACATCTATTTTTTTTTCTTTTTTTCTTTTTATACAGAGACAGAGTCAGAGAGAGGGATAGATAGACAGGAATGGAAGAAGATGAGAAGCATCAATCATCAGTTTTTCATTGTAACATCTTAGTTGTTCATTGATTACTTTCTTTCTTTCTTTTTTTTTTGATTGCTTTCTTATATGTGCCTTGACCGTGGGTCTTCAGCAGACCGAGTAACCCATTGCTCAAGGCAGCGCGACCTTAGGTCCAAGCTGGTGAGCTTTGCTCAAACCAGATGAACCTGCGCTCAAGCTGGTGACCTCAGGATCTCGAATCTGGGTCCTCCACATCCCAGTCCAATGCTCTATACACTGTGCCATCACCTGGTCAGGCATGAGCTACATCTAAAAAATAAAGTTTGCCCTGGCCAGATGGCTTGGCTGGTCAGAGCATCATCCCGAAATGCAGAAGTTCCCCGGTCAGGGCACATGCAGGAACAGATCGATGTTACTCTCACTCCCTTCCTTCCTCTCTCGCTAAAATCAATAAATAAAATTTTTTAAAAATAATAAGAGCATTTTATTGGGTAGCATAACTGAAAAGTTTAGGGGTATGGGCCTTCAGGCATCGCTGCATCAAGGTGCGTAAAAAGAAATGGGCTTTTCTCCAACTTTTGCTTTGCTTTTTCCTTTTTATGGGCTTCATCTTCAGAGAGCCTCCCAGCGGCAACAGGCTTGTATCTTATCACCTTAGTAGCTACATAGAAAGAAACCTTTCTCTTTCCTACTATTTCCAGCAGAAGAACAAAGTTTGAATCTAATTGGTTTGGCACTGTCATATGCCTGTGCCTGAGCTAATCACTGTACAGAGGTACCCGTTCTGATTGGCTAGGTCTAGGACCTAGACTCTAGGTCATACACTTCCTCTAGTCAGGAGTGAGGGAATGAAACATGAGGGGGAGATAGTATTCTCTAAAAGAAAGTTGAATGGGGAATGATGTCTAAACAGATAAAAATTAGATGCCTACTAGGTCAGCTGCCTCCAGACGACTCCTACTGGTATTTCACAAATTCAGGATAGCTATAATTAACTCATCTTTCTCCCAAAGGACTTGTTTGCTCTGCTGTTGCTCTTACATATCAGTAAAGTATTGCCCCGTTACTTACACAGTAGGGTACTCAGTAAATATTTTTGTGGAATAAATGCATAACTTAATAATTGGTGGAATAGAAAGTCTTGACTAGATCCAACTCTGATATCACCTTCATCTCCTGGCTTCTCATCTCTGATTGAAGGAAACATTTCAGGACAAGTACCTAGACTAGAGGTAGCAACTAGAAATTAGCTTGTAAGGTTGGTTTTTGAGGAATAAAGTGTCTCTTCATGACATGTGGAGCAATGGAAAGGAGGTTTTTGAGTTGCACAGGCTCTTGGTTCTGACACTTACTTATGATCTGAAGCGAGCAGTATCACCTTACTCGGCCCCAGTTTCCTCATCTTTAAAATACAAAGAGTGGGCCTCTCTCTTTCCTCATTACTTCAATGAGGAAACATATGTAAAGTGCCCGGCATTTAGTCAGTGTCAATAAATATAAATTGAAAACCCTTTCCTGCAGTTCTTTTGAAACCTCAAGGGACCAAAGAGAGTTTTGTGCCCTCAGTAGGTGTTAAATATCTGTCAAATGAATTCCAGTTTTATTTACAGACTCTGTGGTGCTGGTGCTGAGCATTGATGCAAGTATAATCAACTGAGAAAAGGTTTCCAGAAGGCAATCTTCTTTTTTTTAAATAAAAATTTAAAAACAAATTACATGGGCCCTGGCCAGTTGGCTCAGAGGCAGAGTGTCAGCCCAGCATGTGGATGTCCCAGGTTCGATTCCCAGTCAGGGCACACAGGAGAAGCGCCCATCTACTTCTCCACCCTTCCCCTTCTCCTTCCTCTCTGTCTTTCTCTTCCTCTCCCACAGCTATGGCTTGATTGGAGCAAGTTAGCCCTGGGCACTGAGGATGGCTCCATGGCCTCTGCCTCAGGCACTAAGAAATGGCTCTGGTTGCAATGGAACAAGGGTTCCAGATGGGCAAAGCATCACCCCCTAGTGGGATTGCTGGGTGGATCCCAGTCTTGGCACATGCTGGAGTCTCTCTGCCTCCCCTCCTCTCACTAAAAAGAAAAAACAAATTACATGTTCATGGTAAAAATAAATAAATAAATAAACGAACAAATGAACAAGGAACAGTGAAGAAAAATATAAGTTCCCTTCTCCATTGCTATCTCTCTGCAATTTTTCCTTTTTATTGAAAAATATATGTATTAATTAAAAATAAAAAAAGAAATATAAGTACTACAAATTTCAAACAAAATATTCTCCCACCCTATCTCATTCCTACCTTCAGGATTTTTCCCAAAAGTAACCACCATAAATAATTTCTAAGAATTATTATATAGGTACATATATGGTTTCTTATTTACTTAAAAAGAGAGAGTGGGTTACGGAGGGCTTTCAACACCAGGTCAAGGAGCTTATATTTTTATCATGTTGGCATTGGTGAACCAATTTTCAATATGTCAATTTTTTTAAAGTTTATTTTACTGGTTTTAGAGAGAGGAAGAGAGAGAAAGAGAGGAACATCACTCTGTTCCTGTATGTGCCGTGACCAGGGATCAAAACTGGGGATCAAATTGGCAACCTCTACACTTCAGCTCTAACCAACTGAGCTATCTGGCCAGGGCAACAGTCAATTTTTAACATTACCCCACAGCCTTATTTATTTATTTATTTATTTATTTATTTATTTATTGTGTCAGAGAGAGGGACAGACAAGAAGGGAGAGAGATGAGAAGCATCATTTCTTCGTTGCGGCATCTTAGTTGTTTGTTGATTGCTTTCTCATATGTGCCTTGACCGGGGGGTTACAGCAGACTTAGTGACCCCTTGCTCGAGCCAACGACCTTGGGTCCAAGCTAGTGAGCCTTGCTCAAACCAGATGATGAGCCTGCGCTCAAGCTGGCGACCTCAGGGTCTCGAACCTGGGTCCTCCACATCCCAGTCCGACGCTCTACCTGGTCAGGCTATCCCACAAACTTTTTTTTTTTTTTTTTACAGGGACAGAGAGGGGTCAAAGAGAGGGAGAGCTAGGGACAGACAGACAGGAACAGAGAGAGATGAGAAGCATCAATCATCATTTTTTCGTGGCGACACCTTAGTTGTTCATTGATTGCTTTCTCATCTGTGCCTTGACCGTGGACCTTCAGCAGACCGAGTAACCCCTTGCTCGAGCCAGCGACCTGGTGAGCTTTCTGCTTAAGCCGGATGAGCACGCGCTCAAGCTGGCGACCTCAGGGTCTCGAACCTGGGTCCTCCACATCCCAGTCCGACGCTCTATCCACTGTGCCACCACCTGGTCAGGTTATCCCACAAACTTTTAAGGAGGTTATACTCCTAGTGCACAATAGCAGGTGCTCAGAAAATATTTATTGAATGAATGAACTTTTGAAAACACATTGTGAGTACAGCAAGGTATTAAGGCCAAGGGTCCAAGCTATTTCTTTACTGTTCACAAACATCCAGGACCTTTAGGCCATTTAAAAGGCCTGGGTTCAAGGCTGATAGCACCCAGGAAAGGGAACTATGGGATAGAAGAGGGTCTCTCTCAAGCTTGCCCAGAGTTGAAAAAGAATGGAAATAACTGAGTAAACACCTATAGGGTGCCCAGTATATATATCACCTCATGGTATCCTTGTACCCATCTAGTCAGTTAGGGATTAGTTCCATTATTAGGATGAGGAAACTTGAGATGACTTATCCATGGTCACTCAGCAAGTAAGTGGCTTTCAGGTAGCCTCCTCTCCTCCATCCTCAGATCCATTCTCCAGATAGCGGCCAGAAGGATCTTTATTAAACATAAAACAGATGTCTTCTCGTTCTTGCTTAAAACTTTTCAGTGGCCTCCCATTGCTCTGAGGGTAAAATCCAAGGTCAAAAAGGCCCAGGGATCTGGCCTAGCCTCCACCCCAGTGCTCACTACACTGGAACCACCCAAGGCTTGGTTATTTTCTTCTAATGTGCCATTTCATTCCTACTTTGGGGCCTCTGTACCTGCTGTTCCTTCTCTCTGGAACACTATGTACTCCCCACTTGCTCTACGTATGAGTGGCTCCTTCTCATATCTTAGTTCTCAGCTTAAAAATCACTTTTGCCAGCCCTGGCCGGTTGGCTCAGCGGTAGAGCGTCGGCCTAGCGTGCGGAGGACCCGGGTTCGATTCCCGGCCAGGGCACACAGGAGAAGCGCCCATTTGCTTCTCCACCCCTCCGCCGCGCTTTCCTCTCTGTCTCTCTCGTCCCCTCCCGCAGCCAAGGCTCCATTGGAGCAAAGATGGCCCGGGCGCTGGGGATGGCTCTGTGGCCTCTGCCCCAGGCGCTAGAGTGGCTCTGGTCGCAACATGGCGACGCCCAGGGTGGGCAGAGCATCGCCCCCTGGTGGGCAGAGCGTCGCCCCTGGTGGGCGTGCCGGGTGGATCCCGGTCGGGCGCATGCGGGAGTCTGTCTGACTGTCTCTCCCTGTTTCCAGCTTCAGAAAAATGGAAAAAAAAAAAAAAAAAATCACTTTTGCCAAGAGGCCATGGCTGATTTCCCCAGCTAAGCAGCCCCCAACACACACCACTATTGTCTTATTTTATCCCTTTTCCTCATAGCATCTGCCACAACTTGTAATTATATACTCCTTTGTATACTTGTGGTTTTTTTAATTATTTATTTTAGTATTCAATTCTTTTTTTTTTTTAATTCATTTTATAGAGGGGAGAGAATGGGAGAGAGAAAGAGAGTGGGCAAGGGAGATAAGTGGAGGGAGGAGCAGGAAGCATCAACTCCCACGTGTGCCTTGACCAGGCAAGCCCCAGGGTTTCAAACCAGCAACCTCAGTGTTCCGGGTTGGTGCTTTATCCACTGCGCCACCACAGGTCAGGCTGTATACTTGTTTATTGCCTTTTTCCTCCACTGGTCTGTAAACCCCAGAGGGCAAGAACGGCCTCTACCTTTCCCCTAGCATCCATCATAGGGCCGCAAACAATGTGTTGAATGAATGAATGAGTGAGTGAGTGAATGAAGGAATGAATGCAGCAGGGTTGGAAGCCAGGGTCTGTCCACTCAGTTTAGGTAGCTGCCTCCTTGCGTGGAAAGCTGGGCCCAACTCAGGCAGTATCTGATTTCCAGGGAGGGTCCAACTCCCACCTCTCCAGGAAGTGTTCTGCGCGCTGGAACCTGGGTCCCCGGAAAATCGGCGGAGGGGCCGCAATCCAGCTGCCCTGCTTCCCAGCTGGTGGTCCCGGTCTCTTCCTTACCCAGACCGCCACCCCCACCTGCCCTGGGTGCATAGGGGAGGCGCTGAAAGGTTGAAAGGCGGTGCTATCTAGTGGGGTTTATTTGACGGGGGGGGGGGGGGGGGGTAGGGGAGTGGCTCCACCTGGAGGGCGGGCGAGGTGGGGTAAGAGGCGTCCCGACTGACACCCCCCACCCGTCCCGCCGCAGACCCAGACTCCTTCCTGAAGTCCGCGCGGCTGCAGCGGCTGCCGTCGTCATCCTCGGAGATGGGAAGCCAGGACGGGTCGCCTTTGCGGGAGACGCGCAAAGACCCATTTTCCGCAGCGGCGGCGGAGTGCTCCTGCCGTCAGGACGGGCTCACGGTCATAGTCACAGCCTGCCTCACCTTTGCCACGGGGGTCACTGTGGCGCTCATCATGCAGATCTATTTCGGGGACCCTCAGGTGAGACACAGCTTGAGGGGACCGTGGGAACAGGGGACTAGCAGAGTGGTGGAAGCGGGCCAGGGATTGGAAAAGGGGGGAAGATAATGACATGGGCGAGGAAGGTCGCAAAGGGAGGGGCTCCGGGCATGAAGGGGTCAGAGAAAGGAAGCGACCTGATCAGGTAGGAGGCACTTGAGATAATGAGGGAAGACAACGTAAAGGGGAAAGCACCAGGGGGGACAAGAGGTCAGGGCTCCCACCAGCGCCCCCCTCCGTGGGAGTTCTGGATTAGCCGGGTTACCTTAGAGAAGCAAGAGGCTCCTACTGTCCCCACCTGGTCCCCCTTCCCCTCCCAGATCTTCCACCAGGGTGCTGTGGTGACCGACGCCACCCGTTGCACATCACTGGGCATTGAGGTGCTCAGTAAACAGGGATCTTCTGTGGACGCGGCAGTGGCAGCAGCCCTGTGTTTGGGAATCGTGGCTCCGCACAGTTCCGGCCTGGGCGGGTAAGGAGCTCCCTGCTGTGGGGGTCAGGGGCCCCCAGGCCTGATTCTGTCTCCGGGTCTGTAGAGCTCGTGTGGGGGTCTCCAAGTTTGAGCAGAGGGACAGATGAGCCCAGCTCTTTGCATTTGCTCTTTCTACACCCAATTATCATCCCCTTCTCCTTACATGGCATCAGAGGAGGTGTTTTTAAAATCTTTTTCTTTATTTTATTTTATTTGGAAAAGGATTTTGTAAATTATAAAGTGAGATGCACAGGTGGGGGTATACTGTCATTAACTAAGTATCACTATACTTAAACTTTTAGGCTCATAAATCCCTGTCAGTCTGATGAAAGCTATGGACTTTCTATCCTCCAAAAAATACACCCCAGGCTAAGAATTCTTAAAATTGAGGTGAAAAACTGTCACCCCTGGGCCATACCTAGAACATAGGCTGGTTTGGTTTGCAGACTTAAGTTTTTAAGAATTTGTTTCCTATTGTGAAAAAGCTGAGAATTCCCGACATCTCTCGAACCTGGAGAGACCTGGTACTGCAGGGCCCACATTCCACAGCACTGCAATGATCTGGACCCCAGTAGACGCCACTTCCCATTCTGTGCCTGTTTATTTGCCACAGTCCTAACTCTCCCTATTGTTTATCTGTCCCGCTTTCTTTATTATGCTACTTGGCTTCAGGCCAACCATCTCAGATGTAACTACCGTCTCAGATGGAAACAAGTCACAAAAAAGGGACATGTCTTGGTTCCAGTAAGACCAGTCGTCCAGGCCGTAGCAAAGAAGTTCCTCTTTTGGTTTTGCACAATCTCTTCTTGCGTAATTCAATCCTGGGAGAGGGGGTGGAGGCATACATACCAAGGAGGCAGGTGCAGGAAGCTGGCAGGGGTCCAGATGTGGTCTGGGGGGGGAGTGGAGCAGAACATCCTGCTCTCCCAGTCTCCTGGTTTTTCCTAACAAAGGATTAAAATCTCCAGTGACAGGCTGGAAGAAGTCCATGTACTCTGGACCCTTGCCTCAATCTCACTCCCTATCCTTGAGGCGTTCCTGAGTCTCTGAATCCCTGGCTCCTGATGATACACTGAGCACACAGCCATCACCACAGGGGTTTGAGGAGTGGCAGGTTAACTATTCAGAGGGGTGGCGTCTCTCCAGCACCCTCCCCCTTCTGTGTCTCTCTTAGTGGGGGTGTGATGCTGGTACATGACATCCGACGAAACGAGAGCCACCTAATTGATTTCCGGGAGTCTGCGCCAGGGGCCCTGAGAGAAGAGACCCTGCAGAGATCATGGGAGACCAAGGTGGGGACCCTGGTGAGAAGAGACTATGGGGGGGGTCTCCCTTCACTTCCCTGTTAACCCAAGCATTACATTGCTGAGTATTTACTCTAGAGGTGAAAAAATGAGTTGAGCAGGGTGCTGTTAGGCTGTGATGGAGACAGGCAACCCCCCAAATAAAACAATGAATAACAATCTGGCTGCTGGATAACAGGCAATACAGCAACACCCTAACTTCCCTTGCCTCTGTGACACAGAAAGAAGACAAGAGGCCACTGAGCAGTCTGAGATGTCAGAGTGGCTGTACTATCACTCACCACCCTACTCTGAGCCTGTTGACTATAACTTTCCCAGCCCGTGACACAGTGGAAGATTTGAGAGGGACTGCTAAGAGAAAAAGCTACTCTTCACTGAGAGCGAGGCAGAAATAGAATAATTTGGAAAAATAAATGTTGAGTGCAGAGGTAAAAGCCAAACACACTCCTGAGTTATCACAGCTTAGGTGGTGTGATAATGAAAAGGTAACTCAAAGGTCTCTTGTCCACATGTTAAAAATTAGGAATAGGTATAATCCAATGTAGACAGGATTCCATCGAAATTGGTTAGGTCCTGGCTCCTAAAAGGACTTGCTTCATTTATAAGTCCCTCGACTATGATAGACAGACAAAGGAGGCCTTTCTGCATTGCTGATAGGAAGTCAGGGAGCCGGGCGGGAGGACGCCTGCTGGGACAGCTTGTCCCTCTCTGGGGTACTTGGCCTGTGTCTCTCCCTTGTGTCAGCCCCCCATCCCTGGCCTGGGGCTCTGCAGAGTTCAGCCCAGCCCCCCCCTTCCAGTGACCTGGTCTCCTCTCTCCCTCGCCTGCCCACCTCGCCCAGCCTGGGCTCTTGGTGGGGGTTCCTGGAATGGTGAAGGGGCTCCATGAAGCTCACCAGCTCTACGGCAGGTACGGACCCTGCCCCTGGGGACCAGAGGGCCCTGCCTGCACTCCTCCCTCCTTTGGTGGCCTCCTACCTTCCTGGATTCTGCCCTTCCCAACTTCCCCTCCTAATATCCCCTTCCCTTGCCAGGACTCTCCTTCCCAGGAACCCCCCTCCCCCCAGGACCCCTCCTCCTCCCCCCAGGACCTCCTCCACCCCCTGCTCTCCGGCCCCCCCAGGCTGCCATGGTACCAAGTCCTGGCCTTCGCAGCAGCTGTGGCCCAAGATGGCTTCAATGTGACCCATGATCTAGGTCAGTGGGGCCTGGGGGTGGGAGGAAAGGCATGAGGTTGATAGAGAGGGGAGAGGGAACCTCTGAGATTTGGGACCCAAATCAGAAAGCACCTCTCTTTCAGTTTACTCCTCAGACACCCCCTATCCACCCCCACTCCCCCACCCCCCACATCAGGAGGCTGACTCCAATGAGGAGGTCTGGGAGGGGCACATATACACCCCCACCTCCCCCAGAACAGGCTCCTGGACCCCGGAGTTCTTAGGGCCATCCACTCAGCCCTTATCCACCCTGCCCACCTATTACGTGTCTGCCACCCCACCGGGTCCAGCCCGGGTGCCCCCTGCCCAGCCTCCTGTCCCCGCCTGCAGCCCGTGCCCTGGCAGAACAGCCACCACCGGATGCATCTGAGCGCTTCCATGAGACGTTCCTGCCATCCGGCCGCCTGCCCCTGCCTGGTTCGCTGATGCACCGGCCTGACCTGGCTGCGGTGCTGGAGGTGCTGGGCACCTACGGCCCCGCCGCCTTCTATGCCGGTGGTAACCTCACAATGGAGATGGTGGCCGAGGTGAGCACAGGGGAGCCCTCTGCCCGGAAGGACCCTACTGTAGGACATCTTCTTCCGCCTTCCCCCTGTTCTGTCTTTCTCTCTACATATATTTACTGGGATTCTGTTTAGTTAAAATTTTAGACTAGGAAAAACTAACCTCTGGTGATAAGAGTGAGATCAGTAGTTGTTGGAGCGGGAGGGCTGGCCTGGGGTGCGGAAGAGCCTGCTGGGGTGATGGAAATGTTAGGTCTTGGTTGAGAGAGGTAACTTGGGCTCCCCAGGGCTGGTGCCTGGTACAGGTGCCTGTCCCGTCCCTCCCAGGCCTGGTGGAGACCCAGAATCAGACTCAGCTTCCCTGAGCCCACAGCCCCACCCCTGCCCTTGTGTTCTCTAGGGACTAAGGGAAGTGCCTCCTTCATTGGGGCTGGGTGGGGGGGTTAACATAAGGGCTTACCAACCAAGCAGTACTGACATAGGAGAGGATTCCCAGTGTGATACTATTTTAGGGCTGAAAATTAACGTGCTGGATAGTATGAAATGAGCCCATTGTTTTATATCAAGTTGGTTCACTGGTCAGTAGAGTGCTCAATTACTTCCTTCCTACCAGGGCCATCCATAGTTTTGTGGTGGCTTTCATTGGTCATAGTGAAGTGCAGAATTCAGTTTTGCTATCTCTTAGGCACATGCTGCTGTAAGTGGAAAATCTCCCTTTTTCATTGGTAGAGAGGGCAGTATATGTAAAAACAAGGAATCATGAGTTCAGGAACTGCAGTTCTCTCTGAATGGCTGCACAGAGCTCCCTGGGGAGTAGCAGGACATGAGGCAGAGATGTAGGCAGGGGCCAGATCACAAGGGGCCTTGAATACAGAACTAAGGAGATCATTCATAAAAATGTACCCAGCGCAATGTCTTGTACATAGTAGGTGCTCAATGTTAGTGCTTTTCCCCTTCCTTTTTAACTAGGGTACCTAGGGTCTATGGGGTCCCTAAAGGCCATAATGGGAGTTGCAGAAGGCACAAAAGTTAAAAACATCTGTTTGTGATCCAAACATATACCACAGGCCAGATCCACATGCTCACTGTGTGGTGTATAGCTCACAGTGGTGGTGGGGTCATTCTCTCTCCTCCAGGCTCAGCACGCAGGGGGTGTTATAACTGAGGAGGACTTCAGCAACTACAGTGCTCTCGTGGAGAAGCCCGTGTGTGGCGTGTACAGAGGTGACCTCTCCCCCAGCTCCTGGGATCCCCACTTAGGAGAAGCCTCCCACTCCATGGCTATGTGCTTTTGGCCTAGAGACTCCTCCCCATTTCACAGGAGAGAAACTGAGGCAGTGAGCTGCCCGGACAGCTAATTAATGAAGCAAGCCAGAGCCAGCCTACCTTCTGAAGGAGTCATGTAGTCAATTACCCCAAATATTTAGGGTATGGGGGAGGGAAGTCTGGTCACAGGATCAGGCCTAGAAAGTTGGGGTTCTAGCCATAGGTTTTCTTAACTTGGGGGCTCTGTCTGTATTGCCTTGCCCAATCCCCAGGACCTATTCTCAACACCCTGTACTTCATAAGAAAAATTCATAAGACTAAAGTCCATTTAAGCTTCTGGTTATAACAAACTTTTCCAGACAGTCATAGATCTGCCCCGTAATTGTACCAAAAGGAAATTGAGGGCCCAGGGGAGAAATAGAATGTCACCTGTCAGATTCAAAACCAATGATGAACCCAGGAAGCCAAGTTTATGACATGGGTGAGTCCATGTTTGCTGAACCCAAAGTGGTAGGTTCCTCGCTCCCCCCTAGCTCCCCAAGGAGGTCTCCAGGTTCTTTTCCCTCCAGGAGGCCCAGATCACCTCAAGCCCCAGAGGAGGCTGCCTCTGAGTCCGGGCTTCCAGGCCTCAATCTCCAGCCTGATTCCTCTACCAGAGGCAGTGGCATATGGAGCAGAGGAAGAGCATAGATAGGGAGCCAGGAAGGCCTGGGTTTGAATACAAGCTATGCCAATCATCTTGAACAAGTCACCTCCCACTCTGAGCCTTGGTTCTTTCCACATGGAAATAATGTTGCCTACCTCTCAGGGGGGCCATGAAGATTTGATGAGATGACATTGGAAGTTGTCCTGATCAGAATGGGTACTGAATATATGTATTTGATCTTCTATTTCCCCTCCCCAGCCTGAGTTCTCTTGGCAATGCCAGTACCTTGAGCATGAGCACTCTGGGTTCCACTTGACTCCTGTAACCCTGGACCAGCTGCCTCTCTGTGCCTTAGTTTTCTCACCTATAAAATGAGGGTGATAATAGTACCCATTGTGAGGATTAAATGAATTACAGTGGTACCTTGAGATACGAATTTAATTCATTCTGTAACCGAGCTTGTAAGTCAGTCAACTCATATATCAAACTGCCCATACTAGACCCGCGCGCCAACGCGCCAACTAGTGGCAGCTTCCCGAATCACGACTCGTATCTCGGAATTTCGCTCGGATCTCGAACAAAAATACAGACCAAGTTGCAGCTCATATCTTTAAAAAAAACCCGTATAGCCTGACCTGTGGTGGCGCAGTGGATAAAGCGTCGACCTGGAAATGCTGAGGTCGCTGGTTCGAAACCCTGGGCTTGCCTGGTCAAGGCACATATGGGAGTTGATGCTTCCAGCTTCTCCCTCCCTTCTCTCTCTCTCTCTCTGTCTCTCCCTCTCCTCTCTAAAATGAATTTAAAAACCAAAAAAAAAACGCCCCCCAAAAAACCGTATGTTGATCTGTTCGTATCTCAAGGTACCACTGTAAGTAGTTATTGTTTGTGCTATATCAGGTATTTATTATTCCTTTGATGTCCAAATATCTAATAATTGTGGCCTCACATAGGAAGAGGAGGTTGCTACTCTCCAAAATTTTCAGGGGTGGGACCATCAGGGTCCCTGAGTAGTATACTGACCTGTGGGAGGAGCTGAAAGGAGAAACATGGTGGACCAGGAGTCTGAATGACTGGACACCTATCCCTGCTCTGCCAATGGCGTGCATTGTGACTTTGGGCAAATTGGAGTCCTCTTGAGCCTTTGTTTTCTGATCTGGAAGAGAAAACTGTAGACCAGTATTCTGGGTTAGAGTCCTAGCCCTGTCCTTGACTTGCCGTGTGAAAATGGGTGGGTCCCTTTGCCTGTCAACGCTTTTCCCCTACCTGATGAGGGAATTCAGTGCAGTGGTCTCAGTCTGTGTGATGATGGGTGTGGAGATGCCTTGACCCTCTCCCCTGCCATCTGGTCATTTTCTGCCCTTTCAGGCCACCTGGTTCTCAGTCCTCCACCCCCGCACACAGGCCCTGCCCTCATCAGTGCTCTCAACATCCTTGAGGGCTTCAATCTCACCAGCCTGGTGTCCCGAGAACAGGCTCTTCACTGGGTAGCAGAGGTAAGGCCAACTGCTCTGTCTCACCCTGCACTGGGGAACACTGGGAAGAGGCGGATGGGAGGAGGGCAGGGCTAAATCCCCTCTAAGTTTTCTCCCACGCGAGGACTCTGGGTGTGGGTGCTGGGAGGGGCCTGGCAGTCTCTGCCCCACTCTGTTCTGTTTTCAGACCCTGAAGATTGCATTAGCCCTGGCCAGCAGACTAGGAGACCCTATCTACGATTCTACCATCACTGAGAGCATGGATGACATGCTAAGGTGGGTCCCGTGGCAGGACCCTGGGGACTGGTGAGGTAGTGTGGGTGTGGGGAAAGATCAGGTGGAAAGCAGCTGGTGGAGCAGTGTGCCTAAAATCCCAGGTCAGTTTCAGCTCAAGCCCAACTCACAAGGTGACACTGGTTGCCTCTCCTTGCACCTCAGTTTTCCCATCTGTACAATGAGTTGGTCTATTCATATGGCTCTCAACATTTTCTGACCCTAGTGGGACACACATATGGGCATATCTGTTCCCCCTTTTGAGAGGAAAAAGAAAACCTAATAATAATGAAAAGAGTCTCTAAGAAAATATCGGAGATGCCTGACCAGGCAGTGACGCAGTGGATAGAGCGTTGGACTGGGATGCAGAAGACCCAGGTTCGAGACCCCGAGGTCGCCAGATTGAGCACGGGCTCATCTGGTTTGAGCAAAAAGCCCACCAGCTTGAACTCAAAGTTGCTAGCTCGAGCAAGGGGTTACTCAGTCTGCTGAAGGCCCGCGGTCAAGGCACATATGAGAAAGCAATCAATGAACAACTAAGGGTTGCAACGCGCAATGAAAAATTAATGATTGATGCTGCTCATCTCTCTCCACTCCTGTCTGTCTGTCCCTGTCTATCCCTCTCTCTCTCTGAAAAAAAAAAAAAAGAAAAGAAAATATCGGAGATAATGGGGACTTTGATTATAATATATCCACATTAGCCGAAAACATAGCAGTAAAACTGTGGGCTCTTGTCAGAATGACTCAGTTCAAACCCCAGGTTCTCCATCTACTAGCCTTGTAGCCTTAAACTCTCTAAACCTCAGTTTCTACAAGGGGACTCAACAATAATGGTGCCAACCTCGTGAGGTCATGGTGAGGACCAAGTGAGATCATACATGCAAAGCACTTAGCATGTTGTCTGACATATAATAAATACATAAAAAATATCATCATTAATTGGCAATAGGGGTAATAATGGTTACTATTTCACTGCTATTATAACTGACTTAAAGGTTAGCTAAAGGACCCTGACCTGTGGTGGCACAATGGATAAAGCGTCAACCTGGAACGCTGAGGTCGCCAGTTCAAAACCCTGGGCTTGCCTGGTCAAGGCACATATGGGAGTTGATGCTTCCTGCTTCTCCCCCCCTTATTTCTCTCTTTCCCCCTCCCACCTCTCTAAAAATGAATAAAAAAAAGCTAGCTAAGGGAAATCAGAAACCAAACATATAGTTCGTGTAAATTTTTATTTTTATAATGTCATAAATTTATTTTCAACCTCAACACAAATTTAGCTCTAAGACACACACATATATCTATATTAAATCCATTCAACTAATTCATCTAATAACTATTTAACAAGGCTTACTGTGTCTTCAAAAAAAATTCTAATAACAAGTGAAGATTTCTATATACAACCCCCCTCCCAACACACACATACACTAAACTCTTAATGAAACATAATTTCTAGACTACAACCATTAGGTTAAGTGAATTCAGTTTGCTTATGTCGAAACACACACATATATATATTTTTTTGTATTTTTCTGAAGTTGGAAACGGGGAGGCAGTCAGACAGACTCCTGCATGCGCCCAACTGGGATCCACCCGGCATGCCCACCAGGGGGCGATGCTCTGTCCATCTGGCGCCATTCTAGTGTCATGAGTCAGAGGCCATGGAGCCATCCTCAGCGCCCGGGCCAACTTTGCTCCAATGGAGCCTTGGCTGCGGGAGGGGAAGAGAGAGACAGAGAGGAAGGAGAGGGGGAGGGGTGAAGAAGCAGATGGGCGCTTCTCCTGTGTGCCCTGGCCAGGAATCGAACCTGGGACTCCCGCACGCCAGGCCGATACTCTTACCACTGAGCCAACTGGCCAGGGCCTTGAAACACATATTTTCTAAGCATCCACTATGCCCCAGGTACTTTCATAGAAAGGATTAAATGAGTCAAGTCAAGTAACTAAAAGACTCTTGATTTAAGTACTAAATCAATTAAAACTTGGCTCTAGAACAGAATCTGAACAACTAAATAAATTCATTCAGTTCAACTATTTCATGAATATTCCCTATATGCTAGGCATAAGTCACCTGTTCTCATGGACCTAATAATCCAAGGGGGAGGCAGATATTCACAAAATAATCATATAAACAGACATCACAAAAATGGTAGGTGGAACATAACGAGAACTTGCTGTGTATTCATCTCCTACCCCATGTCTTTTCAGCAAGGTAGAGGCTGCCTACCTCCGGGGCCACATCAATGACTCCCAGGCGACCCCTGCCCCACTCCTGCCTGTTTACGAGCTGGACGGGGCTCCTACAGCTGCCCAGGTGCTGATCATGGGCCCTGACGACTTCATCGTGGCCATGGTCAGGTATGTCAGCTCAGACTCAGAACCTGACATGCAATCATGGGGCCTTGGTGAGAGGGAGGGTGTGCACAGGGTTCACCTGGCCCCCATCTCGGCTCCCAGCTCCCTGAACCGGCCCTTTGGCAGTGGCCTCATCACCCCCTCGGGGATCCTGCTCAACAGCCAGATGCTGGACTTCTCCTGGCCCAACAGAACGGCTAACCACTCTGCGCCCAGCCTGGTAGGGTCTTGCTTCCCTCCTCCCTCGGGGACCCTAAGGCTAGGGAGGATGTGCCGCAGTGTGGCTGCCCTCCCTCCCTACTTCCTCTAGTAATTTCTATTCTAAAGAAAAGGAGCTCAAACAGAGCGTCCACTTTATCCCCAGCCCCAGTCTGGGGCTTGGAGTCTGGTGGGTCCAAAGAAGCCTGTCCCATTCTGTCACTGTTCCACTGTTTGACCTGGGAAAGTCTTGTACTCTCTCTAAGCCTCAGTTTCTCCACCTGTACAACGAGGATATTGGCCCCTGATTTTATGCTTTGGGTATTTTTAGCACTAACGGTCTATGACCATGTGCTGCTGAGCTGATGCGGCTGAGCCCTATTGTTGGACACCAAAGGAGGAAGGAGACAGAAATTATTGTGTAGCTGGAGGCCAGCACTCTTACACCCCGCAGGCTGGGGCCCAGCAGGACAAAGATAGCGATGACCAGGGTAGAGATTATCCTGTTCTCCCCCAGAGTCGTCTCTCTTGGCTTGGCCCCACCCCTGCCACCCATGGGAGCCCCAAAAACTTAGTGGGTTCACTATCTACTCCAGTTACCCAAGGACCCTGCCCATTTCACATATAGCACACTGTGGCCTGGGGTGAGACCAGTGTCCCATGAAAACCTCCCCTCCCCCTTGTGGTCTTGGTCCTCTGACAATAGGAGAATTCGGTACAGCCAGGGAAGCGGCCACTGTCTTTCCTGCTGCCTACCGTGGTCCGGCCAGCGGAGGGGCTTTGTGGAACCTACCTCGCCCTGGGAGCCAATGGAGCTGCCCGGGGCCTCAGCAGCCTGACCCAGGTGAGGTTTCCTCCACGGTAGGCCCTTTGTGGCCAGGAGCCAAGCTGTGACCTGGGCTACAGATGCCCTGCATGTCTTCTGCTTGTTCTCATCTTTTATTCACAGCAGACATGGGCTGGGGCTGCTTTGTGCCAGGCTCCTCCTGGAGATTACAGGCATGGGCTGCACTGAGCTTCTTAGCGAAAGCTAAGTGCTTTACAGCCTGGGAGCTCCCTGTCCTCCTAGGTTGCAGGAGAAATTGTAGGGCCAATAGAATTGAGAGGGGACAGCATCTGGGCTGCCTGGCTTCTGTCCATATCAAGTCCCGTCGCGCTGTACTCAGCATCTGAATAGACAAGCAGCCCTCTTTAGGGTCTGATTTTGAAAGGAAGGGTCTGCAGCACCCCAAAATGCCTCATAGCCCTGGCCAGATAGCTCAGTTGGTTAGAGCATTGTCCCGAAGCACAGAGGTTGCCAGTTTGATCCCCAATTAGGGCACACACAGGAAAAGATTGATGTTCCTGTCTCTTTCTCTCTCTCCCTCCCTCTCTCTCTCAAATCAGTAAATTAAAAAAAAAAAGATTTTTTTCAAAATGCCTCACAACAATTCCACAAATGTCTTGAACATCTGACAGATGTGCCAGGCACATAATTTCACAGGTGGTAAGTTAATTAAACTAAACTTTGGAATCAGACAACCCCGAGTCCCAGCCCAAGTGCTGCCAATTTCCAACTGTGTGATGTGGAAGAATTCACCTCTCTGAACCTGTCTCCTTATCTGTAAAATGAAGATAACAATAGTTAACATATACAGAGTTCCTACTAAGTGCTGGGCATGGTGTTACATGTGTTAACCCTTTTAACCTTCCCAACTTTGCAAGAAATCCTTATTTCTGTTTCATATATGAGGAAATCGAGGCTTGGAGAGGTTAGGTTCAGTTTAGTAAGAATGGGCAGTTTCCAGAGCCTACCCGCACTTCAGACCCGTAAGCTAAGCGTACTCACACTGTAACCTAGACCATCCCCAGCCATTGGCCCTGTCCTGGCTGGGGCGAAGGGAGGTCAGCCCTGGGTTGGACTAAGAGACTGGGTGCCAGCAGTGCCTCTTCCCTGGCTCTCCCTAAACTCTGGAACAGTGGTGGTCAACCTGGTCCCTACCGCCCACTAGTGAGCGTTCCAGCTTTCATGGTGGGCGGTAGCGGAGCAACCAAAGTATAAATAAAAAGATAGATTTAACTACAGTAAGTTGTTTTATAAAAATTGATTCTGCCAAACTTAGTGAAAATCCGACATAAAGTACTTGGTAAGTAATTATTATTATATGCTTTAACTTGCTGTAACTCTGCTTTATAAATTTTATAAAGTAAAGTTACTTCCCTACTTTATAAATCACCATTACTGTGGACCCGGTGGGCGGTTAGAAAATTTTATTACTAACCGAGATACAGAAGTGGGCGGTAGGTATAAAAAGGTTGACTACCCCTGCTCTGGAGTGAACCACTTTTCTTCTCTGGCCCTCAGTTTCCTCTCTGTGAAATGGGGACAGTCATCAAAAGCTAGCCTGCCTTCTGGGGCTATTGAGAGGCTTAGACGACATCCCTGGTGCAAGGAATCGAAAGACTAGGGAGTCTAGACCAGGGGTAAGGACTGCAGAGTCCTGAAGCCCCCTCTCTAGGATGACCCTGACTTCTGCCCTTCGGTTGCCCGCAGGTTCTGCTGAATGTCCTGACCTTGAACCGGAACCTGAGTGACAGCCTGGCCCGTGGCCGCCTGCACCCGGACCTGCAGTCCAACCTCCTGCAGGTGGACAGTGAGTGTCCCCATGGGGTGGGCATAGGGCCTGGTGGAGAAAGAGGCTCCTCCCAAGGGTGCCCTTGCCTCAACCAGCACCAACTCATTGCCACTGAAAGTTTGGTTTCTTCCAACTAACTCCTAACAGGAAAAGATATATGGGGGATTAGAACCACCCTGCCATTTCCTGGCTCTGTGGCCTTGGGAAATTTATGTCTCCACTTTGAGCTCCAGTTTTATCATTTGTGAAAGAAGATTCAGTTGTTCATTCTGCAAAGCATTCACTCAGCAGTTTGTATTGAGTATCTATGATGTGCCAGGCATTCTCCTAGGTGCTGGGGACACTGCATTTATAGGCAGACAGGAAAATAAATAATTAAAAACATATGAGAAAGCAAAATAAATGCTCTGCAGAGCATTAAATCAGGATAATGTGTGTATAGGACCGACTCGATGGTCAGGGAAGGCTTCTCTTTGGTAACATTTAAGCTGTGATCTGAAGAATGAGGAAGAGCCCACCATGCAAAGAACTGAGGCGGGCTTTGTAGGCCAAGGGGACAAAGGCCAAATATTCAGGGCAGGAATGTGTCTTAGGAATAGAAAGGAAATGAGGAGAGTGAGGATGAGATGAGATCAGAGAGGCAGGCTTGGGCTAGATCATGGACTTGACAGGTTATGGTGAGGAGACAGACTTACCTCGAAGAAGGACAGGTGCTTAATTTTGGACACAGCTTAATTTCGTAAGTGGGAAAGCAGGTGCACCTTCGAGGAGTTTTTATTATTATAACAGACAAGTCTGTTATAATATTAAAATAATAATATGTATTATACAAGTCCAAAGGGGAACTATAGTGAATGAGACGTGGTCCTTTCCTGCTCAGTGTCATTTCCCCCATTTTACTGAGAAAGAAATTGATGCCCACAGAGGTTCTCAACTAGTCAGAGATCAACCAGTAGGTGGCAGAATTGAGAGCAGAGCATATACCTGGCTGATACCAAAGACTTGGTTCTTGACTGCGTGGCTCTACATATCTCCCGGACTGAAATGAAGCATGTTAGAAGCCACACACCTAGATCCTGATCAGTCACACGCTGTGGCTGGCCAGGGACATTTTGGATCGCAACTGATGGATGATGAGGCTAAGTCCTTGAAAGTGAATTCTGCTCAACCAGTTTCTTCTATCAAATGTGAGGCTTTATGCTAAGTTACTTAAGGGTGAGGGGCCTCATCATAGCTCCCCCTTGTGGAGATTAGAGTCTAAGACAGGGGCATGAGGAGTGGAGGCTTGGGGAAGGGAAAGCTCACCCCCTCGAGGACTCTGGGAGGCTTTATGGAAGAGGTGACAACTGGCTGCGCCTTAAGTATGAGCAGGGATTTGACATGTGGAGGTAAAGAACATTCTAGACAGGGGAACAGCCTAGGCAGAAGCCAGAAAGAATGGCTGAGAGGGCAGGCAGCCTAGAGGCCAGCTGGACTGGAAACACTGTTTCCCAAATCTCAGAACTTAATCCATCACTTTTATGACTTTTACCACATTTACGTATCATTTAAACCATTTACATGATGTGTTTATAAATACATTTAACCTAAATATTTTTTTTAATTTTTAATTTATTATTTTATTTATTTATTCATTTTTAGAGAGGAGAGAGAGACAGAGAGGGAGAGAGAGGAGAGAGAGACAGAGAGAGAAGGGGGGGAGGAGCAGGAAGCATCAACTCCCCGATGTGCCTTGACCAGGCAAGCCCAGGGTTTCGAACTGGCGACCTCAGCATTTTTCCAGGTCGACGCTTTATCCACTGCACCACCACAGGTCAGGCCTAACCTAAATATTTTTTAAAGTAAATTTTACATCATAATCCCAAATGGAAATGCATTAATTGCCACAAATAGACAACAAATAGCTGTAAAAAGTCAAAATTTTAGGTTTATTATTTTTTTTGTATTTTATTATTTCTATTTATTCATTTTAGAGAGGAGAGAGAGAGAAAGAGAAAGGGGGAGGGGGAGGAGCAAGAAGCATCAACTCCCATATATGCCTTGACCAGACAAGTGCAGGGTTTTGAACCGGCAACCTCAGTGTTCCCAGGTCGACGCTTTATCCACTGCGCCACCAGAGGTCAGGCTTTTTTATTTTATTTTTTACAGGGACAGAGAGAGTCAGAGAGAGGGATAGATAGGGACAGACAGACAGGAATGGAGAGATGAGAAGCATCAATCATCAGTTTTTCATGGTGACACCTTAGTTCATTGATTGCTTTCTCATATGTGCCTTGCTCGGGGCCTTCAGCAGACCGAGTAACCCCTTGCTGGAGCCAGTGACCTTGGGCCCAGGCTGGTGAGCCTTTTGCTCAAGCCAGATGAGCCCGTGCTCAAGCTGGTGAGCTCGGGGTCTCAAACCTGGTCCTTCCGCATCCCAGTCCGACGCTCTATCCACTGCGCCACCGCCTGGTCAGGCGAGGTCAGGCTATTTTTAGGTTTTAGTTAGATATTGTTGCCCTGGGAAGGCTCTGAGGACTGCTCTTTCCATTAAGGAAGATTAGAAATGTTAGAGACCAGACTGAAATATAGTCCTTGCTATTACCAAAAGGAGTAAAAATTAACCACAAGACTCAGTAACTTAATGCTATTCAACATTGTGTTTTTATCTCGAGAACTGCCCCCAAATCACCCCATTTGGGGAAATAAAATCGTATTTTTGTTGAGGAGTGGGAGGTGAAGTTACAGGGACTATCATGAAGGTCCACATTAAGCATGGACTCCATCCAATTGAGTAGGCGAGGGATATGGCCTGATTTGTTTGTTAGAGAGGAGGTGGGTTGAAGAGAAGAAAATTTAAGTTGGGGAAATACAAGAAGCACCCAGGATAATGGCCCAGCAAGACATGAAGACCTGAGCTTATGCAAGAGGATGGGCATTTGTTCATTTACCCAGTAAATGCTTGCTTAACATATGTTCTCATCCTGTTCTAGTCACTGGGGATTAATAGTGAAAAAGGCAACATCCTTGCCTTTATAAAGCTTATAATCTAGTAGAGGGAGACACAGTAAATAAGTAAACAAATACAGGTAGCATTAAGTACTCTGAAAGAAAACAAAGCAAGGTAAAAACAACAAGGGCTGATATTTTAGATAGTGATCAGGGAAGTTCTTGAAGATTGGAATGAAGTGAAGGAGGCAGTTTTGAGACCATTCCAGGCAAAGGGAAAGCAAGTGCAAAGTCCCTGAGGTAGGCGCATGTTTGGTCTCCTTGATGGATAGCAAGGAGGCTAGAGCAGAGCTAAGGGAGAGAGTGGAAGTGAGGAGAGGAGTTTAGAGAGGTAGTGAGGTCCCAGATGATGTTGGGCCTTAGAGGCTGTGGTAAGGACTTTGGATTTTATTCTAAGAGTCATCAAAGCTGTTAAAAGTTTTGAGTTGGAGGAACTGGTCTGGTCTAATAGTTTAAAAGGACCCTTTGATGTTGTGGGAGTAGCCTGTAAAGACAGGACTGAATGCAGAAAGACCATTTAGTGGGCTATGCAGTAATCCTAGCATGTAATGATGGGAGCTTGACCTAGGCAGGTGGGGATAAGTCCCCCAAATCCCTCTTTCAATATCAAGAATGACTGTATAGCCTGACCTGTGGTGGCGCAGTGGATAAAGCATCAACCTGGAAATGCTGAGGTCACCGGTTCGAAACCCTGGGCTTGCCTGGTCAAGGCACATATGGGAGTTGATGCTTCCAGCTCCTCCCCCTTCTCTTTCTCTGTCTCTCTCTCCTCTCTCTCCCTCTCTGTCTCTCTCTCTCCCTCTCTAAAAATGAATAAATAAAAAATATATATATATATTTAAAGAATGACTGTATATTATTGATCACTTGCTGTATGCAAGGTTCTGAGCTCAGTGCTTTCTATATATTATCTCCTTTAATCCCTGCAACAACTTCACATAGGTTTTTGTATAATTTTCATTCTATACGTGAAGAGACTGAGGCTCAGAGAGGTAAAGCAATTTGCCCAAGATTATACAGCTCCTCTGTGGAGCATCCAGGACCAACACTCAGGTCTAACCACAGGACTCCTGCACTAGTGCTCTGAATACTCTGAATGTGTGTATGTTGGGGACGGTTTTCAGGTGAGTTTACAGAGGAAGAGATTGAGTTCCTGGAAGCCAGGGGTCACCACGTGGAGAAGGTAGATGTCTTATCCTGGGTCCATGGCAACCGGCGAACCAACAACTTCATCATTGGTGTGAAGGACCCTCGGAGCCCAGATGCAGCTGGAGCCACCATCCTGTAGAGCAGTGGGGTGGGGCGGGGTCTCTGCTCCCCCCTTTGCATGTTCCTAGAGTCCCTCCTCCTCCCAGGTTTGGTCTCAGGGGGACCCCAGGGATGCCCCAGATCAGGGGCCAGAGGGGATGTTTAGCAAATCCTTTCCCAGAGTAACTGGAAAATTCTCCATCCAGAGGCCTGTGGTGGTGGTGGTGGTGGTGTCAGGGTTCATAACCAGGCAGACAGGACCTTGAGGAGTCAGACTGTCTCCTTTCCCTCAGCCACGCTGGCCCTGAGCTTAGGGATGTGCTTGCAAACCCTTCTCAAGGGTCCACGCGACCCCAACATCTCAAGTCCGGCCTTACCTGGGCCTTGTCTTCCAGCTCCTTTCTTCTGTCCTCAGCCTCATTTCTTAAATGACTAGGATTTTTTTAATGGACCATCCTGGGGAGGGGGTGTGCCTCTCTTCCTCCCACCAGGTTGAGGCTGGGGCATTGCATCTGGGGTCCAGGGTGTGGAATGGGGGTGGGGGTGGGGACCAGCTCAGGGGCTTCCATTTGCAAAGGGGAATTAAAGAAAGAATATTGCTTAACCATGGCTCTGGCTTGATTTATGTTTGGCTGTGTTGGGAGTGGAGTGACAGAGGAGGCCTCAACTCACCTTGCCCCGACTCCAGGGCAAATTGGAGTCAATTTTATGGTGGTCATAATAATATCTTCCATCTAAGACTTGTATTATAAATATTATAAAGTAATTAATATTAATTATAATTATAGATAGCATCTATTGAACACTTAATGTGTGCCAGGCTCTATGCTAAACACTTTATGTAGATAATTTTATTTAGTCTTTGTTACGAACCTCATGAGGTAGGTACCCATTTTATAGATGGGAAGCTAGCAAAAAGAGGTAACAGACTTGTCTAAGGTTTTTCATGTACTAAATGGAAGAACTGGGATTCAACCTCAGGATGTTCAACTCTTAATTTGTGCTCTTAACTATTTGAACATTACTAGACGAACTATTTGTTATATAGCATACTGTATATAGTATATGTCAGACAATAAGTGCCTTTTATACACTATGGCATTCATGCATGCATGTATCCATCCATTGTATTCCAGGCACTTTGTTAGGCACTGGAGAGTCAGCATTGAACAAGAATATTTTTTTATGGGTTTGCAGTCTAAAGGGCGAATGAAACATTAAAGAAATAAGGACACAGATAACATCCTTATGAGGCAGGGGTTAATCACCCCATTTTATGAATGAGGAAATTATGATTCAAAGACATCAAGTAACTTGCTCAAGGTCACACAGCTGATAGTTGGCAGATCCATGGTTCAAAAACAGTCTATTTGACTCCAAAGATCATGTCCCTCTCTTCTTTTTTAAAGCTTAGTTTTTGTTTTTGTTTTGTTTTTTTTATTTTTATTTATTTACTTATTTATTTTTACAGAGACAGAGAGTGGGTCAGAGAGAGGGATAGACAGGGACAGACAGACAGGAACGGAGAGAGATGAGAAGCATCAATCATTAGCTTTTCATTGCGTGTTGCAACACCTTAGTTGTTCATTGATTGCTTTCTCATATGTGCCTTGACTGTGGGCCTCCAGCAAACCGAGCAACCCCTTGCTGGAGCCAGCGACCTTGGGTTCAAGCTGGTGAGCTCTTGCTCAAACCAGATGAGCCCGCGCTCAAGCTGGCAACCTCAGGGTCTCGAACCTGGGTCCTCTGCATCCCAGTCCGACGCTCTATCCACTGCACCACCGCCTGGTCAGGCCCTCTCTTCTTTTTTAAAAAACAAAACTTTATTTTATCTGATTACAGATATAAGAGTTATTTGAATATTATTTTTTTAATTTTATTTATTCATTTTAGAGAGGAGAGAGAAAGGGAGAGAGGAAGAGAGAGAGGAGAGAGAGACAGAGAAGGTGGGGAGGAGCTGGAAGCATCAACTCCCATATGTGCCTTGACCAGGCAAGCCCAGGGTTTTGAACCAGCGACCTCAGTATTTCCAGGTCGATGCTTTATCCACTGCGCCACCACAGGTCAGGCAGAATTATTTGAATATTAAAGAGTCCATAAGTATATAATGTAAGTGATCCATGCCCTCAAAATCTCAACTTTTCAAAAATTCAATAATTAGTATATACCCCTTACTCCTTTTTTTGTAGATATATTTTATTCTGTATAAAAATAAAAATGGGCCCTGGCCGGTTGGCTCAGTGGTAGAGCGTCGGCCTAGCGTGCAGAGGACCAGGGTTCGATTCCCGGCCAGGGCACACAGGAGAAGCGCCCATTTGCTTCTCCACCCCTCCACCGCGCTTTCCCTCTCTGTCTCTCTCTTCCCCTCCCGCAGCCAAGGCTCCTTTGGAGCAAAGATGGCCCGGGCGCTGGGGATGGCTCTGTGGCCTTTGCCCCAGGCGCTGGAGTGGCTCTGGTCGCAACATGGCGACGCCCAGGATGGGCAGAGCATCGCCCCCTGGTGGGCAGAGCGTCACCCCTGGTGGGCGTGCCGGGTGGATCCCGGTCGGGCGCCTGCGGGAGTCTGTCTGACTGTCTCTCCCTGTTTCCAGCTTCAGAGAAATGAAAAGAAAAAAATTATAAAAATAAAAATGGGCCCTGGCCAGACAGCTCAGTGGGTTAGGGCATTGTCCTGAAGTGTAGACGTTGCCAGTTTAGTCCCTGGTCAGGGCACATACAGGAACAGATCTGTGTTCCTGTAGCTATCTCTCTCTTTCTTTCTCTCCCCCTCCCTCCCTTCTTTATCTAAAATCAATAAGTTAAAAAAAAAAATTTTAATAAATAAAAATGGGATTATATTATTCACAGTCTACAATTTCCTTTTTTTCTACTTACCAATGTAATGGGCATTTTTCCATGTCAATATCAATACATATATACCTACCTAATTATTTATAAATATGCATCATAGTTCATTGTCGGGTTTAACTAGTTTCCTATTGAGTATTTAAGTGGTTTCCAGTGCAACTTTTAATATCCTTGTCCTGACATTTTTAGGTGCTTGAGCCACACCTATAAGTCACACCAGCTCTCCTAGGATGGATTATAGTGCTTTCCATGGAGCATATTGGGGGGGGGCATGTGGGTCTCTTGGGGTCATTTTCTTTCTTAAATATACAAATGACAGCTTTGAATAAAATATCTGTTTAATAGAACAATTCTTATTTTCATTTCTTTTTTTCTTTTTTTTTTTTAAGATTTTGCCCTGGCCTGTTGGCTCAATGGTAGAACGTGTAGATGTCCCAGGTTCAATTCCGGAACAGGGCACACAGGAGAAGTAACCATCTGCTTCTCCACCCCTCTATAAAGCTGTTAAAAAAATAAAAAAAAGACATAATATTTGGAAATATCAACTAGAGCAGAACACATGCAGCCTCTATGACCGAGCAATCCTAGTCCTAGGTATATATCCAGCAGAAAACTGTACACATGTTCATCCAAAGACATGTACAAGAATATTTATAGTAGTATGACTAAAAATAGACCTCAAGTGGAAACTGAAATGCTCATTACCGGTAGAGTGATAAATTGTGATATATTCAAATAGGAAATGTATGAATCAATGAAAAGGAATAAACTACAAGTATTTGCAATAATATAAATGAATTGCAGAAAACATAAAATTGAACAAAAGTAGCCAGACTCCAGAGTATATTCTGTAAGATTCCATTTATATAAAATGTAATACCTGGGGGAGCAAAGCTATGGAGATAGAGGTCAAGATACTGTTTTACCTTCAGGGGCCTGGCTAATAACACGAAGGGGCTTTTGTGGGCTGAGAATATTTCTCCCTTTTTGGTTCACTTCTTTTTTTTTTTTTTTTTTTTTTTTTTTTGTATTTTTCTGAAGCAAAAACGGGGAGAGACAGTCAGACAGACTCCCGCATGCGCCCGACCAGGATCCAACCGGCACGCCCACCAGGGGGCGACGCTCTGCCCACCAGGGGATGATGCTCTGCCCCTCCCGGGCGTCGCTCTGCGGCGACCAGAGCCACTATAGCGCCTGAGGCAGAGGCCAAGGAGCCATCCCCAGCGCCCGGGCCATCTTTGCTCCAATGGAGCCTTGGCTGCGGGAGGGGAAGAGAGAGACAGAAAGGAAGGAGAGGGGGAGGGGTGGAGAAGCAGATGGGTGCTTCTCCTGTGTGCCCTGGCCGGGAATCGAACCCGGGACTTCTGCACGCCAGGCCGACGCTCTACCACTGAGCCAGCCGGTCAGGGCTGGTTCACTTCTTATACTCTAATTTTTTTCGATCTTTTTTTCCCTAAGAGCAAGCCATTGCTTGCCCATAATAAGCCTTTATTGAAAGTAGAAGAAGTCCCCAGCCAGGTAACTCAGTTGTTTAGAGCATCGTCCTGATATGCCAAGGTTGCAGGCTTGACACCCAGTCAGGAATCTTGATCCCCACAACCAAAATTAAACCAATGAATGCATAAATAAGTGGAACAACAAATCAGTGTTTCTCTCTCTACCTAAAATCAATAAATAAAACTTAAAAAAAGTAGACATGACTCTTCTTCTATCCTACTGCAGCGATTTTCAACCTTTTTCATATCATGGCACACAAACTAATTACTAAAATTCCACAGCACACACAAAAATTTTTTTTTGCAAACCTGACCAAAAAAATAGGTATAATTTTGAATCATTCGCACTGGATGGCTATTGTGTTGACTGTTGACATTATTTTTATTTGACAGTCTAAGAGAAAAGAGATCAGTGCCTCTGACTAAATAGTCAAGTATTGCATTTTTTTCCTTTGTTTGTTTGTTTGTTTTAGGAGAGAGGAAAAGAAAGGTGGGAGGGGTGAGAGAGAGAGAAGCATTAACTCATTGTTCCACTTAGTTGTGCATCCATTGATTGCTTCTCACACCTGCCCTGACTGGGGCTTGAACTGGCGCCCTTGGGTGGATGGAAACGGTGCCCACAGGATTGAGCCAGCAACCTCAGCCTTCTGGGAGAACACACTATCCACTGTACCACTGGCTAGGGCAGGTATTGCATGTTTTGAACATTCTTTTTATTTATTTATTTATTTATTTATTTATTTATTTTACAGAGACAGAGAATGAGTCAGAGAGAGGGATAGACAGGGACAGACAGACAGGAACAGAGAGATGAGAAGCATCAATCATTAGTTTTTCATTGCGCGTTGCGACACCTTAGTTGTTCATTGATTGCTTTCCCATATGTGCCTTGACCGCGGGCCTTCAGCAGACCAAGTAAACCCTTGCTGGAGCCAGCGACCTTGGGTTCAAGCTGGTGGGCTTTTCCTCAAACCAGATGAGCCTGCACTCAAGCTGGCGACCTTGGGGTCTCGAACCCAGGTCCTCTGCATCCCAGTCCGACGCTCTATCCACTGCGCCACCGCCTGGTCAGGCTGAACATTCTTATGGTGTTAAAAATCGCTGTCCTATTGTCTGAAAATTGTTGAGCTGATTTTCTAATAAAAAGATACTTTACTGCCATCTACTGGTAAATTACCACAACAAATTTGTAAACTAGAATGTCTACCAGTGAATGGCACCCACTTAGATATGCTGATGTCCTTCTGCGAGACACAACTTGTCCAACTAAATGTGGTAAACTTGTCACTGGGCACTGTTGTGATGAACCCCACAGACACTAGAATGTTGGTGCTCTCTAGGTGGTTTTCTTCTTTTTTGGTTTTATTCCTATTTTATGTTCTTAAAGACATGGTTTAAGTATTCACTATCAATCTTTTTTTTTTTTTTTTTCAGAGACAGAGAGAGTCAGAGAGAGGGATAGATAGAGACAGACAGACAGGAACGGAAAGAGATGAGAAGCATTATCATCAGGTTTTCGTTGCGACACCTTAGCTGTTCATTGGCTGCTCTCTCATATGTGCCCTGACCGCGGGCCTTCAGCAGACCGAATAACCCCTTGCTCAAGCCTCCAAGCTGGTGAGCTTTGCTCAAACCAGATGAGCCTGCACTCAAGCTGGCGACCTCGGGGTCTCGAACCTGGGTCCTCTGCATCCCAGTCCTTTGCTCTATCCACTGTGCCACTGACTGGTCAGGCTTCACTATCAATCTTATCACTGCAAAGCTTAAGCCTATTTGGACAAACATATGAAAGCAGAAGTTCAATAAATGTTAATCAAATTGTTCACATCAAAGAACAATTGATTTGCTTTTTCTTTACCCAAATCCATATCCAAAACAATCCTAGATGTTTTAGGACTGCTTTTCTTGCTCATAACATTCTGTGAAACAACTTGATAACCTCTTTAAAGGCCTCTGTTAATTTGATGCTTGTTGAGGCCTTGTAAGTGTTAGGCACTCTTCTAAACATTTTATAACTTCTAATTCACTTAATCCTCTACTAATTCATTTAATCCTTTAATCTTCATCTGTAAAGTGCTCTTATTATCTGCACCTTACAGATGAGGCAACTGAGATACAAAAAAGTTAAGTTATATTACAAGTGATGGTATTACAAAAATTCTTTCTTCGGGGAACTTACAGGCTATTATGGACACAAAACAAAATAGAAAACATGTAAAAATTAAAAACAAACAAAATAAAGGAGAAAAATACTTTGGACTCTGTCAGACAAGTATTTATCTCTGTTTGGTCCCAGTTTTCTCATCTGTATAACAAGGAGGTTGGATTTGCCCAAGGTCACATAGCTAGTAAATAGCAGAGTTAGAATCCAAACTTGGGTATTTTGGCTTTAGAGCCCAATCTTGTAATCACTACGCTACACTTATTGCCAGTCCATGGCCTGTTTCTGCATCTTTACTGCCTTCGTGTGGGCAACAAATATTTGTCTGTGCTCCCGTTAGTTTCACCTATTGGATATGTAGGTACCCAAGTGGGCCCCTGTCTCCTAGTTCCCTGTGTTCTTTCTAATCCCCAAAAACTCTAACCTTCAGTTTAAGGACATGGAAAACATGGTAAAAAAAAACATGAGGATAGGGGGGCAGGTTCTGGCATATGCATATATTTTTAAGTTATGGTAAAATATATACATATACATATAACATAAATTTTGCCATTTTAACTATCAATATTTTTAATTGTACAGTTTACTGGCATTAAGGACACTCACATTGTTATGCAACCATCACTACCACCATCTCCAGAACTTTTTCATCTATCCCAATTGAAACTGTACTCACTCAGCAGTAACTTTCCACTCCCCCTTCCCCCAACCCTTGGCAATCACTAATCTACTTTCTGTCTCTATGAATATGACTACTCTAGGAACTTCACATAAGAGGAATCATATATTTGTCCTTTTGTGGCTGGCTTATTTCACTTAGCATAATGTCTTCGGGTTTATCCATGTTGTAGCATGTGCCAAAATCTCCTCCCTCGATAAGGCTGAATAATATTCTGGTGTATGTAAAGAACTACTTTTGCTTCTCCGTTCATCTGTTGATAGACACTGGGTTGCTTCTACCTTTTGGCTATGGTGAATAATGCTGCTATGAACATGATGTATAAATAGCTCTTCAAGTCCCTGCTTCTACTTTTTTGGGGTAAATATCCAGAAGTGGAATTGCTGGATCAATCAGATGGTAATTCTATGTTTAACCTTTTGTGAAACCACAAGCACTATCATTATCTCCATACTTCAGATGGGTAAACTGAGGCAGGAAGAACGGAGTTGTCCAAGAATACACAGCTAGAAGCCTCCCATAAAGCTGTGCAGTGACTCTGAAGTGGGGCAGGAGCCACAGAGGATATCACAGCGCCAGGAGACACAGAGACCCATTGGGTCCCGGTACCAAGCTCTGCACCCAAGTGAGCGGATGCGCGCTCCGCCTCGCGCGCTTGGGGACGTTTGGTCACGTGAACAAGCCCCACCCACCCCTGGTCCGCCCCCGCCCCGCCCCCTCCCGCACTCCCTCCCTCTCTCCCCTCCCTCCCCCTCCCTCCCCGGCCCGGTCCGGCCCATCCCCCTCCCCGCCGGCTCCCTGAGGCCCTGCCGGGTCGGGCTGCTGGCAGCCGGGCGCCGAGGGCCGGACAGACGGGCGCCCGCGAGGACGGACGGACGAACTCACGGAGGGCCGCGGGCACGCACGGCCCGGGCCGGTGCTCCGAAGCCCGGCCGGGAGCGCTGGGGCCGCGCTCAGGTGAGGTGACGGCGACGCGGACACGTAAGGGGTGGGCCCGCCGACCGTCCGGGGTCCCGGGCCGCTGGCTCCGCTGGAAGCAGGCACCGCCCGGGCCGGCGCGGGAAAATGGCGCCGGCCGATCGCGGAGCGCAGCCCCTGTACGGGCCCGGCCCGGAGCCGCCCCGCCCGCCCGCCCGCCTGCCTGCCCGCCGTGCTCGTGTCCCCGTCGCCATGTTGGGGAGCGGGCCCCGGGCCTGCGGGCGGGGACGCTGGAGGAGTGGGGGCCCGGCCGGGCTTGGAGAGGGTGCCGGGCACGGGGTCTGGGGCGCTGAGGGAGTGCAGAGCGGGCCGGGGTCTGCACGGGGTGGCGTTCCAGGCCCGAGGAACTGGCGGGAGCCGGACGTGAGGTCGTGGCCGGGTCGCAGACAAGGGACTCTGGGTCCAAACGGAACCGGGGTCGGGGTCCATGGAGCGTGGGAGGCAAGACCTGGAGCCGGGTTAGACCGTGGGCGGTGTTCAAGACCCCAGCGCCGGTAGGACCCGGAGGGGCGTGGGGTCCGAGCCCAGGCTGTCAGGACTGTGGCAGTTCTTTGGGCGAGGAGGAAGGGGTTGATGAGAAATGGGGGCTCTTTGGGTGTCCGATCGGGGCAGTCCTCGGAGTCGCGGGGCTGAATTGCAAGACCGTATAACTAACTCCTAAGGGACCGGGGACATATGTGCCCCCAAGATACTCCACTCCTTTTTGGGGAGAGCAACAAAAAAAGGGAAAGGTTCGATAAGGAAAAGAAAAAAAGAAGGATGAGGTTTGGGAGCAGGAGCTGGCCAGCAAAAGGGGTGCAGGATGTAACTGGTTGGCAAGAAGAGAGGCTCCATCAACTTAGGGAGTTTGTGTGTGTCTTTAAAGGGAGGGACCGGCCTGTTTGTGGGCGGTGACCTAAGGTGTCTTCCCAGGAAGGGGACAGCCCACTGTTTTAAGAGCAGGGTCACCTGGGGAGGTCATCGGAAAGGCAATTTTGAAGCCAGTAAGAATAGTGAGGTAATGAATGTATAAAGACTACAAAGGTCTTAGAGATACTGTAACAATTTCAGATGAAGTATTGATTTTAGCTGATACATTAAAAGGTAAAGTTGACTTCTCAACATCTCAGAAGTTAGTGACAGAGGGTACTGGCATGCTGGTCTGCTGCCTCATTCAACACACTGCCCTTGAGGAATTTGCAGGTGGGCAGAAAAATGTTAAGAAATCAAGCATGGCAACTTATGTCAAAGAACTATTAATTTACCTTGTTTTTGTAATGAGTTTGTCAGTTCAAAGACTGAGGGGGATACAAAATGTATAGGTAACCAGGCGGTCATTTCTAGCCCACCTGCATTTGTGCAAAAAAGTTATTTTCAGGGCTCTTTTGACTTCTAATTTTATAGAGTTCTAAGAGATGCTCCCTTTTTCTTCTAGGTGTTTACTATATAACAAAAGGACATAAAAAACCTTTTAAAAAAACTGAACAATGGCAGAGACCTACGATCTATATCGTGATCAAATTTGAATTAAAGGGAAGAGTTGAAAGTTCAATTGGGCTATGGGAGAGTTGTGAGGGAAAATGCAAATCAGTCATGATAGAGTAGTTCTAGGGTTCCCATATAATCAAAAAGGACTTTAAACAAAAAGGTTGTAAGGACATTTTATAATAATAAGATTTCCAATATATATTCAATACATACGTATTATAAGTATATAAAGCAATGTGATTCATTTTGTGTGGATCTAACAAAGAAAGAACCTTGTCTGTGCCATGGGCCCCTCTAGCATCTAGTAAAGCTTATAGACTGCTCTCAGAATAATATTTATAATTACATAAAACAATACATTTGATTACAAAGGAAACCAGTTATATTGAAATACAGTTACCAAAATACACAGATTATGATATAGTAATATAGATACACTTCTTTGTCGGCACGTTATAAAAATTTATAACTATAATTTTAAAGATGTGATGAGCACAAATAATATTTTAAGATATCTACAACTGTAGTATGATATAAAGATATTTGTGATTACTGTGATAGAGTCACAGATCCTGCTAATACTGGAATGGTTTATTGCCTGAATTCATATTTGAAGAAGATAACTCAGAGAGGATAGTGAAAATAAAGAAGTAATTTCTTATTCAAGTTCATGGATTCCTTTCTCCCCAGAAATTCTATCTGTGGACACCTGTCTATGAATCCCAGGTTAAGAAACCCTAATCCTACCTGACCTGTAGTGGCGCAGTGGATAAAGCGTCCACCTGGAAATGCTGAGGTCGCAGGTTCAAAACCCTGGGCTTGCCTGGTCAAGGCACATATGGGAGTTGATGCTTCCAGCTCCTCCCCCCTTCTCTCTCTCTCTCTCTCTCTCTCCTCTCTAAAATGAATAAATAAAAAATTGAAGAAAAAAATTAAAAAATAAAAAGAAAAAGAAACCCTAATCCTACCATAAAGCATGTCTTCCATTCAATGTACATGGTTTTTTTCTTAAAGAATTTATTGATTTTAAAGAAAGGAGAGAGAGAAAGGGTGGTGGGAGGGAGTGGGAAGCATCAACTTGTACTAGTTGTTTCTCATATGTGCCTTGACCAGGCAAGCCCTGGGTTTCAAACCGGTAGCTTCAGCATTCCAGGTCCACACCTTGTCCACTATGCCACCACAGGTCAGGCCATTCAATATCCATTTGCTGTGTGCTAAACATCAACTGCATGTCAAGCATTAAGCTGGGCTTTGAGAATTCAAACTTCTTTAGAGCAGGGTCAATTTTACTTTTGATATTCAGTCCCTTTAGAGTAGACAATGATAGTTCAGGATGGTAAATGCCAAAGGAGAGTCATCAAAGTTTGTAAGGACACAGAAGTGGGCATGTCTCTGCTCTAGGAATCAGGGAAGGTTTTGTGAAAGGATGACATTTGAGATGTGTCCTGAAAGGTAGAGGAGTTGGCCACATGGAGAGTTGGAGAGAAGAGTAATTGAATGTGGCTGGAGCATTTTGTGTGAGTGAGTGTGTGTGTGTGTGTGTGTGAGAGAGAGAGAGAGAAAGAGAGAGAGAGAGAGATGGAGATGAGCCTGGGAATATTGATTAGCATTTGGTTGTGAAGGACCTTACTAAGGATTTTGGACTAAATCCTTAGCTGATAGGGGGGCATTCAGGGTCTTAGAGGAGAGAAATATGTTATGAGGTTTAATTTCAGAGTCTTCAAGGAGGGGATCATATTATGAGGTTTAATATTTAGGAGCTAAATGGATGTTCCTTTAGAAGGAGGGTGATCTAGAGAGCAGGGAAGAAGTAATGAGGGCTTGAACTCAGGCAGAGACTTTGAGCATTGAACAGCATTAGAATTTTCAGGTGTTGATAATTGACATTGTGTGTGAGTGGTAAAAGAAATTTTTTAGATTTCTATTGAATAGTTTGGGATGGTGGCTGTCAAAGAGGTTAAAAATATGAATGTAAAATGAAGTGAGAATTGTCACAGTTAATAAGGGAGAAGATGCTCTTTGGTAGAGTGATAGACTTTTGAGAACCACTCCAAAACTGTCAAATGTCGTTTTTGCTTCAGGAAATTAGGAGTCAGCAGATATAAAAGTCAGGGAGAGATGGGAAATAGTCCTGGAGTGTAGGAAAATCACAACTATGTCAGGGTTCCACAAGTTATGGCCCATAGGTCAAATATGGCCCACTACCTACTGATGTAAATAAAGTTTTATTGGAATACTGGCACACTTATTAACATACTGTCTTTGGCTGCTTTCACACTATCAATGGCAGAGTTGAGGTTGTGATAGAGAATATATAGCTCACAAAGCTGGAAATATTTACTCTGTGGTCCTCCACAGACATTTGCCAGTCCTTGATCTGTGTGTTTGAATGTTGGCTGTTCAACTGCTATTTTGTCATCTAGTTCCTAAACAATGGAGAATAACCATCCTGGCTCTGTCCTTCTGCCTGGGTCCCCCACGCTCTGTGTACCTGCAGCATGACGCACATCCCTGAATGTTTTATATTGGTCAGTGATGCCAGGGTCTTCTGTTCTCAGTTCTGCTTTGTGGCAAATGTGGTAACGCCAAATATTTACAGCTTAGACTATGCTGGGGCTGGTTTTGCCATTTTTCTCTTAGATTGTCTTTTTCAAAAGATTTGTTTATATTTTCTGGTTAATCCTTTGTTGGTTATATGTATTACAGATGCCATTTTCCAGTTTGTTGCTAATCTTTTAAATCTCATTAAGTTGTCTTTTGTTAAAAAGAAGTTCTGATTTTTAATAAAGTCGAATTTATCAATCTTCTCCTCCCCCAAGATTTTTTTTTAAGTGCACCATGACTTTTTTTTTTTTTTTTTTTTTTTTTTTTCCTTCTTTTTTCATTTTTCTGAAGCTGGAAACAGGGAGAGACAGTCAGACAGACTCCCGCATGCGCCCGACCGGGATCCACCCGGCACGCCCACCAGGGGCGACGCTCTGCCCACCAGGGGGCGATGCTCTGCCCATCCTGGGCGTCGCCATGTTGCGACCAGAGCCACTCTAGCGCCTGGGGCAGAGGCCACAGAGCCATCCCCAGCGCCCGGGCCATCTTTGCTCCAATGGATTCTTGGCTGCGGGAGGGGAAGAGAGAGACAGAGAGGAAAGTGCGGCGGAGGGGTGGAGAAGCAAATGGGCGCTTCTCCTGTGTGCCCTGGCCAGGAATCGAACCCGGGTCCTCCGCACGCTAGGCCGACGCTCTACCGCTGAGCCAACCCGGCCAGGGTGACTTTTTTTTTTTTTTTAAAGATTTTATTTATTCAATTTTCAGAGAGGAGAGAGAGAGAAAGAGAGAGAGAAAGGGGAGGAGCAGGAAGCATCAACTCCCATATGTGCCTTGACCAGGCAAGCCCAGGGTTTCGAACCGGCGACCTCAGCATTTCCAGGTCGACGCTTTATCCCACTGCGCCACCACAGGTCAGGCCTCCTCCCCCAAGATTTTGAAGTTATTCTTTATATTATCACCTTGAATCTCTACTGATTTGTCTTTGATGTTTAGACCTCTAATCCATCTGGAATTGACTTGTGTGTGGTGTGAGAAAGGGACCAGTTTCGTATTTTTCCCTATGTACAGTTAATTATTCCAGCACCATTTATTGAACGGCTTTTGTTTTCAAATTGAGAGTTCTTTTGGTGGACTCTGAAGTTCTAATCCCAGCTCTACTGCTTGCTAATTGTGTAACCTTGAACAGGTTTCCTCAGTTTCCTCATCTTTAGTTATTTTAAAGATTTTATTTAATAAGTTTAGAGAGAGGAGAGAGAGAAAAGGGGGGGAGCATCAACTTGTAGTAGTTGCTTCTTGTATGTGCCTTGACTGGGCAAGCCCAGGGTTTCGAACCAGCGACCTCAGTATTCGAGGTTGGCACTTTATCCACTGCGCCACCACATACATACACGTCAGGCCAGTTTCCTCATCTTTTTTTTTTTTTCTCTTCTTTACAGAGACAGAGAGAGTCAGAGAGAGGGATAGACAGAGAGACAGGAACGGAGAGATGAGAAGCATCAATCATTAGTTTTTCGTTCCACATTGCAACACCTTAGTTGTTCATTGATTGCTTTCTCATATATGCCTTGACCACGGGCCTTCAGCAGACCGAGTAACCCCTTGCTCGAGCCAGCGACCTTGGATCCAAGCTGGTGAGCTTTGCTCAAACCAGATGAGCCCGTGCTCAAGCTGGCAACCTCAGGGTCTCGAACCTGGGTCCTCTGCATCCCAGTCCGAGGCTCTATCCACTGCGCCACCGCCTGGTCAGGCCAGTTTCCTCGTCTTTAAAATAGGATAATAGTATTTATCTCATAGGATTATTATGCGGGTTAAGTGAGTTAATTCATGTAATGTGTAGAACAGTGTGGCACCTGGAAAGTTCTCAGTGATGTTACCTGTTGTTCTGCACTATTGTTTGTAACTGAATCCTAGCAGTAAGCACAGAGGAGAGGCTTGATATGCCCAACACATTTATAGAATTAGTTTGGTTTTCTAGTCAATATAGAATGGTTGAGAGCTGGGCTGAGTGTTGCAGGAGATGCCTCCAGGTTGTCTCTTAGTTTTAGCTGCTGCCTTTGACTCTCTGCTGAGCTGGAAGTCCTTCTACCCTGACACTTATTTTACAGAGTACTTCTGTAGCAGAAAATACAGACTGGCAGCTTGTGGTTGGATTTGACCTACAGACACCTTTTTGTTTGGTGCATACAATATTTTTATTTTATTATTATTATTTAGAAAGAGAGAGAGATCGAGGGGCAGACAGTAAGGGAGAGGGGTGAGAAACATCAACTCATAGTTGTGGCTCCTTAGTTGTTCATTGATTGCTTTCTCATATATGCCTTGACCAGGCAGCTAGCTCCAGCCAAGCCAATGACCCCTTGCTCAAGCCAGCAACCTTGGACTTCAAGTCAGCGACCTTTGGGCTCAAGCTAGTAACAATAGGATCATATCAATGATCCCACGGTCAAGCCAGGGACCCCATGCTCAAGCTGGATGAGCCCACGCTCAAGTTGGAGACCTTGGGGTTTCGAACTTGGGTCCTCAGTGTCCCAGGCTGATGCTCTATCCACTAATTGCCACTGCCTGGTCAGGCATACAGTATTTTTAATGTCATAAAATTTTATACAAATTTCAGAGTTTCTGACTTATCTTGAAAAATTGGAAGATCCATCAACACCAAGGCCATTTTCTGTCATAGTAATACAATAAAAGCTGGAGCTTTTAGCTGGGATGTGTGTTTCCTGGTTTTCTAGATGGTCCTCACTACTCACTTGCTTTGCACATTCCCTTTTATCACACTGTAGGCATTTAATTTTCTGGTTCTTACTTTACTGAGGTTTTAAATATTTATCTTTCCTAAACCAGTAAATGACATATTGGGATAGGGTCAGAATGGCCAGAAACTGACAGATGTGTTTGTGAGCAGGTAAAAACTAAAATCTATTTCTAAGGCTGACTCATACTTGATTATAATGAATAAAGTGATAATTGAAATTAAAAGATGAGATGAAATTCAGTTCAACTCACTGAATATTTAGGCATCTACTATATGCTGGCTACTACATTAGAAATGACCACACTGGTGATAGAAAGGAAAATTAGCTGGCCAGCTTTATGAAATACTGCAGAGGCGGTCTCTTTACTTGTGACGTAGAGCTGTTTTCCAAAGGAGCAGTGGATGAGAGCGAGGACATGTAGGAATTCATTCACTGGACATTGAGCCCTACCACAGTACATTTGGCTAGAACTCTGTAGGACATGAAGATGAATGGAGCCAGGGTTTCGGTGTCATGAGGGTTGTATGTAATGTATGATGGTCCTGGGGTATCAAAGAATAGTACCTGAAAGAGGTAGCCTTTGAGTAGAGCTGCCAAGAATGGTTAGGATCCTAAAACTTAAAGAAGCAGTTTTTTGCAGGCTGAGTGAAAGCATGATTGTGGAGATGGGTGTTTAGAAGATAGTAACGAATCCAGTTTGGCTGGAGAACAAGATTATAACCGGGCTGCTGTTGGAGTTAAGGCTGAAAATGGAGATTGAACAACAGCAATAATAATAGTAGTAGCTCAGATTTTTTTTGCATGTATATTGTTTGCTAGAACTAGTGTGCCAAGCATTCTATAAGTAGAATTTCATTTAAACCTCACAACAACCCTGTGAGATTGTGAGATAGGCATTATTTTTAATCTTTTTTTTTTTTTTTTAGTTAAAGAGACTGAGACATAAAGCTAACAATTGATGAAGAAAGAACTTAAGTCCAGGCAACCCAAGTCTCTTCATAATATACAACTGAATCATGGAGGGCTTTGACTCCTTTTCATTTCCAAGCTGAGAAGTTTGGACTTGACTAGTAATGGGGAGTCATCAAAAGTTTTTAGCCATATGGTGGCATAATTAGAGCTGTACATTAGGAAAGTAAGCCTGGTCATGAAGAGGAGAAACAGCATGGGGAGAAAGGAGAGATACGGAACTAGCTTGCTATCTCCTGCCTCACTAGGTTGGGTGCTCCTTGAGGACTGGACCTGTGTCTGTCTGTCCCTTCCTCCCTCTCTGTGGCCCCTGTGTCTACCTAGTGTGTTGTCTGGCACATTTACTTATTTAAAAAAATTTAATCTTTCTTATTTAACCTTGTTCTAAAATGACAAGGTGGCTGCCTAGGAGCTCAATAAACATTTGCTGAGTTAATAAATGAGTAGAAAAAAATAAAAAAATAAAAAATAAATGAGTAGATATATATGTACAAATATGTATATATAGGGAGTACTATGACTTTGTTGGAAGGAGTAATGGAGCCCTAGAATTTGGTGATAAGCTATTTTATATATACACCCTATTAGGCAAAAAAACCAGAACCACATCTTCATTAACTTTTGAAGAATGGTATATTCTGTCTCACTTAGAATATTTTTCAGCTAGACTATTAATGATTAATTAATATTAACTATGTCAGTTAAAAAGCTAAGCTCATAGGAACAGTAGAATGGTGGTTGCTAGGGGCAAGTAGGTGGGGGAGATGGAGAGATGTTGGTCAAAGGGTACAAACTTCCAGTTATAAGATGAATAAGTTCTGGGGATTTGATGTACAGCATTGTGACTAGAGCTAACAAGACTTGAAAGTTGCTAAGAGAGTAGATCTTAAATGTTCTCAACACATACACAAAATGGTAACTATGTGAGGTGATGGATGTGTTAAGTAACCTTATTGTTGCATTTGTGATATATTTTTCAATATGTACGTGTACCAGTCTCATATACTTTAAACTTACACAATGTCTATTCATTATATCTCAGTAAAGCTGGGGGGGAAATGATGACAGTTAATAATGTTAATGATCACCAAATTCAGAGAGTATTTAAATTTCAAATAGGTATTTAGGTTTGTATTTAGCATTAAGGAGCTGCAAATTCCCACCCCACCCCACTCCCACACACAGGAGGCAGAAGTTCCCATTAATCAGCTGTTTTACTGATATTGAACCATTGAATATAGAATTGGTATTAGTTCCATATACCATTTATGTACATTTTCCAGAGATCAAACACCAGCTTTCTGACACAGGAAGAAATAGTTGCAGATTTTTGAATCAGATTCCTGTTTTGGATTTTACTAAGGGAAATTATTCATTAGGTTAAGTGCCTTGCCATAATTTAAAATTTTTTTCCCATTGACTTGAGATAAAGTGGGGGAAGGGAGGGAGAAACAGAGAGAGAGGGAAGCAGCAACTTGTTCCACTTAATTGTTCCATCTAGTTTTGCACTCACTGGTTGCTTTTTTTTTTTTTTTAAGATTTGTATTTATTGATTTTACAGAGAGACGGGGGTGGGAGGGAGCGGAAAAAGAAGTATCAACTCATAGTTGCTTCACTTCAGTTGTTCAATGATTGCCTGTTGTATGTGCCTTGACTGGGCAAGCCCAGGGTTTCAGACTGGCAATCTCAGCTTTCCAAGTGGTTGCTTTATCTGCTGCACCACCACAGGCCAGGCATTGGTTGCTCTTTGCAGGTGCCCTGACCAGGGATCAAACCGTGACCTTGGCGTGTCGGGATGATGCTCTATCCACTGAACAACAAGGCCAGAGCCTTAAAATTTCATATTTCACTAATTTATCTTTTGTTTCTTATACTAAAATGTCAGGACTGAAGTTTAAGAGTTAATGTCAATATTCCCTAATCTCTTAAATTGTCTATTATCCTTACCAAGTGCACACCAGTGTTGTTACCATATTGAAATGCTAATCTCCTTAACAGGCATTTTGTTGATCCTTTCAGGGAAGTACATTTCTACTATTTGGCTGGAGGTTTGCATACAATTTCCCTTGGAGCCCTGGACTTGGGAACAGGAAGCATGTACTACTGCTAGTTTTATAAGAGCCTCATGAGAGGGTGAGGCAGGATGGGCTAGGATCTTACTGTGGTTGTGCCATGGCAGATTGTCTTTGACAGTTCATGGGTAGCTGTTTATTCAGACACTTTTAAAATGCCTCACAAATTATCCTGAAACAGTTAAGCCTAAGTGGTTAAAAAACCAACTTAATTTCTTGAGTACTTTAAGTGTAATATCCAGACTTAGGTTTATAAGGCAGATAGTGTAAGAATTCTAGGATTCTTGTTTTACAGAGCTACTTAGAACATTTGAATAGAGATATTTCTTAAAGTGAAAGCATATAGAATTAACATTCTTTTTTTTTTTTTTTTTTGTATTTTTCTTAAGTTGGAAACGGGGAGGCAGTCAGACAGACTCCCACATGCGCCCAACTGGGATCCACCCGGCATGCCCATCAGGGGGGATGCTCTGCCCATTTGGGGCGTCGCTCTGCCGCAATCAGAGCCATTCTAGCGCTTGAGGCAGAGGCCACAGAGCCATCCTCAGCGCCCGGGCAAAGTTTGCTCCAATGGAGCCTCGGCTGCGGGAGGGGAAGAGAGAGACAGAGAGGAAGGAGAGGGGGAGGGGTGGAGAAGCTTATGGGTGCTTCTCCTGTGTGCCCCGGCTGGGAATTGAACCCGGGACTCCCGCACACCAGGCCAATGCTCTACCACTGAGCCAACCGGCCAGGGCCTGAATTAACATTCTTTATAAGTAGTCCTTGGCCCTGGCTGTTTGGCTCAGTGGTAGAGTGTCGGCCGGGTGTGTGGAAGTCCTGGGTTCAATTCCCAGCCAGGGCACACAGGAGAAGCGCCCGTCTGCTTCTCCACCGTTCCCCCTCTCCTTCCTGTCTGTCTCTCTCTTCCCCTCCCACAGCCAAGGCTCCACTGGAGCACAGTTGGCCGGGGCACTGAGGATTGTTCCATGGCCTCCGCCTGAGGTGCTAGAATGGCTCCAGTTGCAAAGGAGCAACACCCCAGATAGGCAGAGCATTGCCCCCTAGTGGGCATGCCAGGTGGATCCTGGTCGAGCAAATGCAAGTCTGTCTCTCTGCCTCTCCACTTCTCACTTCAGAAAAATACAAAAAAAAAAAAGTCCTTGAATTTTTTTTCTTTTTTTTTTTTTACAGAGACAGAGAGTCAGAGAGAGGGATAGGTAGGGATAGACAGATAGGAACGGAGAGAGATGAGAAGCATCAATCATCAGTTTTTTGTTGCGACACCTTAGTTGTTCATTGATTGCTTTCTCATGTGTGCCTTCAGCAGACTGAGTGACCCCTTGCTCAAGCCAGAGACCTTGGGTCCAAGCTAGTGAGCTTTGCTCAAACCAGATGAGCCCGCGCTCAAGCTGGCGACCTCGGGGTCTCGAACCTGGGTCGTCCGCATCCCAGTCTAACGCTCTATCCACTGCGCCACTGCCTGGTCAGGCTCTTGAATTTTCTTAAATCTAGAAAGAACCGGGAGATTCTGTTTAGCTCTAGCTTAGTGATTCATCCTCTCATTTTATGATTTAGGAATATACAGCTTTATGGGAAGGTCATGACTAGAACTCCAGGCACACTCTGCTATGTTCAGCCTAGCTCTCTTTCTGTTCTGTTACCCTGTGTTCTATTATCATAAATAATGCTAGTCTATTCTCAAAATATACCCAGTTGATTTTACTACTCATAATTTGACATTTTTCTGTATGAAAACATTTTAAGAAGTGAATATGGAGGTTAGGAAATCGTTGTGTGGGCTTTGGCTTTTTTTCACTTCCTTAGATGAATGGTACAGCAGTGGAGGTGGTGCACAGTTGTGAACCCAGGACATCTGTGTTTCACATTTGTTTGCTTGTTTGTTTTTTACAGTTGTCATCTGTAATAAATTTATTTCAGAGTATAAGTAAATGTTCAGTTAAAAGGTATAATCAGCATATTTACAGTTTTGCAACAGAAAGAGTAGGAAAGCGACAACAAAAACTTAAGTTTGTAACTAACTACATTATGTGACGTAGGGCAAATCATGTAACCTCTATGGGGCTCTGTTTCTGCTCCCTACTTAATTAGAATCCTTCATGGGTTCTCCCCAGGACAAATGTATTGGTTTTTGTTTAGTATTTGTTAATTGCAGCAAGACTTGCATAATGCAAAATGTACAAATCATGAGGATATTGAATTATAAAATGAGCACCTTAGTGTAGTCACTATTAATGTATTTTGAAAAGCATCCTTGGTGATTATGATAGGCTTTTCTTGTTAAAAACAAACAAATAAAAACCCTGGACTTGAAACTGTAGATAATCTCATGTGTTTACAACTTTTTAGAATGAAATTAGCAGAAACAGTAGTAGAGAGAATGAATTTGAGCAGTCATAAAAATTTTACTTTGAAGAGATATATTGGACTTATATTTTTAGTCTTTTTCTTCTGATGTCTCTCTTCCTCTTTGCCCTTTTGTCTTTCTGTCTAGGTCCTGGATAGAATGGAGAGGGGTCCTACTGAACCTCTATCTTTTCTGAGAGTGGTCAGAGTTCTTACACAGGTCTGTTGATTCTATGAATACAAACGCCAGTTTGATTTATAAAAAACAGTTTCTACTTCAACAAAGAAATAGACTTTACTTTTTAGAAAAGAAGACGTTTTTATCTGAATGTTTGTAGAGTGTTTTACTTTGGGAAGCTGCATTGGGCCTGTGGATTAGACCCAAAGTGACTGAGTTAAGGTCTGCATGTAGCAAAGCAGTTGGAGTATCAGTTCTGATGGAAATACAGCTGTATGTAATATGGAAGAATTCTTTATTGGTTTCATAGAAAGTACCAAGATGAAAAGGTGAATATATTAGTTGTCCATGATTCTGGAGAGGATTGCAGTCATGGATAAATCCAAAAAGGAAAATAATTATTTATTTGATTCTCTTTATGTTGTTCTCAGAATGCATAACATTGCAAAAAAAATCAAAGCTAGGCCCTGGCCGGTTGGCTCAGTGGTAGAGCGTCGGCCTGGTGTGCAGAAGTCCCGGGTTCGATTCCCGGCCAGGGCACACAGGAGAAGCGCCCATCTCTTCTCCACCCCTCCCCCTCTCCTTCCTCTCTGTCTCTCTCTTCCCCTCCTGCAGCGAGGCTCCATTGGAGCAAAGATGGCCCGCTGGGGATGGCTCCTTGGCCTCTGCTCCAGGCGCTAGAGTGGCTCTGGTCGCAACAGAGCGACGCCCTGGAGGGGCAGAGCATCGCCCCCTGGTGGGCAGAGCGTCGCCCCCTGGTGGGCGTGCCGGGTGGATCCCGGTCGGGCGCATGCGGGAGTCTGACTGTCTCTCCCCGTTTCCAGCTTCAGAAAAATAAAAAAATAAAAATAATCAAAGCTATCTTGCGAATTTCTGATTCAGAAATGGGCAAGTATATATATTTAGGTTTTTGTTTTTAGCACAGGAGAGAGAAGGAGTGATAGACAGCAGTCAGGGACAGACGGACAGGAAAGGAGAGATGAGAAGCATCAACTCAGTTGTGTCACCTTAGTTGTTCATTGATTGCTTTCTCATATGTGCCTTGATTGAGGGGGAGGGGGCTCTAGCCAAGCCAGTGACGCCTTGCTCAAGCCAGTGACTTTGGGCTCAAGCCAGTGACCTTGGACTTCAAGCCAGCCACCATGGGGTCTCATGTCTATGATCCCACACTCAAGCCAATGACCCCCGCACTCAAGCTGGTGAGCCTGTGCTCAAGCCAGATGAGCCTGACTCAAGCTGGTGACCTTGGGGTTTTGAGCCTGGTGCTCTTATCACTGCGCCAGTTCAGGCTAGTTGGGTTTGGGTTCTTTTTATAGTTGGTTTTGAGTTTTACTTTTCACTCATCTACTTCTGTCATCACCATAAATGAACTATATCATTAATCAGAAATAGAAACTCTAACTCAGTGATTTCCCAAATTTGTCTTCACATTTCAAGTCACCTATGGAGCTTGGCAAACTACTGATACCTTTGTCTCCCCCCTCCTCCACCCCAATTGGGATTTTATTTAATTGGCCTGAGCTTTAGAATTTTAGGTGATTCTAGAGTGCAGACAAGTTTGAGACTCCTACTCTAGTTGTAGATCTGGCCACTATGCAACTTGTAACTTTTTTTTCATAAATATTTAGATAAACATATAAATAAGGGGATAAATATTTTGATTTAAGAATCCTGTGCTTTAAAACCCAAGTTTTTACTAGAATGTAAACTCCTTAAAAGCAACGACCATGTCTGTATTTTCTTCACCATGATATCTTTAGCATTTAGAATAATACCTGGCATATATTATATGTATTATATGCTTAAATAATTTTTTTTTTTTTTACAGAGACAGAGAGAGAGTCAGAGAGAGGGATAGATAGGGAGGGACAGACAGATAGGAACGGAGAGAGATGAGAAGCATCAATCATTAGTTTTTTGTAGCGACACCTTAGTTGTTCATTGATTGCTTTCTCATATGTGCTACAGCAGAGCAAGTGACCCCTTGCTCGAGCCAGCAACCTTGGGTCCTCTGCATCCCAGTCTGATGCTCTATCCACTGCGCCACTCCCTGGTCAGGCTTAAATAATTTGTTGAATGAGTGAATGAACCTGTCAGTCTCTAGAGCAGCGGTTCTCAACCTGTGGGTCGCGACCCCGGCGGGGGTCGAACGACCGAAACACAGGGGTTGCCTAAAGCCATCGGAAAATACATATTGAAAAAACACAGGTTGAGAACCGCTGCTCTAGTGGATCTTGATTTCTCACTGGCTCTTAGCTGCAGGTTGCTCTCTGTGCCTTGTCGTGTGGCCTCTTCAGCATGGCATGCTGGAAGGCAATAGGGAGTCTCCTAGGGAGATAGAAGTCGTAATCTTTTATAACCTAATCATGGAAGTGACATCCCATCATCTTTGCCATACTCTATAGCAGGGATAGTCAACCTTTTTATACCTACCGCCCACTTTTGTATCTCTGTTAGTAGTAAAATTTTCTAACCGCCCACCGGTTCCACAGTAATGGTGATTTATAAAGTAGGAAAGTAACTTTACTTTATAAAATTTATAAAGCAGAGTTACAGCAAGTTAAAGCATATAATAATAATTACTTACCAAGTACTTTTATGTTGGATTTTTGCTAAGTTTGGCAGAATCAATCTTTAAAAAACAACTTACTATAGTTAAATCTATCTTTTTATTTATACTTTGGTTGTTCCGCTACCGCCCACCATGAAAGCTGGAACGCCCACTAGTGGGTGGTAGGGACCAGGTTGACTTCCACTGCTCTATAGGTTAGAAGCAAGTCACTAGGCCAGCCCACACTCCGAGAGAGGATATTACGCAAGGGGTGAATACTAGGAGGCTGGAATAATTGGTGTTCATCTAAGAAGTTTGTCTACCGTAGAAGGCATGGCTTAGTGCCAGGCTGGGACTAGATAGGACATAGAGAGGGGTGGGGAGGAGGGGAGGATGTGAAATTTTCCTTACCTTCCCTCTATCAAACTGTGTCTTCTCTCTACCTTTCACATTAGCCTCTCTCCCCTTCAAGAAAAGAGACATAAAGGTCATTCCCACAAAAAGATTTTAATCTTGAGTAGTACTGTTTTTGAGAGATTCAGTGAAGAACTTCCTGAATTGGGTATTGTTTAGATACATATTTTTTTTATTTTAGATTTTATTTATTCATTTTTATTGGAGAGAGAGAGAGAAAGAGAGAGAAGGAGAGAGAGAGAGAGAGAGAGAGAAGAGGGGAGGAGCAGGAAGCATCAACTCCCATATGTGCCTTTACCAGGCAAGCCCAGGGTTTCGAACCAGCGACCTCAGCATTCCAGGTCGACACTTTATCCACTGCGCCACCACAGGTCAGGCTAGATACATATATATATTTTTTTGAATTTTGCAAATGTAATTTTGGGCAGAAGACACAAAGAAGGAGTTATATGTGCAGAATGATTTGGTTTTTTCAAATGGGCGCTTCTCCTGTGTGCCCTGGCCGGGAATCGAACCCGGGTCCTCCGCACGCTAGGCCGACGCTCTATCGCTGAGCCAACCGGCCAGGGCAAAAGTTTGAATAGATACATATTTTTTAATGTTTATTTTATTGATTTTTAGAAGGAGGAAAAGAGAGAGAGACAGTAACATCAATCTGTTTCTGTGTGTGCCCTGACCAGGGATTGAACTAGCAACCTCTGTGCTTCAGGACGAAGCTCTAACCAACTGAATCACATGGCCAGGGCTAGATATGTATTTAATTTAATTTAATTTTTTTTTTTTCATTTTTCCAAAGCTGGAAACAGGGAGGCAGTCAGACAGACTCCCGCATGCGCCCGACCGGGATCCACCCGGCATGCCCACCAGGGGGCGTTGCTCTGCCCCTTTGGGGCGTCGCTCTGTTGCATCCAGAGCCATTCTAGTGCCTGAGGCAGAGGCCACAGAGCCATCCCCAGCGCCCGGGCCATCTTTGCTCCAATGGAGCCTTGGCTGCGGGAGGGGAAGAGAGAGACAGAGAGGAAGGAGAGGGGGAGGGGTGGAGAAGCAGATGGGCGCTTCTCCTGTGTGCCCTGGCCGGGAATCGAACCCGAGACTCCTGCACGCCAGGCCGACGCTCTACCACTGAGCCAACCGGCCAGGGCCTAGATATGTATTTTAAAAAGCATTTTGTTATAGAAATTGAGAGAGATACAAAACCAGAAGACTATCTTGAAACCCTCATGTACCTTTCACTTAGCTTCAACAGTTTATTTTCAACTTTGACAATATGGACATTTTGGTCTGGATAATTCTTTTTTTGGAGATTGCTCTATGCATTGTAGGACATTTAACAGCATTCCTGACCTCTATAGGCAGTATTCCAAATATAGTAGGGATATACTATATTTTATCCATTTACTAATTGATGGGCATTTGGGTTATTTCTGGTTTGCTTTCAGTTTGAATCTATGATAAATAGAGTTGTTATTAACTTTCATAGGCAAGTCTTTATGTAGACCTGTTTTCATTTATTTGGGGTAAAAACCTAGAGGTGAGATTGCTGGATCCTATGATAAGTATATACTTAACTTTATGAGACACTACCAGATTGTATGTACCTTTTAATGTTCCCACCAGTATGAGAGTTCTAGTTGTTCTACATCCTTGTCAACATTTGATATTGTCATTCTTTTAAATTTTAACCATTATAGTAGGTGTGCTATTTCTTTGTGGCCTTTTTTTTTCAATTACAATTGACATACACTGTTATATTAGTTTCAGATGTACAACACAGTAATTAGACATTTATATAACTTGTGAAGTGATAGCCCTGGTAAATTTAGTGCCCATCTGACACCATACTGCAGTTTGTATCATCTCTTTTTTTGAGAGAGAGAGAAAGACATCGAGAGAGGGACAGATAGGGACAGGCAGACAGGAAAGGAGAGAGATGAGAAGCATCAATTCGTCATTGCAGCATCTTAGTTGTTCATTGATTGTTTTCTCATCTGTGCCTTGACCATGGGGTTCCAGCTGAGCCAGTGACCCCTTGCTCAAGCCAGCGACCTTGGGCTTCAATCCAGTGACCTTTGAGCTCAAGCTAATGAGCCTGCGCTCAAGCCAGCGAACCTCGGGGCTTCGACCTGGGTCCTCAGCATCCCAGGCTGACGCTCTCTCCACTGCTGCCTGGTCAGGCTGTATCAGTTTTAGATACTCATGTTATATTTGCTTCACAAGAAAATTGGGAAGTTTTCTTTCTTTTTATATACTCTGGAACAGTTTCAGATCATTAGACTTATCTCTTCTCTACAAGGTTAATAGTGTTTCCATTCATTCTGTACATGGTACTTTTGGGGGCATTATTATATTTACATAGACCAGAGATTTTCCTCTTTTTTGTATCATGATACACATCAACTAATTAGTAAAATTTTGTGGTGCACCAAAATATATATATTTTGCTAATCTGGAAAAAAAAAGTATAATTGATTCATTCACACAAGATGTCTATTGTTGTGTTAGCTGTTGTCATTTTTTAAATTTGACAGTCTGAAGGAAAAGAGGTCAGTGCCCCTAACTAGTTAGGTATTACATGTTTTAAAAATTCTTGCAGCACACCAGTGTGCCTCCTGTGACACACCGGTTGAAAATCACTGACATAGGTTTGAGCAAAAGCCTGAGCAAGAGTCTCTGTGTTCCTTTTAATTTCCTTTGTGTCTGTGGCTATCTTACTTTATATATTTGGATTGTCTTCCTTTTTTACTCACTAGATTAAGTAGTGGTTTAAATATTTTACTGATTTTTCTCCCAATGTACCAATTTTTGGATTTATTTGTCAGTTTTGCTAATGTTTTTTTACTTTCTGATTAATTTCAGCTTTCGTTTGTATTAATTCCTTCATTTTGCTTTCAGTTCACATTATCAGTTTTTTCCCTAACCATTTGAGTCAGATGTTTAATTCTTTGTTTGTTCTGATAAAGGTATTTATGCCTATGACTTTTCTTCTTTACTGATTTGGTTGTATTCTTTAGGTTCCAATATGTAGTATTTTCCTTTTCTAGAAATTTTGCAATTTTTATTTCATTTTTAACCCAAGTCCAAGATTTTGTTGTTGTTTTAGGTGGAAAGGCCTTTGTTTTTTATTTTATTTTATTTTAAATTTATAATTTTAGTGCATGGTCAACAGAGTATTTGGCCTATCTTATTGTTGTTACTTTTTGGATGTATTGAAATTTTCTTTATGGCCTTTCCTGAAGGTTAATTTTTATTAACATTCCATGGAAACTTAAGAATGGCCTTCCCCCCCCCCCCCCCCGCCCTTCTTTTCCAAGTGAGAGGATGGGAGATAGAGAGACTGCTGCATGTGCCCTGACTGGGACCTACCCAGCAACCCCCGTCTGGGGCCCGTGCTCTGCCCATCTGGGGCCATGCTCACAACTGAGTTATATATTTTTAGCACCTCAGCTGGAGGTTCCACAGATCCATCCTCAGTGCCCAGGGGCTGATGCGCTCTAACCAATCGAGCCATGGCTGCAGGAGGGGAAAAGAGAGAGAAAGGGATAAAGAAGGGGTGGAGAAGCAGATGGTCTCTTCTCCTGTGTGTCCTGACTGAGAATTTAACCTGGGACATCCACATGCTGGGCTGATGCTCTACCACTGAGCAAACTGGCCAGGGCCAAAAATGGCCTTTTCTTGAGTTAAAAAATAATTAAGGAATAGTTTTTCCTCTAATAATTATTTATTAATATATAGTGCATTTACTCATGTAAAATTTTGAGATTATAAAATCAATATTTATCAATTATGTAAAACTATGACAGTCAAGTTAAAGACATTGTATATAGATATTAAGTGGGAAATTTTTTCTGAAGCATGCCAATATTATGTACTTTCTAGGCATAATCCCTGTGTGTATAATAAAGAACATTTTAGAACTTAAACTGAAAATTTAATGAGTAAAATATATAAAACTATAGGTAAAATAGGAAAGAACTTAAACCTACACTTTATGAAGCTTAAACATGAATTTTGAAATGATGTTAAAAGAAGTGTGTTTTGTTTTGTTTTTAGGTTTTATTTATTGATTTTAGAGGAGAAGAGAGAGAGAAGGCAGGGAGGAGCAGGAAGCATCAACTCATAGATGTGCCTTGACCAGGCAAGCCCGGGTTTTCAAACGAGCAACCTCAGGTTGACATCTCTTATTTAGTTTGTACACAGCATATTTTGGTTTGGGCACTAAGTTCTATAAGCAGTGAGGCATGGTGTTAATTTATTTTAATTTGACAGATTTAAAAATGAAGGTATATCATGGGCTGTAATGTTTAGGGTCCCAGTTTCATGATTCTTAAATGAAACTGGTGTATGTCCCTGCGTTGATTCTGTATTCTGAATGCTTACTGATGAGTGGTTCAAGGTCTCAGAAAAAATACTTTTTGTAGACTTAAAGAAAACCCTATTTTAACATTGTCTGGAGATGTCTAAGTTGACTTGATAACTTGTGGTATTTGCATGAACTTCTGTTGCAAAAATAGATGATCTGTGTAATTCCTATATAATATTGTGACTTCCTTTTTTTTTTTTTAGAATTTTTATTTGGCTGCTAGCTTGAAATACAGGCCCTAAAAATGCCAGCTTGTTTGGATGTAGAAGATCACCTGGATAAATGATAAAAATTAAGAAAGACATTTTGGTGAGTGAAACCTTATATGAGAGAGTAGCTATGGCTCAGCTTAATTCCAGGCAATAGAATGACGCTACCAACATTACGTAGCAAGTAAAAAACTGTTTTCTTCATCATCTACTGTTGTGTCAAAAGACAAGATAGTCCTTCAGCCAGGTATTGGAGACATCGGCACATTTAATGACGCCAAAATGCACTATGTTTGAGTACCTTGTCTTCTGGGGTTAAGAGCTTTGGTTAATCTCTTTTTTCTCGGGAAGTCCACAGCCCTCCCAAGAGGCACATCGTAACAACTTAACTGTATTTTAAATATCTGATTGTATAATTATGCATTGCAATGCTTTTTCTGTCTTCTCTTTTCAAAGGTTTTCTTATTGTCCACTTGGCACATGCTTCTGGAATAATATTCACCATGGTTTTGGATGACCTTCCAAACTTAGAAGATATCTATACTTCCTTGTGTTCATCATCAGTGGAAGACTCAGAGATGGATTTTGACTCTGGATTAGAAGATGATGACACAAAAAGTGATAGTATTTTGGAGGATTCCACAATCTTCGTGGCCTTCAAAGGAAATATAGATGATAAAGACTTCAAATGGAAATTAGACACAATATTGGAGAATGTGCCCAGTTTGTTACACATGGGTAATTTGCTTTAATTATTTTTTTTCCTTCTAAGTGTTTGCTCTTTTATGGTTATCTTGAGTTTTACAAACAAAAATTTTGCTGTACTGGTTTGAGAGACTGATTTTAATTACAAAGTTGGAATTTTAGGATTTTTTTTCTTTATAGAAATATTATTATGTTTCTTTTAAGTACATGGAGGAACTCAACATAGTAATACTTAAATAATCTGCTCTAGTAGATAGGAGTAATTCTCGTAACCAAAATATATTTATTGTTTTTAACTCTCTGGTCTTTAGTGTCCTTAACTGTAAAATAAAGAGGGTAGACTGGATCTTTAAGGCTTCTTAAAGCTTACAAAAATCTTTTACTCCATGGTTCTACTTAAACTATACTTGAAATTTCAATCAGAGGTTTCTAATCAACAGATTGCTTGATCCAGCCATCAGCTATGTGTTATGGCCCTTTCATTTTTTTTTTTTTTTATGTTTGAATTTTATTGCTAGTGCTTTGAAAATTTAAATATTTTACATAAAAATTCATATTTGGGGTTTATCTTTAAAAATGGAAAGCTCTGATAACATTGAGCTCTCCCTCTGTCCCCAATAGTGCTGAAAAGCAGCTTTCACTGAGGGCAGGCCCTTACCTCACTGCAGTTCCCGTCCGGTCTCTGCACACACTTACGTTACGGCTTTGATCTTGTGGGCATTTGTGTTTTTGAACCTTGGTTTACATGTCCTCCATCTTTTCTGGTTAGCACAATTATCTAATCCCTTCAGACATAGTGCAAAGCCTAGGTTTTATGCTTCTATACCAAATCTTGATTTGATCAAGTGCTCATTAGTTTTTTTAGGTTTGGCTTTTTATTTTCTTTGAGATTTGATATCAGGAGAGAAGCTGCTGCTGTTTTTTTCAAGGACTTTTTTACTGTGTTATATAAGACATTTTATAGTTATGGATTATTTAGCATATAGTATTAGAGAACTTGATGTGTTAAAGTTGCAGTTATCACTATCATTGTCACTATAATCACAGTCATATCATATTATAAGGACCCAGTTGGGCCTGGAATTGTTCATTGTTCTTAATTACCCACATTTCCCCCCTTGTTTTCAAATTGTTGAGTCAGTTTATTTATGGCTTTTAAATAAATTACCAAACCCAGTCTTATGCTTTATCAGATTATATTCTTGGTGCAAAAAGTATTTAAGTCAGATCTTCTCAGATATGATGGAAGTTAAAATTTTTTTGATAAGCCTGACTGGTGGTGGCGCAGTGGATAGAGTGTTGACCCAGGACACTAAGGTCCTCAGTTCGAAACCCTTAGGTCTCCAGCTTGAGTGCAAGGTCACTTGAGCCACAGGATCGTCGACATGACCCCAGGGTTCCTGGCTTGAACCCAAAAGTCATTGGCTTGAAGCCCAAGGTCGCTAGCTTGAGCAAGGGCTCACTGGCTGAGCTTGAGTCCCCAGTCAAGACACATATGAAAAGCAATCAATGAACAGCTAAAATGAAGCAACTATGAGTTGATACTTCTCATCTCTTTCCTCCCTCCCTCTCCCTTCCTGTCTTTCTCTCTTTTAAATCAATTAAGAAAATTTTTTTATAATATATAACTACATTATAGACAGGAATTTTTCTGTAACCATATGACAAGTAGATAGTACCATAAGCATATTTGATATTTGTCTAGACCACATACAAGATTCCAGTACTCTCAGATTGGGAGGAAACCCTATAGCATCTGTACTGTGTGGAACCAGGATTCCAAGCTTCCAGTCTTTTGCTGTTTGGAGGTGTGTCATGGAAATTGACCTGAGAATCAGAGCTGGATTTTTTTTTTTTTTTTTTTGCATTTTTCTGAAGCTGGAAACAGGGAGAGACAGTCAGACAGACTCCCGCATGCGCCCAACCGGGATCCACCCGGCATGCCCACCATGAGGCGATGCTCTGCCCACCAGGGGGTGATGCTCTGCCCATCCTGAGCGTCGCCATGTTGCGACCAGAGCCACTCTAGCGCCTGGGGCAGAGGCCACAGAGCCATCCCCAGCGCCCGGGCCATCTTTGCTCCAATGGAGCCTTGGCTGCGGGAGGGGAAGAGAGAGACAGAGAGGGAAAGCGCGGTGGAGGGGTGGAGAAGCAAATGGGCGCTTCTCCTGTGTGCCCTGGCCGGGAATCGAACCCCGGTCCTCCGCACGCTAGGCCGACGCTCTACCGCTGAGCCAACCAGCCAGGGCTCAGAGCTGGATTTTAATGCCATCTCTGATGCTTCCAGGTAGCCATAGGATCCTGAGCCAATTACTTACCCCTTCTGGGCTTCAGTTTCCTTGCCTGTAAAGTGGACTTGGACTGAATATTGTCTATTTTTTTCTAAATGTCTGTGATTATATTATCTTACTGTTCTTAGCAAGCGATCTCTTTTTTCCATATTAGAACAAGTGAACTTTATGTCTGGGTAACTTTTTTTTTTTTTTTTGAGCAAGAGAGACAGGAAGAGAGAGATGAGAAGTATCAACTCATAGTTGTGTCACTTTAGTTATTCATTGATTGCTTCTCATATATGCCTTGATGAGGGGGGCAGGGCTCAAGCTGAGCCAGTGACCCCTTGCTCAAGCCAGCGACCTTTGAGCTCAAGCCAGTGACTTGGGATCATGTCGATGATTCCACACTCAAGCCGGTGACCCTGCGCTCAAGCCAGATGAGCCCACGCTCAAGCTGCTGCCTCCAAGTTTCAAGCCTGGGACCTCAGCGTCCCAGGTCAACGCTCTGTCCACTGCATCCCCACTGGTCAGTCTGGGTAAGTTAACTTTCAATGTATGATGGTTTTGGAGTTGGTAGGGGCTTTAGGCAACATGTAGGCACTTCCCCCTCTGTGAATATTCCATATTTTGAGAATAGATATGACTATATGACCATTTTAGTATTGGAATGTATAACTGAATACAAAAATATTTAATTTAACTGAGTTTTAACAGAAGGCAAAATTATTTTGTCTGGACTTGTTTATTTTTTAAATCTTTGTTTTTAATGATCATATATATTGATTTTACAGAAAGAGGAGGAGAGGAAGGGGGATGAGAAGTATCAACTCATAGTTGCTTACTTTAGTTATTCATTGATTGCTTGTCATATGTGCCTTGACCAGGCAAGCCCAGGGCTTCAAACAGTGACCTCAGCATTCCAGGTCAGTGCTTTATCCACTGCGCCATCACAGGTCAGGCACAATAAAAAAACTTTTTTTTTAACAGTGTCAGACAAAGCCTAGCCTGTGGTGGTGCAGTGGATAGAGCATTGACCTGGAATACTGGGGTTGCTGGTTTGAAACCCTGAGCCTGTCCTGTCAAGGCACATATAAGAATCAACTACTACTTTCTCTCTCTCTCCTCTCTCTAAACTCAATAAATAAAATCTTTTTTTAAAAGTTTTTATATTAAAAAAAAAAAAAAAAGTTTTTATATTGCTAACTGGACCTGGGATTTGCTTTCCATCTGTAAAATATAATTACAAACAACATTACCTCCTCAATTAGTTTTTGTGTCTATTTTAAAAAACATGTCCTGAAGTTTGCATTGACTTTCAGACTTGCTGAAATGTAATGTTTTCATATGCTAACTGAAGTTTGGTTGTCAGATTTATGTTGTTTTTCCCCCTCAGTTTGGTGTGCTTCAGTGGAAATTCTACTTTTGTTTAGGAAAAGATTTAAAAATCAGAGACATAAAGAATCAAGACTTAAGCCCTCCTTAAACTGAAATATTTTTGGACAATGGAAGAAATGTTTTCTCCCTGTCTTTATAATTATCTTCCAACAGGGATGCTCAGTGAATATTTAAATGAGTATTATAATTTCAAATATTTCATTTGAAGAATTAAAATTGCTTAATTTTTTACCTATAAATTACTAATATCCTTCATAACCCTGTTTCTTTAAATAAGCTACAGATTCCCTAGTATTCTATAACTGGCATATCTGTCAATTGAATTTTTATAGAATTTCACTTGAAATTGGAGACTTCTCAGTTCACATACATTGAGCTGAGCCCAGAAGTAGACATTATTCTATTAATTTAAACTTAACCTGTGTCCTCTCATATATTTCTTACTCTTTCCATTTATTTGTCCTGCTTTCCATTTATTCAGTTTCCATGGGGTAGCAGGTCCTGCATTGGGGTTTTGGCATATATTATCTTAGTTAGCACTCACAATCTCATGAAGTAGCTTTTTCATGGTTTTAGAAAAAAGAAAGGTAATTTTCAGATAGATTAAATAACTTGTTCATGGTCACCCAGATGCTAAGTGGTAAAGCTGGGATTAGATTTGAAGTCTATCTAACACCAAAGCCTGAGCTTCTCAGCTACTCCAAGCTGGTGCCCTGCCTTGTTCTTTTACTTTTTTGTTGTTGTTTTGTTTGTTTCATGTCTTCTGGTGGCTAAGAGATTACTAATATTATTCTCTTTCTTTCAAAACCAAGAATCCAGCAAGTTAAAGGTACAGAAGGTGGAGCCATGGAACAGTGTGCGTGTGACATTCAACATCCCCCGGGAGGCGGCGGAACGGCTACGGATCCTTGCTCAGAGCAACAACCAGCAGCTTCGGGAGCTGGGGATTCTCTCTGTTCAGATTGAAGGTGCCCATCCGGACCCAAATCTTAACAACAGCAGAGTGTAGCATGATTTCCTGTGCTGCTTTGTCTGTTCCTCTTCTCCTAAGTTTCAGAGTGTCACATAATTTACGTGATCTGTGCTTCGCATTGTGATACCTTAAGATAAAGAGGGATAGAGGCTTTGGTTGGGTCCTGATGTTTCAGCATCTGTAGCCTCGGTCTTCATCCCCCTGGTGACTTTGGCTGTCAGCCTCTCAGGCTCCAATTGTACCGGCATCCTGACCAGGAACTCATTTATCTTTTGAAGAATATCTAATTTCAGTTGCTTCCTTCTACCAGCTAAGCCTTAGTTTTTATTTCTTTTTTCATCTAACAGAGATTAGGAGGCCCTAAACAATTCAACAGTTCTTTTATAGCAGTATTCAGTTTTCAAATATTTTGCCAGAGTGATCTTTTCAAAATGAAAATATACTACCCATACACACAGCTTAACTTCCTGTGATGGCTTGCTATTGTTCATAGAGTCAAGACCAAAGTCTTTATCATGACCTCAGGCTTTGTGGGGTTGACTTCTACCTTTTTAATCCAACCTTACCTTGTACAACTCTTCACCTTGCTGTCTGTGTTCCAGCCTTTCCAGCTTTCTTTTGGAACCTTGAATATGCATTTCTTCTTCCTGCCACAGGTCCTTTGCATTGATATCTTCTCTATATGGAATTTCCCCTTTCCTTAGTTAACACCTATTCAGCCTTCCAGTATCAGCTTACATCTTCTTGATGTATTTTCTAAACTTGACTCAACCAGAGTTTTTTGTTATGTGTTCTCATAGAAGTCTGGATTTTTTTCCCTCAGACCATTTATCTCACACTTTTATTAGAGCAGTTATTTGATTATTGTTTTGTTCCCTCATAGACTGCAGGCTCGAGTAGGGTAGCCACCATGTCTTGTTTTGCTTACTGTTGTATCTTTGCCTGCCATGTTTTAGGTTCTTCAGTGACCATATGTTGAACCAAAGCAAGGGAAGCACAGATAGAATAGCACCACTTTGTTTCAGCACTCCGAATACACTGCTAAGTAAAATGGCGCCCTTGTTTTTCTGAACTTAAAAAGAGCTCATGACCTTGGTAGGGCAGACTAACCTGTGAGAGGTGTAAGTACCAGGTATGGGGGAGCACAAGGAAGGTTCTATCTTTGGGTGCCCAGTGAATTAAAACCCTCTCCTGCCCTCTTATGTTGATCCAGCAGGTGGCAACCCAGGATTCTAGCATTACATCCCACTGGTGGGCCACGCCCTCCTGACCCTGTGCTGGCTTAGAACCTAAATACCCCACTACATCAGCAGCTGAGAAGGCTGACATTTTGTATATAAAAATGAATATTTTGTGCAGTTAGGATTGTAGGGTGCTGTACCCCAGAAGGGACAGTACCAACAAAGGTTATTTAGAGAGGGTGGTAAGTATCACCCGAGTTAAAAGGGCTTTGGTAGTTAGTGTTTTTCCCTGGAGAGAGGAAATGTGTTTCTTCTCTTAATCAGACCTACTTCCTACAAGGACTTAAAAGGGTGAGCTGCCGGCTCCTCTTCATTGTGACAGCCATAAATTAAAACGTAAGTATCAGCAGGAGACAACATAGAGAATATTCATTTCTAGAAGTTGAGAAATTCACATACAGCAGAAAGGAGTTCTTTAACTTTTAGGTAACGTGTGTGTCCCTGGGTCTCTCCATATTCCCTGGGCATTCAGACAAGAGGGAAAGTAGTGGTGGCAGCAGCTGTTGCTTTTGTGAAATTAATAGTAAGTTGATTCCTTTGTAAGTTGTAAGGGGAGGAGTTGCCCCTGCCGGGTGTCTGCTGCAGGGGTGCAAGGCGAGGCTGTGCCCCAGTCTGTTCCCCAGTGAAGCATACTCCCTGTACTTTCCCTTTTTTAGTATTGGCAGGGAGTTGGGGAGACATCTATTTTGAGGGCATTTTGTGACCGTTCTATAAAGTTATGGTGATTTAAAGTAAGAGTCTACAAATTTTTTTTAACATTTATTTATTGATTTTAGCTAGAGAGGAAGGGAGGTAGAGAGATAGAGAGGGACAGGAGCATTGATCTGTTTCTGCATGTGTCCAGACCAGGGATCGAACCGGCAGCCTCTGCACTTTGGGGTGATGCTCCAACCAACCAAGCTATATGCCAGGGCCACAGACTTTTTGTGAAGGGCAAGAGAATAAATCTTTTTGGCTTTGTCACGACAGCTCAACTTAACTGTCTGTAACGCAGAAACGCCATAGGCAGCGTGTGAGTGAGTAACTGTGTCTGTGCTCCAGTAGCACTTCATCTAAATCAACAGGCTCTTGCCTGACCTGTGGTGGCGCAGTGGATAAAGCATCGACCTGGAAACGCTGAGGTCGCCGGTTTGAAACCCTGGGCTTGCCTGGTCAAGGCACATATGGGAGTTGATGCTTCCAGCTCCTCCCCCCTGTCTCTCTCTCTACTCTCTCTCTCTCTCTCTTTCTCTCTCTCTCTCTCTGTCTCTCCCTCTCTCTCTCCTCTCTAAAATGAATAAATAAATAAAAATTTAAATAAATAAATAAATAAATAAATCAACAGGCTCGATTTGGCTCTCGGGCTGCAGGTTACTCCCGACAAGTTTGGGAGCGGGTAGTGTCTAACACGTGTTTTGCTTTTTTTGTTTTGTATTATTCTTTAAACACTTAGCTTATATGTAGTTGGCAATTAGGGGAATAATAGCAGTATAATGTGGAAAGTGTGTTTATTCATATGTGATTGTTCCTGGTCAGGGGAAGCTAGAATAGTGGGAATGGAAGGATAATTATAAGAAATAAAAGCCTTTAATTCAGCAACTACATAGGTGGAAGTCTTTTTGACTTTACTTGAAATTTAGAACTTACTTGAAGGAAATTAAGAATGAGAACGTACACTCAGGTACAAAGTGCATGTCCTGGGCCAGCCCTGTCCGCGCCAGCGTTTTGGGCTCTTGTCTCTACCAATTTTTGTTGTTACAAGAACTCTGGTTACAGAGCCACCTGCGTTTTGAGTTTGCCCCAACAACATTTTTCTCAAAAAACCAATTGTCTTCAGTGTGAGATTTTATAGAATGTGAGGTTTTTCAGGAATGCATTTGTCCTGTAGGAAAATTCTGTGAGGTTATTATGAGGTGACTATTCATCATATATTCGCTAAGTAGCTTATGAGTGCGTACCATGTACCAGGCACTGTTCTGTGTATAAAGGATATAACCAGGGTGGATTTACAGCTTATCATCCAAGTCAGGATGCTTTTGAGAATAAAAGAGGGTACTGTTAATAACTACCCTGAGACAACAGAGAGGACTATGGTTACCCTTGTATGTGATGTGGGATGCAGGCAAGAAAGCAAGTGATGAATAAGTATTTGCATGGGATGTGCTCTGGAGAAATAACAAGTGTTCTGAAAAGGGTGACCTAACCTTGGATAGATGGTTAGAGGAAGCCGTTCTGGGCATGTGATATTTAAGATTACGTGGAAAGTAAGGCATTAATTTATGTGTGAGTAGTGCAGGAGACTGTTCTAGACAGAGGAAACAACATGTGCGAAGGCCTTGTGGTAAGGAGCAGGTTTGTCTACCTAAGAAACTTAAAAAAATGCTATGAACCCTGAATCCTTTCTATCGAAGGAGAAAATAGTGTGAGTTGAGGTTAGAGAGGTAGGCAAGGACCACATCTGGGCTGTCCTATACAGTAGCCACAAGCCATATGTGGATGTTGAGCATTGGAATGTGCTGTAAGTGTAAAATACATACTGGAGTTTGAAGACTTAGCTCTTCCCAAAAATAATGTATCTCATTAATAATTTTTTATATAAAATTGATTCTCAGCCTTTTGGCTAAGATCAAGTATAAAATAATTTTTATATTCATTATATGGTGAAATAATACATTGGATGTATTGAGTTAATAAATAAAGGATATTACAGTTAATTTCACCAGTTTATTTTTACTTTTTTACTGCAGCTTCTAGAAAACTTTAAATTACATGTGTGGCTTGTATTATATTTCTGTTGAGCAGCACTGGGCTAGATAAATTAAAGGCATTGTATACCCTATTAAGAATTTTGGCTTGCATTTCTAAAGCAGTGGGAAGCAGTGGAGTAGTTTTAAGCAGAGAAGTGACATGATCTGATGTTCATTTTAAGAACAATACTTTTTCTACTTAGAATGTCTTAGCATGTTCAGTATATTAATAGTTCTTTCCTTTTAGTGGAAACCCTCAAGATCTGTATTTCTCTTTTACTCCTGACTCCATAGGCAACTTAGAGCATCTTGTAGCCCCTGGTGATCAGTCTCTTAATGGTAGATCCCCTATGACCAGTCTACTTGCCTGGTTAAAACAGAAAGCTGATGTACATCAGTGACAAGACACAGGAAACTGTTGTGCTCTCCCTAGCTTCCTTCTTTATCATCTGGTTCTGTAAGGAAGGACTTCAATGAATGCAACCTCTCAACTCCTCAGCCACAGGCCAGCTATACTTTTATTTGTCCACAAGATGGTGGTGTTCTCCAGAGTAACAAGAGTCAAAGGTTTGGATTAAAGGTGGAAGCATCCCAAAACTTATTACAAAGACCTTTTTATCATTAGACCAAGTAAGATTTAAGTTGTGTCTAAATTTAAGGTACACTCAATTGGAACACATTACCTACCGGGCTATTGTGAGTTTCAAATGAGACAAAATTTTATAAACATTAAAAATCATATGCATGCCTGACCACGTGGTGGCGCAGTAGATAGAGCATCAATCTGGGACACTGAGGACCCAGGTTCAAAATCCCAAAGTCGTCATCTTGAGCTCAGGCTCACCAGCTTGAGCGTAGGATCGCGGGCTTGAGCCCAAAGGTTGCTGGCTTGAGCAAGGGGTCACTGGTTAAGCTGGAGACCACCCCATCAAGGCACGTATGAGAAAGCAATCAATGAACAACTTAAAGTGCTACAACTACAAGTTGATGCTTCACATCTCTCTCCCTTCCTGTCTGTGTATGTGTGTGTGTGTGTGTCTCTCTCTCTTTCTCTCTCACCTGCAAGCGCACTGAAAAAAACAAAATTCTATGCAAATGTTGGCCTAATCATCAGATGTCTTAGAAGTAGATTAGTAACAACCTATCTACACTTATTTTTTTCAATTAAAGGTAATATAAACTATTATATTAGTTTCTTGTGTGCAACATAGTGATTAGACATTTATATAACTTACGAAGTGATCACCCCACTAAGTCTAGTACCCACCTGATGCCACACATAGTTACCACAATATTATTGACTGTATTTCTACGCTGTACTTTACATCCCTGTGACTATTTTTATAACTGGAAATTTGTACTCCTTAACCCTCTTCACCTTTTTTTCACCCATCCCCCCCACCTCCCTCTCACCTGGCAATCACCTATTTGTTCTCTGTATCTATGAGTTAGTTTCTGTTTCATTTGTTCTTTTATTTTGTTTTTTAGATTCTACGTATAAATGAAATCATACGTTATTTGTCTCCCTCTGACTTCTTTCACTTAGCATCATATCCTCTAAGTCCATCTGTGTTGTCGCATATTTCATTCCCTACTTTTTTATGGCTAAGGTATACGCCATTGTATATATGATCACATCTTTATATGTCTGTCTATTGGTGAGCACTTAAAAACCTATCAACTCTTTTTTTTTTTTTTTTTTTTACAGAGACAGAGAGTCAGAGAGAGAGGGATAGATAGGATAGGAATGGAGAGAGATGAGAAGCATCAATCATCAGTTTTTCGTTGTGACACCTTAGTTCTTGATTGCTTTCTCATATGTGCCTTGACTACGGGCCTTCAGCAGACCAAGTAACCCCTTGCTTGAGCCAGAGACCTCAGGTCCAAGCTGGTGAGCTTTTGCTCAAACCAGATGAGCCCATGCTCAAACTGGCGACCTCGAGGTCTTGAACCTGTGTCCTCAGCATCCCAGTCCGACACTCTATCCACTGTGCCACTGCCTGGTCAGGCCCTATCAACTCTTTTTTTAACTATTCCCCCCCCCTTTTTTTTTTCATTTTTCTGAAGCTGGAAACGGGGAGGCAGTCAGACAGACTCCCACATGCACCCGACCGGGATCCACCCGGCATGCCCACCAGGGGGCGATGTTCTGCCCCTCTGGGGCATCACTCTGTTGCATCCAGAGCCATTCTAGTGCCTGAGGCAGAGGCCACAGAGCCATCCCCAGTGCCCGGGCTATCTTTGCTCCAATGGAGCCTCGGCTGCGGGAGGGGAAGAGAGAGACAGAGAGGAAGGAGAGGGGGACCTATCAACTCTTTATTGCATGACTTTCTCGTTTGGATATCTGTTTATATTGCAGTTACTGAAAGGAAAATAAGATTTTGCTCGCAAATATTACAGTGTCCCTATCCCATTCTTTCCCTTCACACACACCTTTGTTGAACTGGTTGAAAATAAATATTCAGAGACCCGAGCTCTCTGCTGATGCTTTGCATCATTAATCCCTGCCCATCTGCTGTATTACGAGAACTGGTTACTGTCTTCTTGTGCTTCGTGTAAGTAAACCTGTTTAGATGAGGTTGAAGAAAGACCCATATAGTTTTGAATCCACCATTTTTGTGCTGGTAAACTTACCATAATTCTTCAAAAATAGAAAACCACAACTCTTGTGTATCTGTTTTTAAACAAAGCTTGCATTTATTCTGATGATTTCCTTTTTATAACTGGACTGTCATTTTCAGGAGAAGGTGCTATCAACCTGGCTTTGGCCCAGAACCGAAGCCAAGATGTGAGAATGAACGGACCTATGGGAGCTGGAAATTCAGTTAGGATGGAGGTGGGATTTCCCATGGCAGGTGGTCCAGGTGAGATCCCATGCAATTGTATGACATTTTACTAGTTTCCTTTTATGGCTTATTTGCTAATGTATGATCGTTTGGGTCCTGCAAGATAGGCAGGGGTTCTTGGCACACTTCTGTTTACTAGTTGAAGAAATCAAGACATGAAATTGCTCTTGGGAAGCTGGCTAGAGACTCAGAGCGTGAAGCATGTAGTCTTTACAATCTTGTAGGTAAATGAGCACTGAACAATGCAGCAAACAGTTATTAAGTTCTTGTGTGGTAGGACTTATGCTAAGTATTAGAAATAAAGTATTTTCTACTCTCTGGGTGTTTATAGCATACTGGAGAATGTAGCTTTTTGACCCCCACTTTCTGTAAGGCCAAGAATTTGTGAGCTATGAGTTCTAGCATGCTTATGTGAAATCTAAAAGTATGTAGGAAAATATGCCTTTTCATATACGTAGAACATGAGAGTTACACATTATTTGCTAAACTTCCTAGTAATCCCAAAATTTCTTTAGAGAATGCCTTCAACCTTTGTGAATCACAGAACATTAGAATTGAGTTGGCTCTCTCGTTTGAAATTGAGGGACCCATGGAGCTCACAGAAAGGAAGCAGCTTGTCCAGGATCAAGTAGCAGCAGGCTCACCGTCTCAGCTCTCACTCCCAGTTCTGGGCGCTTTCCACTGCACTAGTGGATTTCATCCTTTTTCTGCTGCAGGACCTTTTATTCAAATAAACCAGAAAAGCAAAGGTGCTGTGGTTAAAGCAGAGTAAGCACCTGAAACCAGACTCAGTCATTCACCTGTCCACCTACCACAGCAGCTCTTGAAATGCAAGAGACTGGAGAAACTCAATTTATAAGCCATTGTTCTAAACAGTAGCTGAAAATTTGATCATATAGAATTAGACTAGGTTTTTTTTTTTTTTTTTTTTTCATTTTTTCATTTTTCTGAAGCTGGAAACGGGGAGAGACAGTCAGACAGACTCCCGCATGCGCCCGACCGGGATCCACCCGGCACGCCCACCAGGGGCGACGCTCTGCCCACCAGGGGGCGATGCTCTGCCCATCCTGGGCATCGCCATATTGCGACCAGAGCCACTCTAGCGCCTGAGGCAGAGGCCACAGAGCCATCCCCAGCGCCCGGGCCATCTCTGCTCCAATGGAGCCTTGGCTGCGGGAGGGGAAGAGAGAGACAGAGAGGAAAGCGCAGCGGAGGGGTGGAGAAGCAAATGGGCGCTTCTCCTGTGTGCCCTGGCCGGGAATCGAACCCGGGTCCTCCGCACACTAGGCCGACGCTCTACCGCTGAGCCAACCGGCCAGGGCTAGACTAGGTTTTTATCTTGACATTGCCATTTAGTGGTTACCTCAAGCTGGACACTACATCTCTTCAAGCAACAGTTTCACCACCTATACCATGAGATATTGCGTATAGATTATAGTGCCTATAACCTGTTGAGCTCATGCTTGAAGGTGGATAAGCCATCTGGTAAACATTTGCTGAGTTCCTATTATACATCAGGACTTGTGCTGTTGAGCTATTATGGAGTACCATACAGTGGACGGAAAATATCCAGCCTGGTACCTGTGATAGGGAGTCAGTAGATACAGTCAGTCGATACAGTTTTCCATAGAAGTCTGAGCATTTGGTGTTAAGGCAAATGCTTGATGAGAGATTACAGGCGGCCTTGTTGCCACTAGTGAAAAACCAGAGTCAGAAGAGCGGGAAGAGCCCAGCAAGGTTGCATGTAGTTAGTGAAAGAATGAATAGCATAAGATGAGAGTCAGGAAATCTGGGTTCTAGTCTCGATTCCTGGCCAAATGACTCAATATTTACTGGCCTTAGTTTCCTGTCAATGGACTTAATTAATTATGTCATAGAAACAATGCTATCTATAGATCCCTTCCAGCCTTAAAATGTTCAGACCCCATTAAACTGATATCAGCATACTAATTGCAAGCTCTCCTACTATCTGGCAAATAGCTCTTTTAATATCTGATTAGTATCTGGCAAATAGCAGGCATACTTACTAAGCACATCTGGAAAGTGAGTATGAATTACAGCAATATATGTAGTTCGTTGTCATAGGAAATTTAGACGCTTTAGTTTGAAGTGAGGTTAATTTAGTGAAGGCCACTGATTGTGAAAAGATATATAATAGAAAGTTTCAGGAATAAGGAGTTAGTAATGATCTGTAGTCACAGTAACATCTTTACCTCTAATCGTTTTTCACTGCCAAGCATACTTCAAGAATGTTTTTTTCTGTTGTCCATGGGGACCTTAGATTCAATATTAGGTTAAACTAAGCAGAGAAATCTTTCTGAGGAAAGGTACCTTAGCATCCTATAAAATAATAATAAAAGACTTTGGAATTGTGTATCTAGAATGTCTTAGATTGTAAACTTTTCTCTGTTGGCATTGGCAACAGAAAGCTAACTGATGAGCTAAAGTCTTTTGTAATTAAAACCATATTCATAGCCTGTTTTTTACCCATAGCTTTAGAGAATTTTAAGATTAGTGAGGATATCATAGTAGTCATTGAGTTGTGGTTTCTCAACCTTGTCACTATTGCTGCTTTGAGCTGATAATTCTTTGCTGTGGGGAGCTGTCCAGTGCATTGTGGGATGTTTAGCAGCATCCCTGGCCTCAACCTTCCAGATGCTAGTAGCACTACCACCCCTTCTTTCCAGCAGTGCCAATGAAACTGTCTCCAGACATAGCTAAAATGTCCCCTGACGGGCAAAATTCTGTTCCCCCCAAAGATGTGAACCATGGATCTAGTCCAAATTCCCACCACTATTGGAATGCATTTTATAGTACAGGGAGTCCTCAGGTTACGACACAGTTCCGTTCCTACGATAGTGACATAACCCAAATTTTGGTGTAAGTCAAAACATACCCTAGCCTAACAAACAACACTTGCGCTTTTAACAGTCTAAAATAGCATGAGTGGGTGTACTGGGGGATGCCAACTCCCTCACTCATACACTGTGTTACTGCATGTTCTTCCGCTGGGCGCAACCAAACTAGTTCACCCACGTAGTCCGTAAGTAGGACGCTTAATAGCATAAGCTGAAACACTCGCGTCTTAATTTTTTAGTTTTTATGGGAATGAGCATTGTAAACTCAAAACGTCATATGTTGAGACTGTCGTAACCCAAGGACCCCCTATATTGCTACTGAGCATGCAGCCAACATGTGCTTGAACATTTCTGAGTGTAGGATGCAGATTGTAGACTAAGAAAACCTACTTCTTACCTCCTAAGAACTTTCTTACTGTCTAATTACCATCTTTGAGAAATGGATGGGGTTCCTAAGAAATAAATCCAGTTTCAACAGATAAACATTTACTGAACTGACCTCCTCAACTACAAAACACCTAAAAATGCTGGATAAAAATATAACATTTAATGCACAGTTGAGCTTATAAGAATGTAAAGAAAATCCCCAGGGCAAGAAAGAAGTCTAAGAAGAAAATTTAGATAGCAGTAAACCAATGAGAATATTCTGCAGGGATCTGAATCTTAATGGCCAGGAAGGGATAAAATATGAAGCCTTGCCTTGGGTCCACATAGAAAGTTAGAATTCAGAATCCCTCATGCAGCCAGAATTTTTAGTGACAGACAACAATTTTTATCCCCTGACATAGGAAGACAAATGCAAAACTTGTCTCTCTTGGCTTGGGCTCCTTGTTGGGGGTGAGGGAAATATGGTTGTGGAATTGTTTCCTCTACCACCATGCATGTTGGACATTTAATATATGTATTATTGAAATGACCCAGAAAAGGCCACACTAACTAATCAAATGGTTCTAAACTGATAATAATTGTTGGAGCTCTGGTGAGGTACCATTCTCAACCCACTATCAAAACATAAAGAGAACTGAGGGGGTGGGGGACCAGAACTTCTAGAAAATTTTTAATTATTGAAGTAAATATCATAACTTATTCAGCAAATTAGAATTGGAAGCTGAATTAGAAGGTGAATTTGAAGAAATTACCCAGAATGCAGCAGAGAAAAAACAAAAGAGATGGAATATGAAAAAGGTCAAGAGACATGAAGGATAAAATGAGAAGGTTTAACGTAAGTCTGAAAAGAGTTCCAGAAGAAGATGAAGACATTGAGGAGGGACTAGAGTCAAATAGAGAATGGCTAAAATTTTTTGAGAGCTGGTGAAAGAAAGGAGTCCTCAGATTCAGAAGCCCATTAATCCTGAGCACTACAAATAAAAATAAATCCACATCAGGACACCAAATTATAAAGCTACAGAACATGAAAAGCAAAGAGAATGTTAAAAGCAAGTCAAAATAAAAGATAATTATTTACAAAGGAAAGACGGTCAGGCCCACAACTATTTCTCAACAGCAACATTGGAAGCCAGGAAACGTTGGAATAATACTTAAAGTGATGAGAAAATTATTGACAGCCTAGAGTTTTAAACCTAGCTACATTATCAACAAAAGTATGAAATAAAGACCTTTTCAAAGAGACTAAGAGAATTTACCATTAACAGACCCTTGCTAATTGAACTACTCAAGGATGTACTTCAGGAAGAAGAAAATTGAACCTAAGAAGGAAGAAATAAGAGCTAAGAAGGAATGGTGAGCTAAATAATTGGTAAACCTGGGGTAAATATTTCTAAATAAGCATTGACTTATTTAGTATAATGATCACTATATATTGTCTTAGACTTTAAGTCAGATATGTCTGTTGGCATTTTAAATATAGTCACTAAAATAATTGAAATAGAGGGTAGAACTTCTAAGCTATTGGTGGAGGGATAGAAAGAAAGGGCATGATGAAAAAAGTCAATCCACTAAAATTCAGGAAAACTGCACAGAAAAAGAAGGGTAAAGAGTAGTGGTATCATAAAATGATAAACCGAAATACTAATTAACACTAAAGTAATTAAAAACAATAATAAAGTCAAATGGATTATGAACTCATAAAAAGAAAGTAATCAGATTCAGTAAAGAAATCAGACTTAGGCCCTGGTCGGCTAGCTCAGCAGTAGAGTGTCAGCCCTGCGTGTGGAAGTCCTGGGTTCAATTCTTGGTCAGGACACACAGGAGAAGCGCCCATCTGCTTCTCTGCCCCTCCCCCTCTCCTTCCTCTCTGTCTCTCTCTTCCCCTCCCACAGCCAAGGCTCCATTGGAACAAAGTTGGCCTGGGCGCTGAGGATGGCTCCATGGCCTCTGCCTCAGGCACTAGAATGGCTCAGGTTGCAAAGGAGCAACGCCCCAGATGGGCAGAACATCGCCCCCTGGTGGGCATGCCGGGTTGATCCCAGTAGGGTGCATGCGGAGTCTTTCTGCCTCCCTGCTTCTCACTTCAGATAAATACAAAAAATTAAAAAAAAGAAATAAGACTTAGCTTTGTGCTCTTACAAAAAAACACAAATTATAAGGACTCAGTTCATAGTTAAAAGGATGGGAAAAAGTGAAAATTGACCAAGGAAAGGGGAAATAACTTTTTTTTTTTTTTGAAATAACTTTTATCAGCTAAAACAATTTAAGATAAATTTGCCGGACTGGTGGTGGCACAGTGGCTAAAGCGTCAACCTGAGACACTGAGGACCCAGGTTCAAAACCCCAAGATTGTTGACTCGAGTGCAGGCTCACCAGCTTGAGTTATGGGGTCACTGGTTTGAGCGCCCGATTAGCAACATGAGAAGCAATCAATGATCAACTAAAGTGATGCAACTACAAGTTGATACTTTTCATCTCTCTCCCTTCCTCTCTCTCTCTGACTCTCTCACCAAGAAAAAGAAAATAAATTAAGAAAAGATCAAAAGCTCTATGGAGGATAAATAGGACCACTGTATGGTGTAAAAGGAAAAATTCACCAGAAAGATAATTAAATTTTTATGTTCTTAATAACCTAGCCTCTAAATATGTGAGACAAAAGTGGAAAGAATTACATGGAGATAGCAAATCTTAGGGGAAATTGTAACACACCTCAGTAATTGATGTATTGAGCTTATAAAAAATTAGTAAGGATAAAAAAGTTTGAATAACACAATCAACATGGTTTGATATAATGGGTATACAGTTGACCTCGAACAATTCAGGGGTTGGGCACCATCTACCCCTGCAGTCAAAAATCTGCGTGTAACTTTTGCCACCTCAAGAACTTAACTACTAATCGTCTTCTATTGACTGGAAGCCTTACCATTAACATAAGTGGTTAACACACATTTGTATGTTGTGTCTGTTATATGCTATATTCTTATGATAAGTTAGGTAAAGAAAATGTTATTAAGAAAATCATAAAGAAGAGAAAATACATTTGTAGTACTTACATATTTATTGAAAAAAATCTACATATTTATGTAAGTACTTCTATGTAGTTCAAAACCATGTTTGAGGGTCAACTGTGTATAGAAATCATGCACTAATAATTCAAGGATTCTTAATCTTTTCAAGCATAAATGGAACATTTATATAAGTTGACCATGTATTATTCCAAAAGCAAGTTTTAGTAAATGCCAAATATTGGTACCACACAGATTATGTTCTCTAACCCATAGAGCAATTAAGTCACGTCAGAAACTAAAAAAACTCTAGAATATTCCATATTTTTAGAAATTAAAAAAATACGTTCTGAATATACAATGATATTTTTTTGAAATCAATCATGGTGGACATTAGCAAATATTTAAAATGGAATAATGAGAATAGCACATAACAAAATTTGTAAGATGTGGCCAGTATAGCACTTGGAAGAATATGAAACCTCTTCAGATCCTTATAGTAGAGTGAAACATCAACTGAAAATTAACAAGCTAAGTGTCTGGCTTACGAATTGAGAAAAAGAACAGAAGAGTAATAATTTAGGAGGAAGGGAATAATAAAGATAAGAGCAGAAATATGTAAACTCAATTAAAAAAGCCAATAGAGCCTGACCGGGTGGTGGCGCAGTGGATGGAGCATTGGACTGGGATGCGGACGATCCAGGTTCAAGACCCCGAGGTTGCCATCTTGAGTGCAGGCTCACATGGTTTGAGCAAAGCTCACCAGCTTGGACCCAAGGTCACTGGCTCGAGCAAGGGGTTACTTGGTCTGCTGTAGCCCCACGGTCAAGGTACATATGAGAAAGCAATCAATGAACAACCAAGGTGTCGCAACAAAAACTGATGATTGATGCTTTTCATCTCTCTCTGTTTCTGTCTGTCTGTCCCTTTCTATCTCTCTCTCTGACTCTCCCTCTGTCTCTGTAAAAAATTAAAAAAAAAAAAAAAGCCAATAGACTAGGGAAGCGAAACCAAAAGATGTGTCTTTGGAAAGACAACTAAAATGATGAACCTGATAAGACAAGTAAAGAAAAAAAAGAGGCTCAGGCAATGCAAATAATGGGGGGGGGGGGTGCGCACACCTTAAAAGGATGTATTGTATAGTATGTGAATTATGTCTGAATTTTTAAAAAGAACGGGAAAAAAGGGTAGTCCATGAATAACTTTATGCTAATAAATTTGGAAGTATTGGCAAATTAAGAATTTTCTTAAAACTATAATTTAAACAAAACATATAATAAGATGTAGAAAACTTGAAAAATTTGTCTACTTAAGAAATTGAAATAATTAAGAATGTCTCCCTATGAACCAATTAGTATAACCCACAGGCCCAGCTGATTTTACAGGTGAGTTTTACTAAGTATTTAGAGAACAGATAGACATTTTTCCAGAGCATAGAAAAAGAGGAAAGATGCTTTCCAACTCATTTTGAAGTTATTTTAATCTTCATTCCAAAGTTAAAGAACAAGAGGAGAAGATAATTATAGGCTGTTATCACTTACGAACATAGGTGCTAAATCCTAAAAAGTCTAACAGTATCAGAAATTAGAAAGATATGGAGCCTGACCAGGCGGTGGCACAGTGGATAGAGCGTCGGAATGGGATGCCGAGGACCCAGGTTCGAGACCCCGAGGTCGCCAACTTGAGCGCGGGCTCATCTGGTTTGAGCAAAAGCCCACCAGCTTGAACCCAAGGTCGCTGGCTCCAGCAAGGGGTTACTCGGTCTGCTGAAGGCCCGCGGTCAAGGCACATATGAGAAAGCAATCAATGAACAACTAAGGTGTTGCAACGCGCAACTAAAAACTAACGATTGATGCTTCTCATCTCTCTCCGTTCCTGTCTGTCTGTCCCTGTCTATCCCTCTCTCTGACTCTCTCTCTCTGTCTCTGTAAAAAATAAATAAATGAATAAATAAATAAAATTTTTTAAAAAAGAAAGATACGGAATAAGAGGGGTTCCCAGCCATCTATTTGGAGTATAAATTGATATAACCACTCGAGAGCAGTTTACCGATATCTAGTATGAAGGTGCTTATACTTTAAAACCTAGCAATTCTAATTATATAGTATGCTCTCATATGTCCACAAGAATACATGACATTACAAAATGTTAAGTATGAACAGTTATGGTAAGAGGGGAGTGGGAACCTAATATTTATCAACTGGAGAATGAGTGTATGGGTTCCATAAAATGGAGCACTATTATGGCAGTCAAGATGGATAAAGCTCAAATAGTAATATTAAGTGAAAAAGGAAACTGAAGAATACATATAGTATGGTGCCACTTATATGAAGATTAAAAGCATACAAAAACTACAGAGCAGTTTACCTACGTATGTAGAGAACATGCATGGAACTGTTAAGGGGAACAATCCTGAGATGAGAGAGAGGAAATGGAATGAGGCTGGGAAGGAATAGGGCTCTGCTGTATATGTGCATATGTATCTCGAGGAGATAGGACAGAATGCTTATATACAAGGTAGATGATGGTACAGAAATCTTTCATACTTTTTCATATTCTTGAAATATGTCATTTAAAACAAACATTTTGCCAATTCCAGTACTCTATTCTAGGGATTTTTTTTCCTCTAGGATTAAGACTGACCAGCCCGGCCACTGTTAGGATACCCCAGGGTGGAAATGTGTCCTCCACCGTGATGGCACCAGGCCCCCATTCAGAGCTGCAGCCCAGGACCCCTCGCCCTGCTTCTCAGTCAGGTAATGACCTCCAGTCTTTGAGGACCAGAGAGGTTAGAGCTCCCTCTACAGATCAGTATAAAATTTAGCTGTCTCTGATGTAATTCTTAACTGCCCAATTCAAATGCTACCTTCTTTACAAAATCTGCCCTAATCTCTTCAAGTTAAAAGCCATCATTTCCTTCTCAGAATTTCTCATTATTCTCTCATCAGTTTTACCCCACTATTCCCAAGAATGCATTCCGTGGCTTACTTAGTCCTGCAGAGAATTCTAAATGGTGAAGTAAATTTGGTAAATGCATCATCCTCCTGGAGATTAAAAATTAATATATTGGAGCACTGAAAGTTCTACAATGAAGAAACCTGTCTAAAGTTGTTAGGTCTAGGCACTAGCTGGGTATCTCAGTTGGTTAGAGCATCATCCTAATACATCAAGTTTGCAGGTTCAATCCCTGATCAGGGCACATAAAAGAAGCAACCAGTGAGTCTGACCAGGTGGTGGCACAGTGGATAGAATGTTGATGTGGGACACCACTGAGGACCCAGATTTGAAACCCTGAGGTTGCTGGCTTGAGTGTGGAATATTAAACATGAGCCCAAAGGTCGCTGGTTTGAAGCCCAAGGTTGCTGGTTTGAACAACGGGTCACTCGCTCTGCTGCCCCCCCCCCCAGTAAAGACACATATGAGAAGCAATCAGTGAACAACTAGAGTGACACAGTACAAGTTGATGCTTCTCATCTCTCTCCCTTCCTGTCTGTCTCTCTTTCACTAAAAAGAAATTAACTCGTAATGCATAAGTGGAACAACAAATCTCTCTTCCCCTTTCACCCTTTTTTTATCTTCCCTCCTCCCCCCTTTTTCTCTTACTAAAGAAATCAATCAATAAAATTTTTTAAAAATAATTTTAGGCCCTGGCTGGTTGGCTCAGCAGTAGAGTGTCGGCACGGCATGTGGAAGTCCTAGGTTCAGTTCCTGGCCAGGGCACACAGGAGAAGCACCCATCTGCTTCTCCACCCTTTCCACTCTTCTTCCTCTCTATCTCTCTCTTCCTCTCCTGCAGCCAAGGCTCCATTGGAGCAAAGTTGGCCCGGGTGCTGAGGATGGCTCCATGGCCTCCACCTCAGGCACTAGAATGGCTCCAGTTGCAATGGAGCAATGCCCCAGATGGGCAGAGCATCGCCCCCTAGTGGGCATGCCAGGTGGATCCTGGTCAGGCGCATGCAGGAGTCTGTGTCTCTGCCTCCCCGCTTCTCACTTCGGAAAAATATCAAATAAATGAATGAATGAATGAGTGAATGAATGAGTGAATGAATGATTTAAAAAATAAACTTGTTAGGTCCAGTGTTTCCCAAACCTAACTGACTATGTTTTGTTTTCTTATAACACTAGTTCCCAGAATATGCTTTGAAAATACCACTCCACATTTTGTTTGGTTCTTCTGTCCACTTTGAATCATAAGCTCTATTTGACAAGATTTATCTTTGTTGTCTTGGTGCATGGCTTTGTATATAGATGTTCACAAACATTTCATTGACTAGTACCCGTAGATTTTACTCTGTATTTGCAGAATTGCGAAGACTACTGCTCTAGAATCTAAGTTGCAATTAATTTTTGCTTTGTTGACTGTTTAAACAGATGCAATGGATCCACTCCTCTCTGGGCTCCATATGCAGCAGCAAAGTCATCCCTCAGGACCTTTAGCGCCCCCACACCACCCGATGCAGCCTGTCTCTGTGAACAGACAAATGAGCCCAGCTAACTTTCCCCAGCTGCAGCAGCAGCAGCAGCAGCAGCAACAGTTGCAAGCAAGACCCCCACAGCAACATCAGCAGCAACCGCCACAGGGAATCCGACCCCAGTTTACTGCCCCAACTCAGGTGCCTGTTCCTCCGGGCTGGAACCAGCTACCTTCCGGGGCCCTTCAGCCTCCTCCAGCCCAGGGCTCTCTGGGCACAATGACTGCAACCCAAGGGTGGAAGAAGGCGCCCTTGCCTGGCCCAATGCAAGCGCAGCTCCAGGCAAGACCATCCTTAGCCACGGTACAGACACCTTCCCACCCTCCCCCTCCGTATCCCTTTGGCAGCCAGCAAGCCTCACAAGCCCACACAAACTTTCCTCAGCTGAGCAACCCAGGCCAGTTCACAGCTCCTCAGATGAAGAGCATGCAGGGGGGGCCCTCCAGGGTCCCGACCCCCCTGCAGCAGCCCCACCTCACCACCAAGTCTCCGGCCTCCTCACCCTCCTCCTTCCAGCAGGGATCCCCTGCCTCCTCCCCAACGGTTAACCAAACTCAGCAGCCGATGGGACCAAGGCCACCTCAGAATAACCCGCTTCCCCAGGGATTTCAACAGCCTGTCAGCTCTCCGGGTCGGAATCCCATGGTTCAACAGGGAAACGTGCCCCCTAACTTCCTGGGGATGCCACCGCAGCAGCCGCCGCCTCAGGGGCCGCAGAGTTTACATCCGGGCCTAGGAGGTGAGGAGCCCTGCAGCTATGTGTGCTGGTAAATGAACTGGAGATAGATCTTAGTGCAACTTCAATGTGGAGATAACGGAGGGAGTGAAATAAGGATGTAATTATTTGCTTTTGTGGGTATAGTGGTGACATTTGGTATAAATTAGTTAACTTGATGCATTATGCAGCACCTGACTGGTTATGTTTAAGCTAGCCCTCTGGATAAAAATGCAGGTAAAATTCAATATAGAGTTGTTCATTTTGTTTTCAAATTATTTTTGCTTGATGTTGTACTAGTAAATTAAAATGTCCAGAAGAAACATGCATTTTATTAACAACTTATACTGCTCAGCTGTAGAAAAGAAATAAGATGATGCAATAGAGCAAAAATGAAAAAATAAATAGAGGGTCTTATTGGGGAAAAGGCCCTTCTAGTTTTCAGTTTTGATAATAATCCTAAGTTAGTAAGATAGCATGGTATCTGTTAAGTTTGATTGAAGTATTAAAGGGGAGTAAGTTCAGAAATCATTGACTTATAGTTTTATAATGCCAATGCCTGCTCCTTAGAGAGGGAGTTCCACCAGTTATACCTAAAGGCCATTTATTTATTTATTTTGTAAGGTGCCTCTTGTATGAAGAAAAAGCAATGGAGCTTAATGTGTGAGAGGTAAAACGATTACAGTAAAACTTATCCATCTCCATGTTTATTATTTATTCTTATTAATCATTGACTAGTGCACATGAATGTGCTTGGAGCTTTTCACTAAGGAATAGAGAGGGTCAGTAATGCTGTCATCTGGTAAACATACCCCCACCAAAAGACACCCATTGCCTACCCAGAAAAAACCTTGCATCTTTAGTGCAACATAGCAAAGGCATGTTCCCATGGTTTCTGGTGAGATTAAGTTGCTCATCAGTCTTTTCACTCTCTTGCAATTAATTTTATGGACGTGCAGGCTCTAATATTTGAATCCTAAGAAGTTTTTAGAAAATACTAGAATGTTTCAGCTCCAAACTTCACTGTTCTGGGCATCTAGCCCTGGGTCAGTGGAAGCTGGGTTGTCCCTCCTGCAAATGTGATTTCTGATTTAATTACAGTGGAAGCATGCAAATGGGGACGTGTCACTGCTAAAGAAAGGACAAATACATATTTGTCTACAAAGTGTTTTTCAGGACATTTAAAATTTGGCCCTTAAAAAAATAAATGGACTAATACAAAAAAGCATTTAAGTGAGCTTTAGGTCTTGATGCTTTCATTGAGCAGATGATGTGCTCACCTAGGTGATCTGGCCACATCAAGGCCTACATTGTAAACAATGAGTGGGTTCTGAGATTCTCCTTATTACAGATTTTGAAATTAAACCTTCCTATAAAGGAAGTGATACTGTAGTGAGATCCCATTAGAGCATGGTGTTTGGTACCATGGCTGTCGGAATTACAGCAAGCGCTGTGAGGGGAAGGCGGCATGACAAAGCCTCACTTTGAAGCTCCTATGAATCATGTCTAATTTTTTGTCTTTTCCCAAGAAACAAGCACAATATTGGGGGGAATTTTTCTACAAAGGAGATTGTCATCGATTTCCCTCAATGGAGAAAAAACACTATCTATGCTTAATATCAGGACCCAGCTTTTGTTTTATAGTATTTTGTATCAATTTGTTTGACTATGAGAGAATTTATTCCATTGGTACTGGTGTTAAAGAATGTAAAGTTTTGGGGTTCACTCTATTACAGAGAAAAGTAAAGAGCTCTAAACCTTGCTGTGACGTGGCCTCAGATCACATTTAGGGAGCAGATTGCCATCTTTTCCTTGGCATGTTCTAAGTGTAAATTTTTTAGTATTTCTTTTTCATTTTGACAATGCTCATGTAAGAGATTGTGTTGATTTTTTTAACCATCTTTCCCAACCTTATTATTAAAGATCTTACCAGTGTGACAGAGAGCTAAGCCAGTGGAGACTTCATGCAGCTCATCCTTCCTTATTCATTCCACATCTAAGCAAGAGTATGAATTTGCTAGGTAACTGCCTTACTCATTGTTTTCTATTAAGGAATGCCTAAACGCCTCCCACCTGGCTTCTCAGCAGGACAGGCCAATCCGAACTTTATGCAAGGTCAGGTGCCTTCCACCACAGCCACCGCCCCTGGGAACTCAGGAGCCCCTCAGCTGCAAGCAAATCAAAATGTCCAGCATGCAGGTTTGTTTTCTGTGATTTATTAAGCAGACATTTAATGAATATTGTGATAAGCAACATAGATAAATATAAGTCCTGGTCTCTCCCCTTTATTTCAAACTAATAAATATGAATTATTCTATCAAAAATAGGTAAAATGTCTCAGGAACCTAGAAACACCTAAGGAAAGGAGATGAAACTTGAGTTCCATGGCCCTGGCCGGTTGGCTCAGTGATAGAGTGTTGGCCCAGAGTGGTGACATCCTGGGTTCAATTTCCAGTCAGGATACACAGGAGAAGCGACCATCTACTTCTCCACCTCTCCCCCACCCTCCCCATAGCCATGGCTCAGTTGATTCAAGGGCGTTGGCCCTGGGTGCTGAGGATGGCTCTGTGGAGCCATCATCTCAAGGCACTAAAAATAGCTCAGTTGAGAGCATCAGACATCAGCTTCAAATGGGCAGAGCATTGGCCCCACATAGGAGTCACCAGGTGGATTCCGGTCACACATGGAGGATGCTGTGCTGTACCCAAAGAGCACCAGGAAACAGCACAAATTCTAATTGAAGTTGGCCATCACTTTGGTCAACCCCACTCCATAATCTCCCGACATTCCCTCTGGAGCCCACTTTGACACCACAGTTGGAGGCTGAGACCCAAGCAGGCCTGGAGGATGGACCCTAGCCATCGGTATAGGAAAAATTCCTTTGGCTAGAAACAGATTCAGTGGGCTATGGGGTACAAGTCATTTTAAAATAATGAGATGCTTCCTTGCTCTTGATTTAACCTGAAAAAAATTAAACTTTATTGCCCTTTGAAATGTTATTTTTATGTTACCAAGTAGGAGTAATGAAAAGGATTATTCTTCTCTGTTGTATGGTTGTTGAGACTGTAACAATTGTTTTATAGTCAAATCTCCTACTTTAGAAAAACCCATAGAAAGTATCTCAAACACAGCACATTTGTTTATGTTGGTCAGTAGATATATACATGATGGGTGTTTTTCTAATTAAGGTAATTTGAGTATCTTGATACTAATAAGATAATAGTATTTCTTTTTGAAACTGCTTTTTTTTTTTAAGGTGGTCAAGGAGCTGGTCCTCCTCAAAACCAGATGCAGGTGTCCCATGGGCCACCAAATATGATGCAGCCCAATCTCATGGGAATTCATGGCAACATGAACAGCCAGCAGGCTGGTAGTTCTGGGGTTCCTCAGGTGAACCTGGGCAACATGCAAGGCCAGCCCCAGCAGGGCCCACCATCTCAGCTGATGAGCATGCACCAGCAGATCGTCCCCTCCCAGGGCCAGATGGTCCAGCAACAAGGAAGCTTGAACCCCCAGAACCCTATGATTCTTTCAAGGACTCCGCTTATGCCGCAGGGCCAGATGATGGTGAACCCTCAGAGCCAAAATCTTGGGCCCTCGCCCCAAAGGATGACCCCACCGAAGCAGATGCTTCCCCAGCAAGGCCCACAAATGATGGCGCCGCATAACCAGATGATGGGGCCTCAGGGGCAGGTTTTGCTCCAGCAGAACCCAATGATAGAGCAAATCATGACCAATCAGATGCAGGGGAATAAGCAACAGTTTAACACTCAGAACCAATCCAATGTCATGCCGGGACCAGCACAGATCATGAGGGGACCAACTCCAAACATGCAAGGAAACATGGTACAGTTTACGGGACAGATGTCAGGACAGATGCTGCCCCAGCAAGGGCCTGTGAACAACAGTCCTTCTCAGGTTATGGGGATTCAGGGGCAGGTCTTACGGCCACCAGGGCCCAGCTCACACATGGCCCAGCAGCATGGTGATCCTGCTACTACTGCAAATAATGATGTCAGCTTGTCTCAAATGATGCCTGATGTTAGCATGCAACAAACCAACATGGTCCCCCCCCACGTGCAGGCCATGCAGGGAAACAGTGCCTCGGGAAACCACTTCTCAGGCCACGGGATGCCTTTCAATGCACCTTTCAGCGGAGCACCCAATGGAAATCAAATGTCCTGTGGTCAGAATCCAGGCTTTCCAGTCAATAAGGATGTCACACTAACAAGCCCATTGTTGGTCAACTTACTGCAGAGTGACATCTCTGCAGGCCATTTTGGGGTAAACAATAAGCAAAATAATACCAATGCAAATAAACCGAAGAAGAAGAAACCTCCTCGGAAGAAGAAAAATAGTCAGCAAGATCTAAAGTAGGTTTTGATAAGTTTTGCCTCAAATCTTATTTATTTCTGTATGGACTTCTTTTGATGGAAAATTTTAAAACTACATAAAAATTTAAAACTAGAGTATAATGAAATTCCCCTGCTTCAACAGTTATCAACTCATGGCCTATCTTTCCTTCATCTGTGCTCTCCCCATTGCCCTCTTGGATTATTTTTTTTTTTTTTTTTTTTTTTTTTACAGAGACAGAGAGTGAATCAGAGAGAGGGATAGACAGGGACAGACAGACAGGAACGGAGAGAGATGAGAAGCATCAATCATTAGTTTTTCATTGTGCATTGCAACACCTTAGGTGTTCATTGATTGCTTTCTCATATGTGCCTTGACCGCGGGCCTTCAGCAGATCGAGTAGCCTCTTGTTGGAGCCAGCGACCTTGGGTTCAAGCTGGTGAGCTTTTGCTCAAACCAGATGAACCCGTGCTCGCCCTCTTGGATTATTTAAAAGCAAATTCATTTTAAATGTTTCAGTATGTACTTCTGAAAGAGAAGGGACAAAAAATTTTAAGACCACACAATACCATTAGCATACCTAGAAAAACTAATACTTCCTTCATATTCTCAGGTATCCATAGTATTCAAGTTTCCCCGATTATCTCAAATAATTTTTTTTTACAGTTTATTCAGATAAGGATCAAACAAGGTTCATACATTGCATTTGACTGATATGTGTCTCTTATGTCTATAGTCTGGGGGGTGGGGAGGCTGCAGCACTCAGAGCCTGAAAAATAGCTGGTGCTGCCACACTACAACTCCTCAAAGTACTTCCAGCTTATGATGGCTGTCGGGGAGCCAAAGAGGCCAGATCTGTTTTGGGAGTGAAAATTACTTATGGACACTCCCTGCTGTGTCTCAAATAGAAATGGTTTTTGTACAGGTGCCCTTCTTTTAAAGGCTCTTTATCATGCCCAGAAGCTTAAAACCTCATGCTAAGATGATTGGACCTTTAAATCAGTTACAATTTGGTAAAAGGTTCTCCAGGTGAGTTCTTTTGCAAGGTTACAGCAGGAAGGGCAATTAATTTATATTTCACTTCCTGAAATTAAGTGTTAGTTTAAGTCATGTTTTTGGCTCTGATAGAATAGTTCCAGAAAGAATATTGATTAAACTGAATTTTCTGCCTTTAATTTTAAAACTGGAATTTGGAGACGTTAACTAACAAGGAATAGTGACAAATGAATGTGAAATGGACTGACATAAATTGCTAGAACTATAGCAAAGAATAGGGGAGTTTTAGTTAAGCATAAATGTCCAAAACAGAACCAAGCCTGACCTGTGGTTGTGCAGTGGATAAAGCATTGACCTGAAACGCTGAGGTTGCCAGTTCAAAACAGAACCAGTTACCAGCCTCCCCATAATATTTCTTTGGTTGTACTCTTAATATATCATGCTCACATGCTGCTTCTTAAATCTTATCAATCAAAAGCCAATAATTGTATATTTCTTTTTTTTTTTTTTTTTTTTTTTTTGGTGCCGTGACTCGGATAAATAATTGTATATTAACTACCTGTACTTTCCTGAATTCAGACTCAATAAGTCCTTTAATTATATAATTTTTTCAGTAGATCTAAGTTGAATTCTTGACTGCTATCACCCTGTGGGAATAATATTATTTGTGGTGATAATTATTCTTGCCAGCCATCTAGGAGTCAAGTTGCAAGGTTATTCAGTTGCCTTTGGTATGCATTTTTGCTGTCTTCAGCAGCCCTGAGAGAGATTGCTTCCTTCTTGGGGCTACAGATTATGAAGGGACCTCCCATGGCATCGCTCCTAGGAAAGGGAGACTCGGTTTAATGGGAACAGCACCTGTTCCCAGCCCTTCTGCCAGCTCACTTGTGGAACCTTCGGCCTGTCTCTTACACCTCCCTAGTCCTTTGTTTTCTTATCCGTAATATGAGGTGCCTGGACTAGAGAGCTGAGATTGGTGGGTTTTTTTGACAATACAGTTCTTTGAAAGTAAAGAATACTATAGAATCCTTGCCTATAATTTCAAGTAAGAGAGAAGTCATCATATAAGGAACAAATAGATACAGGCATCTATCTGGGTATGCGAAGAACTTGCTTCAGGTTCTAAATTTCCATGTCCTGTGGCTTTTTAAACGGATTAAAGATAAGGCTAGAAACCACACGCAATACAATGAGATAAAATAGTGACCAAGATTAGGGCAAAGCCACCTGAAGGGAGGAAGGAAAGGTGCAGCTAGGGGTAAGATTACAAACAAAATGAGAGATGCGACCACCTGGGTCCTTTGGGAACATGGATGTTAGTAGATAGCATTTGTGTCATTTCTTTCACACTAAAAATTTTCAACTACACCCAAGTAAAAATGAAAGCATCCCAAAGTCAATGAGAATGTCTGCAAATGCTCATTCTGAAGCAAAATGAATTAGCTTTGTGATGGTGTTCTCCATCTTTCTGTGTTCCGAATACCATTTTCACCAGCAACTTACAACTTCTTGCCGGGTCTTATAAATTATGAGAGCCACCACTGTAATATTCACAAAAAAAGAGGTAGCCTGGACTCTAGCTGAATTTGATATCCCAGAGACAGTGTGGTTTCATAGGAATAGTACTTTAAATGTTGATAGCCCAAACTGTGATCAAGTCTCAAAACATCTAAAAGGTGAATGATTACATGAAATTCATTATTTCAGAAATTTGTAGAAAGCACTTTGAGTAAATAGCTATGCTACTAGATTAAGTAGATTTTAAAATATAATGAAATTGCCAGATTATTTTTATGCCAAATATTAAATATTTTATCGGACTAGAGAGATGTAAATAATGGGATGATCACACAAACAGATTTTAGTTCTTCAGAAATAAACTGAGGGTTGCCGGCCTGTGGTGGCTCAGTGGATAGAGCGTCGATCTGGAACGCTGAAGTCGGTGGTTCGAAACCCTGGGCTTGCCCGGTCAAGGCACGTACAGGAAGCAACAAGCAAGCAGTGAACAACTAAAGTGAAACAAGTATGAGTTGAGACTTCTCACTTCCCCCTCTCTCTGTAAAATCAATAAATCTTAAAAAGAAAAGTGAAGTTAAGCTAGTTTCTTATATGAACTGTACAGTTTACTCAAATGTGTGATTTCTTTTCAGCACCCCAGATACTCGCCCCGCTGGTCTAGAGGAGGCCGATCAGCAGCCATTGCCTGGAGAACAAGGAATTAACTTGGACAACTCAGGCCCTAAACTGCCAGAATTTTCAAACCGACCACCAGGTGATAAAATGTTAAATACTATATGCTTCTCATCATTTATACAGCATTACAAGACTTCTCTTCAAGGAAACAATGGTATATTTTGTCTCCTGACTACACTAGCAGTTTAATGTGTCTGGTATTTGGAAACTTTGTCTTGATAGTAAGTAAAAATTTCAAATATAATTTCTAAAGGCACATAGACTCTATGTTCAGATTAGCTTTTAAATCCTCATAAGCTCAGACTGAAATGTCAAGGTTCCTGTTGGTACCACTATGACCCTGCCTGCCTGCGACTCTCCTGCAGCCTTTCCTACTGGGCTTTCTCAGAGCAGAGAACTGCCAGGCTTTAAAATAAGCTTATTTAATAGAAGTTTTATTATGAATCTTTAGATAGAAAAAAAACATGTAAAGAGTAATTTAAAAAAACACTGTGTACCACCTACCTTGATAATAATTAGGACAATACTGTTGAAGCCCCCTTTGTTGTACCCCTCTCTGGTTACAAAATAATATTACCTTCTAAATGTTGAAAAGGGAAAAAATTCGCCCTGGCCGAATGGCTCAGTTGATTAGAGCATCATCCCAAAGCAACCGAGGTTGCCAGTTCGATCCCTGGTCAGGGCACATACAGGAACAGCCCAGTGTTTCTGTCTGTCTGTCTCTCTCTCCCTCTTCCTCTCTCGCTAAAATCAATAATAAAAAATTTAAAGAAAAAAAGGGAAAAGTTTCCAAAATTCATTTATTCCAACCTAGGTATTATAGAACCAAGGCCAGCTGTATCTCTGTACCTGAGCAGTGATTTGTAACCTCACTCCCTGTGACAGTTGAAAACACACAAGCCTGTCACATTTAGGACACACCCCTCTATGTGTACAAAGGGTTATATATTTTTTCTTCCTCACAAGTTATTTCAACTTCTTTTTGGCATATAAGTGGGAGTGGTGTTATTTCAGGGGTAAACTTTAGTCTACCTTTAATTTACTTATGTTAAAAGTGAATCAGCCTGACCAGGCGGTGGTGCAGTGGATAGAGCGTCGGACTGGGATGCGGAAGGACCCGGGTTCGAGACCCCAAGGTCACCAGCTTGAGCGCGGGCTCATCTGGCTTGAGAAAAAAAAAAAAAAAGCTCACTGGCTTAGACCCAAAGGTCACTGGCTCGAGCAAGGGGTTACTTGGTCTGGTGAAGGTCCATGGTCAAGGCACACATGCAAAAGCAATCATTGAACAACTAAGGTGTCACAATGATAAACTGATGATTGATGCTTCTCATCTCTCTCTGTTCCTGTCTGTCCCTATCTATCCCTCTCTCTCTCTCTCTCTGTCTCTCTAAAAAACAAAAAAAAAAGTGAATCAAAAACAGTCCACCATTATGATGCCAATAGTTTGTGTTATTTGCTACAAACTGGGCACACCCCATTTCCTCATACAGAGTGGCAGCAGCACAGTTGAGACTGGGAGGTCACCAGTTTGGCGATATGTCTAGAGGGCATTACAAACAGGAAGGTACCTTCTTCCCTTGGACATATCTGAGTTCTTGTTACATGAGTCCAGGGATTCGCATGCCTGGCATTATTGCTTCCTTTCTACAGTTTGCCAACTTGGAGCCTACAGGCTGAATTTGGCCTATGTTTTTGAATTGTCATGCAGTGTCTTAAACCAAACAAAAGTCTGAATTTAAATGTCTTTAGACAGAGCATGTGCTCTGAGATTTGGCTCTGTCCACAGGACTGCTTCTGTCCTACATCAGCCCACTTCTTCGCTCCCAGCCTGACCGCTAAAGGCATATGAGTTTGCACCCCTTGATTAATAAATTTTGTTCTTACGTTACATGCGCTGTGTGTGTCCTGGCTTTTCCTCTCCACCCTTCTGTCATGGCAACCCCAGTCTGTCTGATCATAGTGTCCTTTGGATTGCTGCCTCCAGCTTCTGGAACTTTCTAGCAACCCTGCCCTTATGTTAGAGAGTCTGCTGTATTATCTGTGCTGCTCTCTTTCATATTTACTGTACTGTCTGGGGGCCTCATTTTAAAAATACAAGGTATTTGTGTCATGGCCCTGACATCAAAGGGCTTCTACAGAAATTACAATTTTGTTAGCATGGAAACTTGAGGTAAGCCCATGGAAATGCCATGTTATTGGCTTGATAAGTATAAAGAAGTTACTTGAGCCTGAAACAAAAAAAAGGTGTTTTTTAAAATCTTCAAAACTGGATTCTGCACATTGTACTCATTGGTGTCATGGAGATCTTTGCCGGAAGTCATAAATTCACTCTTGAGCACAGGGTCTGGCCCTGTGGATCAGCAGCATTGGTAGCTGTCTGTGAAAATCTTGAGCCAACAATTCTTCCAACTGCCAGAGCCAACCGTTCTTATTCCTGCAACTATTAAAACTTTCTGGATGTATTTTGCACACAACAGTGGAATAAATCTAGTTTATAAAATTGTATACCAGTGATATGCCCATTTTTTCCTACTAAACCACCTCTGTTCTTGGTTAATGATCTTTTCATCCTTTCTGATCATGTAAGGTTTCGGTTCTAAATGCCAGGTAAAATCTTCACAAAAGAAAGAATCATTTGAGATGTTGCCTTCTGCAAATCTATCGGGCATGGTCCTTCAGAGTTATTTACTCGAAATAATTTTTTTATTCTTGAAGGCTGTGCTTCTGGTTTACTTATCTTCCAATTGTGGATTCATAGGAAATAAAATTTAACATGTAAGAAAGTAAATTAAAATTAATATCCATTTAAACAAATGTTGTGCCCTCATTTTATTTTCAATGTATGTATCAACTTCTGTTAGCTCCAACTATGTATTAAACTGAGTTGCATTGGATGGGCTGTTTAATTCAGTTGGGTTCCCCCAGAGCGTTGAACCTGAGGGGTGCAGCATGCTCTCTGAAGCCAGTGGATTGGAGTAATTTTACATTCCTCTTTTTTAAGGAATTGAATCCTATAATGCTATATTTTACTTCCATTGAAAGAGTTAAAAGGCTATCTTCGATGTTGGCGTTTTCAATAGAACCAAATCTTAAAAATAATTTGTGCTAACAGAAAAAGTGAATCCTAATTGCTTTACTTCATTCACAAGTGCAGTGAAATATTTATGCCTGCATGAGACCCCAGTACTGGGTGGTCAGCTCCTTGCTCCTGATGGTGTTTTTCTCGTTTCATCTAAGCATTTGGCTGGTACAAACTCAGTCACTTGCAGCACATAGCACAGAATGTCAGTCTGTCAGTCTTAGCATAGTCGTGCCTCCCTGACACCCTACAGACTGAAGAGCTCAATTCCATGATGCTTTGCTTTTTGCTTCCTTAAGCAGTGTGCCCTTTGCTTATGTCAGGGAGTGAGGGGCTGCCCCTGCGCCCCGGGAGCGGGCGTGCCCGAGCTGTTTGTGCACAGTCTGTGCCGCCTAAATGAGGATTGCTTGGCTGTACTCTACAGGTAGCAAAGCTTTTCTTGCTCAGAATCTAACTTCCCTGATTTTGGGGGCTTGTTTTAGGTTATCCTTCTCAGCCAGTTGAACAGAGGCCGCTTCAGCAGATGCCTCCCCAGCTCATGCAGCATGTGGCACCCCCGCCACAGCCGCCACAGCCGCCACAGCCACCGCCACAGCTGCCACCAGCGCCGCAGCCGCCGCCGCCGCCTCCCAGTCAGCCGCAGTCGCAGCAGCAGCAGCAGCAGATGATGATGATGCTCATGATGCAGCAGGACCCCAAATCAGTTAGGCTTCCCGTCCCCCAGAACGTCCACCCCCCGAGAGGCCCGCTGAACCCAGATGCCCAGAGGATGCCCGTGCAGCAGAGCGGCAGTATGCCTGTCATGGTCAGTTTGCAAGGACCTGCCTCCGTGCCGCCATCACCTGACAAACAGAGAATGCCAATGCCTGTGAATACTCCTTTGGGAAGCAATTCCAGGAAAATAGTGTACCAGGAAAACCCACAGAATCCTTCTAGCTCACCACTGGGAGATATGTCCACACTTCCTGAAGCGAGTAGCAGTGAAGCACCATCTGTTTCAGGAGGCCCAAATAACATGCCTTCCCATTTAGTAGTTTCCCAGAATCAGTTAATGATGACAGTCCCCAAACCTGGACCATCACCTCTTCCGGCAGCTCAGGGTGCAACTCCGCAGCAACCCCCTATAAATTCCCTGCCTAGCTCTCATGGCCACCACTTTCCGAATGTGGCTGTTCCCACCCAAACATCCAGGCCTAAAACACCAAACAGAGCCAGCCCCAGACCCTATTACCCGCAAACACCCAACAACCGCCCTCCCAGCACAGAACCTTCAGAAATCAGTCTATCGCCAGAAAGACTCAATGCCTCTATAGCAGGACTGTTTCCCCCACAGATTAATATTCCTTTACCTCCTAGGCCAAATTTAAACAGGGGTTTTGATCAACAGGGCCTCAATCCAACAACTTTGAAGGCCATTGGGCAGGCACCTTCAAATCTTACCATGAATAATCCTTCCAACTTTGCTGCCCCACAAACTCACAAATTAGATTCTGTGGTGGTCAATTCTGGAAAGCAGCCCAATTCTGGAGCAACAAAACGGGCAAGCCCAAGCAACAGTCGGAGGTCTAGTCCTGGGTCCAGTAGGAAAACCACTCCAAGTCCTGGGAGACAAAATTCAAAGGCCCCTAAACTTACCCTGGCCCCTCAGACAAATACAGCCCTGTTGCAGAATGTGGAGTTGCCAAGAAATGTATTGGTCAGTCCCACTCCTTTGGCCAATCCCCCGGCACCTGGGAACTTTCCCAACAACAGCGGACTGAGTCCTCAGAATCCTGCCATGCCTGTGGCTGCTGTGGGGGGCGCTCTCGAGGACAACAAGGAGGGCTTGGCTGTCCCTCAGGACAGCGACTGCCAAAATTCCCAGGGTAGGAAGGAGCAGGTAAATGTCGAGCTAAAAGTAGTACCTGCCCAAGAAGTTAAACTGGTTGCCCCTGAAGATCAATCCAAAAAGGACGGGCAACCTTCGGAGTCTAACAAACTTCCCACTGTCGAAGAGAACAAAAATTTGGTGTCTCCTGCTATGAGGGAAGCACCAACATCACTAAGTCAACTTCTTGACAACTCTGGAGCTCCTAATGTAACCATTAAACCCCCTGGGCTTACAGATGTGGAAGTAACACCCCCAGTAGTTTCTGGGGAGGACCTGAAAAAAGCATCTGTCATTCCCACACTGCAGGATCCGTCTTCTAAAGAACCCTCAACTTCCCTAAATTTACCTCACAGTAATGAGCCGTATTCAAACCTTGTGCATCCAGAATTGAGTGAGGTCAGTTCTAATGTTGCACCAAGCATCCCTCCAGTAATCTCAAGACCTGTCAGCTCTTCCTCCATTTCTGCTCCTTTGCCCCCAAATCAGATAACTGTTTTCGTAACTTCCAACCCCATCACAACCTCAGCTAACACATCAGCAGCTCTGCCAACTCACCTGCAATCTGCACTAATGTCAACAGTCGTCACAATGCCCAACGTGGGCAGCAAGGTTATGGTTTCTGAGGGACAGTCCGCTGCTCAGTCGAACGCCCGGCCTCAGTTCATTACACCTGTCTTTATCAATTCATCCTCAATAATTCAGGTTATGAAAGGATCACAGCCAAGCACAATTCCTGCAGCTCCACTGACAACCAGCTCTGGCTTGATGCCTCCCTCCGTTGCAGTCGTTGGCTCTTTACACATACCTCAGAACATAAAGTTTTCTTCTGCTCCTGTACCGCCTAATGCTCCCTCCAGTAGTCCTGCTCCAAACATACACACAGGTCGGCCCTTGGTCCTTAACTCACGAGCCACCACTGTTCAGCTTCCTTCCCCGCCTTGTACAGCTTCTCCAGTTGTCCCTCCTCACCCCCCCGTCCAGCAAGTGAAAGAACTGAATCCAGATGAGGCTAGTCCTCAGGTGAGTGCCTCAGCAGATCATAGCACTCTGCCCTCTTCACAGTCAACGACAATGGTTTCTCCCCTTTTGACCAATAGTCCAGGTTCCTCTGCCAACCGGCGAAGCCCAGTTTCATCTAGTAAGGGCAAAGGAAAAGTGGACAAAATCGGCCAGATTTTGCTGACCAAGGCATGTAAGAAAGTCACAGGCTCTCTTGAGAAAGGGGAAGAGCAACATGGTGCAGATGGAGAGACTGAAGCCCATGGGCTAGAGACCACAGCTCCAGGGCTCGTGGGAACAGAGCAGTTACCCACAGAGCTGGACAGTAAGACCCCAACGCCCCCAGCACCCACTCTGCTAAAAATGACCTCTAGCCCAGCGGGCTCGGGCTCCACCTCAGCAGGACCCAGCTTACCGGGCAGTACGCTCCCCACCAGTGTACACTCAATTGTAACCACTCTGGTACCCTCTGAGCTCATCTCCATGGCGCCGACCACAAAAAACAATCATGTTGGCATAGCATCCGACCCACTTGCAGGTGGCCTAGTGGAGGAGAAGGTGGGATCCCATCCAGAGCTACTACCCAGCATAGGTATGTACTCGGGCCTGGCATCGTCTCCTCCTGTGCATTTTTTGATGGCCTATCCCAGAGAGAAAGCATGACTCCTTTTCTCCTTGGAGGAAGCGTGGGCTGAATGGCAATAGTAGTGTTTCATTCACTGGAAGTGTATTAGGAGAATACGCTTTTAAAATCCCATGTTAAGCTACTTGTTAACATGATCTGAAATAATGATATACCTTTCATTTATATAGTTTTTCATTTTACAAGAAAGCCTTTTTACATACACTATTTTACATAATCTTCATATCAAACTATGTCACGGAGCCCTAACCCCAATCTAGGAGTGAGTAGATTGAAGCTCAGAGTTCAGTATTTGTTCAAAGCTCAGAGTTCAGTATATTGTGAACCTCCAGTTGGACATTATCCCTTAAATGCAGAGCAGCTTCTGCAGGTTCTCATCATGGTAGACTTGCTCTCAACAGTTTCAGAGCAGGGTTGAGGTAGCCCCTTCCTCACAACTCTGTCCCACACACTGTTCCTTCCTGAATGGCTGCTCCAAGGGAGAGCCTTCCAGAAAATCAAGTTTCATGATGGGAAGAACAAAGTGGTTGAGACAGCTAGGCTTGGGTTGGTGTCACAGCACCAGTATTTACCAGCTGTGTGGCCTTAGGCAAGTTCCTTGACTACTCTGAACAAAGGAAAAACTTTGTAATATAGGGACAAGAATAATTGTAAGAATTTGATGAGATAATGCACATAATATGCTTAGCACAAGATTAGAATATAGTAGTTATTTAGTAAATGGTTTAAAAAATAATTACCACTTTCTTTTTGATGCAGGCTCTTTGTAAACTAGACAATTTCATTCATGGGTGTCTAGTTCAGATTATTTCTCGTTAAGGTGGCCTAATAATGGGAGCATAGGTGTCCTTACACCTCCTCCCCTTCGCATCCTCACTGCCCCCCCACCGTGTGCATGTGCGCGTGCACACACACATTCTTCCTTCTGAGACTCAAGTTTTGCGGAAGTTGTTTCCCTAGGGAGGACTTTTGGCATATCCTAGGTCAGCTAATAGTGCCTGTCATGTTTATGCAGTCAAAATGCTTCAAGTGCCTGCCTCTGTGTGGGAAGCACCCAGGAGAAGGGGCAGAAAGAACACACACTTCAGGGTAAGATCAGAGTTCAAATTTTAGCTCCACTGGTTACCAGTCACAGTTAGATAAACTTCTTAACCTCTTGTAAGCCATGTACTTCACCTATAAAATGGTTACCTCCCAGACTTTAAACAAAGATGCAATGAGCCTAGCGCTAAGTGGCCGGCACTCTGCCTCACAGAGCTCTGGGAAGGTTAATTCCCTTTCTCTGCCTTTCGCTTCAGTGCTCGAGATACAGGGAGGGATCAAGGCTTTTCAGGAGCTCTCTGCCCTTGCAGGAGATAGAGACTTCACAGGACTAGGTGCTGTAGGGTTCTGGTTCTAGTTCTAGGGAGGCAGGTAAGCCCTAAGAATTAAAAAGCACCCTGATATGACTTAAATATATTCTCTGCTATTAAATGTTTCCATTCTACTTCCTTTCAGGAAACTTTTCCCTCTGGTACCAAGAGAATAATGATGAAGTGATTAGAAAATATTTTTATCTGGATCATATATAATCCTAGAGAAATGTGAGAGCCTTGGGAAGATGAGCCAGCAGTTGGAAAAAAATTCTCAATTTTAGTTAAGATTGTTTCCATTCTTTTTCAAGGGGCTGCTATATGCTTTTATCTTGAAAATGTGAGAAAGCAATACTGGAGTTAAAAGTAGAAGTTAATAATGTTAAGCTTTATCGGATAAGCATCTGAAATAAATTCTTAAAACAGATGCATTATTGATCTTTTTACTAAGTAGGGAGAGAATCTACAAAATTAATAATTCTCACAGGAGGGTATCTAGGATGTTAGACTGAAGTATAGGGATGAGAGGACATACCCTTGAGTGACTGTGGCATATCTATTCCCTTAATCTTTACTATATGACCCAAGAAGTTTTCATTCTAGAATATATGGTGATTCTGTTCCAGTCCTCTTCAAGGGCCTAAGCTCTCTCTGTCCTTCAAAACCCAGTTCTTACATTTCTTCCTTTAGTATACTACCAGATTTCTCAGTTTACAATTGATCTCCTGTTTTGGACTCCTGCAGCACTTTATAACTTTATGAATCTCCGTCATATAACATCACAGGGCACTCTAGTGTACTCCATGTGTATATCTCATCTTTAATACTATGTTGAATTCCTAATGGGCAGAAAGGATGGAATTTGGTTTCTAAGGGTACTTGGCACAGTGCTTTGCCCGTAGTAAGTTCTTGCTACCCATTAGATAAGCAAATGACATATCAAATTGATTGATTAAATATGAGTGGACCACCTGCTTCCTGCCCATCACTCTTGCCAGGTGCTGTAGAAAAGTAAAAAATAAATTATATGATTAATTTCAGGTCTTGAGTGTAGACTTTTGAGGATGAGACAGAATTTTTAAAGTGGTAAAGTGAATGGTGTGATTGTTCCTCTGAAAGTGGCTTGGGTTGCCCACTCAGGGGGGCTTTTGTGTTTTTTTAGATTGGACAGAACTTGACCCCAAGAAACAAAAATTATGAATGCTCTTGTCCTCGTGGCCACCTCCTTCCTTGATTACATATACTCAAAAAGGAAAATGGGTATTCCCAGTGGTAGTCTCTCTTACTGAGTGTTGTAGCCGTTAATTTTTTAAGTAAGGTTTGAAATGTACTTTCAAAGCCAACTTCAAGTACTGCCCTCTAAGAGTAGATGTATTTTGGCAGTTACTTAGCCCTTGATACAGTCAATGCTTTCTGTTTTGTTTAGAAAAGAAAATAAAAGGACTGTATTTTTTTTTTCTTGCCTTAGCCCCTTCACAGAGTTTAATCCCAAAGGAAACTCCAGCCACAGCACTGCAGGGGTCTGTTGCCAGACCAGGTAAGGCACACTTCAGAAGAACTCTCGGAATGGGATGGGTTACCTGTGAACTGGTGCTGTCCTCACTGTGCCAGGAAGTGGCTAGAGCTCTCTTACCAGTTTGCTTCAGCACAGACCTCGGTTGAGTGGCAGAGCGATATGTGAGTAGTATTTGAGGTTATTTTCCCTGGTGTCAGCCAGAGAACTCAAGAAGAACATCTTGGTGCCCACTGTCTGTCTGCCACCCGGCTGGGGGGTCTCCATTGCGGAGTTTGCCCTGTCCCATAACCCTGACACAGATCTGGCAGCTGACTGACTGAAATATGGTAATTCACTGGGGTGGGAAGTGTTACTGCACTAAGATAGTAATTGCATTATCATGACAGGAATCGAGGCTTGTTTTGAGAACCTCTGCTATATAGTGAGGCAGCCATTCTTCCAGGGAGACAGTCATTTCAGTCATTTCTGGGTGGCATTAAGTTTCTTCCCATGACCAACGTGCTGTAAATAGCGCTAGGGATGGTGTTTGTGGAGGGTAGAGTCCATGGTAATCTGACAGATAATAATTGCTGTGGGATGCTGGGTCAGCTCTGAGTGCCTGAGGACCTTGATGGCAGTAACAACACTGCCTTCATAGATTAGACAGGCAAAGCCGGCCAAGTATCATAGATATGGTACAGGGTAGACTTGCCTGGGTCATTGCCACTATAGGTCGTTTGAAGGGTTCCAGAAAAAAAGAGTGAAGTATGACTACTTTGCACAAAGTAGGTTAGAGTTTCATTTTCAGCAGTTTGTACACTTGACACAATTTATAAGCAGAAAACCACAACCATATTTAATTTCGTGAGTCTAAGCCAGTAAAAGTAAGTATTGTGATTGTATTTTAAACCTGCTTCAGGCCTGACCTGTGGTGGCGCAGTGGATAAAGCATCAACCTGGAAATGCTGAGGTCACCGGTTCGAAACCCTGGGCTTGCCTGGTCAAGGCACATATGGGAGTTGATGCTTCCAGCTCCTCCCCCCTTCTCTCTCCTCTCTCTCTCCTCTCTAAAAATGAATTAAAAAAAAAAAAAAAAAACCCTGCTTCAGGGTGCTCTGTCCTATATGTCCTATATGCTCTGTCCTATCAGACCTCTCAGACCTCTGGAAAAAAGGAATGAGCAAAACCATTTCAGCTACCCAGACTGCTCCTTAGCTACCAACTGGCCACATGATACCTGACATCGGTGGGAATGGAACAAATCATTCAGGGAAGGGATTAGATGGTAAAGCTCATTTTTTGTAAGAAAAGGAGCAACAGGGAAAAGGAAGGGAATTCCGTTTCCTATCCCAACTTTTTACTCCAAAATATGTGTCCTCCTCAGAATAACTGGTCCAAGAATCCTGTTCCTTTCAAAAGTTTGACTACAGGCCCTGGCCGGTTGGCTCAGTGGTAGAGCATCAGCCTGGCGTGTAAGGGGTCCCAGGTTCGATTCCTGGCCAGGGCACACAGGAGAAGCGCCCATCTGCTTCTCCACCCCTCCCCCTCTCCTTCCTCTCTGTCTCTGTCTTCCCCTCCCGCAGCGAGGCTCCACTGGAGCAAAGATGGCCCGGGCGGGCGCTGGGGATGGCTCCTTGGCCTCTGCCCCAGGTGCTAGAGTGGCTCTGGTCGCAGCAGAGCGACGCCCCGGAGGGGTAGAGCATCGCCCCCTGGTGGGCAGAGCGTTGCCCCCTGGTGGGTGTGCTGGGTGGATCCCGGTCGGTCGCATGCGGGAGTCTGTCTGTCTCTCCCCATTTCCAGCTTCGGAAAAATACAAAAATACAAAAATAAAAAAATAAATTAAAAAGAAAGTTTGACTACAATCAATCTCCTTAAAATACCTCCAAAGCCACTCACTATCACCACCAAACCCCTTTGATCTCAATGTACATGAATTACCTCTGATAGTGTTAAAGCCTCAAAAGCACTGAATTTTGTTCCTAAAGAGCAAGCTAAGCAAGACTTCTTTGTGCCACCCCCTTTTGACAAACCATTTTCATTTTGAGCACACCTCCCGAGTTTCTTTGCTCCAGCAGGGCCAGCAAGGCATCTGAGACTCAGTGAGTTGGTGCCTTTCTTGGGGAGGAGTTTCCATGTTGTATGGATCAGATATGGGGCACTAAGTAGCAAATAAGAAGCAAGGATTCTTGCCTGACCAGGTGATGGTCCAGTGGATGGAGCGTCAGACTGGGACGCAGAGAACCGAGATTTGAAACCCTGAGGTCGCCAGCTTGAGTGCGGGCTCATCTTGTTTGAGCAAGGTTCACTGGCTTGAGCAAGGGGTCACTCGGTCTGCTGGAGCCCCCACACACCCCTGTCAAGGCACATATGAGAAAGCAATTAATAAACAACTAAGGTGCCACAATGAATAGTTGATGCTTCTCATCTCTCTCTCCCTTCCTGTCTGTCCCTGTCTATCCCTCTCTCTGACTCTCTGTCTCTGTCAAAAAAAAAAAAAAAGCAAGGATTCTCTTCTACCAGCATCTTGTATTAAAGGTCTAGGAGTCCAGCCTCCTCGCATGAAGACTACATCAACATGAACAGTATGGCAACAGTAATAATAGCTAATTCTGAGTTATTACTAAGCACCAGGTGCTGTGCTAGAATTTTTAGATGTGTTATTTCACTTAATCTTTTTAACATTGAAGTGGGTAAAGTGGTTATCAGATGAGGCATTAAGCACAGAGAGGTCAAGTAATTTGTTGGAAGGTCACATGGCTACTAAGCCATGAGGTCAGAATTTTGACCTAGGTGCTCTGGCTTCATTGCCATCCAGGAGGTCCCCGTGTAACCCGTCGGGTGTGTTAGACGTGTACACTGAGTCAGAGGTGCTGAATGCCCCCCACACAGGACAAACAGGTATAGGGCTGGGTGAGACCAGAGTCAGGAGAGATCGCCGTGGTCTGGTGCACCAGGGAAGTCTTAGAAAAAGATGGAGCTACGTAACCCGGCATAGGGTGGAGGAAGATGTTTTCTGTTGGTGCTTTTCCTTTCCCGGAGGTCACAGCTGCGGGGTGGAGAAAAGCAAAGCAGTCTGTCCTCTAAAGTTCTGTGATGAAGTTCTTTGGAGGAGAATGCATTCTTAACAGAGGTTTAGGATATATTGAAAGATTACTGTCTTTAAAACACGGGTCAAGGGATTGGGAATATTTTAAGAATGAAAACAGTCTCTTCTACATGAGAGGGATGACACTTATTTTACTAACTAGTTATAGCAGGGTAAAATATGAACCAGGCAGCGTGACTTTAGTTCTGTTGATCCAAACAGCATTATTTCACAGTGGAGTAGAAATAAATATAGACCAAGTAAGTGTCTTATGCCCAGACAGTCGAGTTGTATCTGTGCCAGCTCTGTCCCTGTCCCATGTAGGGTGAGGACCCTGCCAGGCACAGAGACATGTTAGCCTCAACAGGGCAGTCAGAATCTCCTAGACCCCTAGCCTCTCCCTGTGAACATACACACCAGACACTCCACATCTCATTTCTGTCCTTTGTGTTTTTTACAGAACTCGAGGCAAATGCTGCCGTAGTCTCTGGACAAAGGTAAGATGATCATTTCTGCAGACTTAGCCTGAATATGGCATAAGCCTCTTTGAAGATTATCTACTTTTTCAGCCTTTAAACCTCTTCTAAAGTAGAGAGCTGTCATTAGTCCTAACCTTTCAATGGTAAATATTAAGACATTTTTCTTAATAAAACTTGGTGGCTAAATTTCTACCTTTCATGATAGTTTTGAAAACTAAATGATGCCTGACCAGGCGGTGGCGCAGTGGATAGAGTGTCGGACTGGGATGTAGACGACCCAGGTTCGAGACCCCAAGGTCGCGGGCTCCTCTGGTTTGAGCAAAAGCTCACCAACTTGAACCCAAAGTCACTGGCTCCAGCAAGGGGTTACTCGGTCTGCTGAAGGCCCGCGGTCAAGGCACATATGAGAAAGCAATCAATGAACAACTAAGGTGTTGCAACGCGCAATGAAAAACTAATGATTGATGCTTCTCATCTCTCTCCGTTCCTGTTGGTCCCTATTTATCCCTCTTTCTGACTCTCTGTCTCTGAAAAAGAAAAAAAGAATTTCTCATATTTGTACATCTTTATTTGTAAAACATGTTCACATTCTCTCATTGAATCCTCACATCTACCCTGTGAAGTGGCAATGATAGCCAGCACTTACTGAACTCTATTCCATGCCCTGCATGAGGCTACAATCTCCCTAGATGTGTTAATTTATTTAATTTTCACAGATTCTACTAGGAAAGTAAATCTCCTCTTACAGCTATGGAACCTGCAGATCAAAGCTTAGCTAATTACCCAAGGTGATAGGCTTAGTACATGGTAAAGCTGAGATTCAAACCAGCCCTTCTGAGTCCAGAGCTCTCCCACGTCACCAGCATGTTACAGCAGACAGGTGGAGAGCTATAGATCAAGAATCTGATGCTTAGAAAGAATGACACAGCATGGCCAATGAATGCATGCTAAAACTTGACCCCTGTTACTCTGGCTCCAAATTCATTGCTATTTCTACTAAACTACTTTAATCGCTTCTCAGTCTTTTGGCTAAGATCAAGTGTAGTGTCTACTAAACTACTTTGTCTAGTTTTTTTGTGTTTTTTATTGGGCTAATAATTGAATTCATTTGCATTTTTGAAATATACACGAACTATATGACTAGAGAAAGAAGATATTCAGACCAAAAATATCCTGTGGGTATTTGTTTCTAGAACTACCTGACCATATAAAGCCCAGGACAATATTGCTGTGGCTCTTGTTTTGTCAGGAGAAAGAGGTGCCTCCATTAGGAATCCTAATGGATTCCTCAGAGGCTTTGGCCTCCCAGTCAGATGGCTCTTGTCACCGCTTCCAAAAGGATGTGAAAGTCTCCCTGCCTTATAGTTCCACCCCAGCTTCAGCCCCCACTCCATGACTTACCTCAGCTTCTGGGGCCGTCGTTACTGACTTCCCAGCCGTAGTACCAGTAGCGAAGGGTCCTCAGGAGGAGTGGACAGTGGAGGGGGTAGGGATAGTTGATAGGTCAGAGTTCGTGCCCTAAGGGGCTCACAATCTGGTGGATGGCACCAGACATCAAAATAAAACATGCTTCCAGGCCGATGCCTGGTACAGAGTGGGCCCAAACCACGGAACAGACAGCTCCGCCTGGGGCAGGGAAGGCTTCCAGCAGAGGTCCTTTTACCCGGCTTCTTCTTGTTTTGTCCTGTTGCTTTTGTTTCCCTTCTGATGCCTTACAGGCAAATTTAATCAGCTTCTTCTTTTTTTGGTAATGATTTTTTTTTTTTTTTTGTATTTTTCTGAAGCTGGAAACGGGGATAGACAGACAGACTCCCGCATGCGCCCTACCGGGATCTACCCGGCACGCCCACCAGGGGGTTTCGCTCTGTCGCGACCAGAGCCACTCCAGCGCCTGGGGCAGAGACCAAGGAGCCATCCCCAGCACCCGGGCCATCTTTGCTCCAATGGAGCCTTGGCTGCGGGAGGGGAAGAGAGAGACAGAGAGGAAGGAGAGGGGGAGGGGTGGAGAAGCAGATGGGCGCCTCTCCTGTGTGCCCTGGCCGGGAATTGAACCCAGGACTTCTGCACGCCAGGCCGACGCTCTACCACTGAGCCAACTGGCCAGGGCCTGATTTCTTTTTTTTTTATTTACAGAGACAGAGAGAGGGATAGATAGGAAGAGACAGGAAGGAAGAGAGATGAAAAGCATCGATTCTTCCTTGCGACACCTTAGTTGTTCATTGATTGCTTTCTCATATGTGCCTTGACCGGGGGCTACAGCAGACCGAGCAACCCCTTGCTCAAGCCAGATGAGCCCATGCTCAAGCTGGCGACCTCAGGGTCTCGAACTGGGGTCCTCTGCATCCCAGTCCAACGCTCTATCCACTGCGCCACCTCCTGATCAGGCTTTGGTAATGATTTTTAACATGCATCTTTATACCATAAAAGTAGAAAAGGGTTTATTGCAGTGGATAAAGCGTCGACCTGGAAATGCTGAGGTCGCTGGTTCAAAACCCTGGGCTTGCCTGGTCAAGGCACATATGGGAGTTGATGCTTCCAGCTCCTCCCCCCTGTCTCTCTCTCCTCTCTGTCTCTCTCTGTCTGTCTCTCTTCTCTAAAATGAATAAATTAAAAAAAAAAAGAAAAGGGTTTATTAAAAATACTTGAAATTCAGAATCAGAGAATTACAAAGAAAAAGTTACTCACCAGTAAAGCAGTATTCCTGTGACTCAGTAATATTCACTCTGTGTATTTCAGTTCATCTCCTAGTCCTCTTCACAGAGTATACACACAGATAGAGAGAGTATTTTATATATAAACATGATACCTAGCGTTTACATACAGCTAGTATGTTGTATTATATCTAAATACGTACACTGTAATGTTTTTATATAAATGTTATGCATTGTACATACAAATATACACCTCACACCCATTTATGCATATGTGGTTACATATATACAAACTATATATCATTATGAAAATGGGACTGTACAGTTCATATGGTAACATTTTTACTCACCATATTCTCATGAACAGTTTTTGTCATTATATAACCTTTACAACATGATTTTTCCTGACCACATATGATGTACCATGATTTAATTAACCTATTATTAAGCATTTAGGTCATCTGTTTTCATTAATACGAATAAAATGCTTTGACATCTTGGTGTGTAACTAGAATCTGTAAAAATATTTGTTTCCTCCAGCATCTAGAAGTGGAATAGCTGAGCCAGAGTTACACTGGGGTTTTTCAACCTCAGCATCATTGACAGTTTAGATCAAATAACTCTTGGGGGGAAGGGAAGGCTCTCTTCTGCATTATAGGATGTTTAGTGGCATCCCTGGTAGATGCCACTTAAAAGTCCTAGTCGCATTCCACCACTACCATCACCCCTAAGTCACAATCAGAAATGTCTCCACACATTGCTAAATGTCTCCTAGGAGGCAAAACTGCCCCTTGTTGAGAACCATTGGATCACACAGTTTATACTCCAGGAGGAGATTTTCTCCCTGTACCCTCCGTAATACTGGATATTACCAATTTAAAATCTTGGCCTACTTAAAAAAAAAAGAAAAAAAAAAGGTCTTTGCCTACTGAAAAAGAGGATTGAATTAGGGACGAGCAGTATCCCCATCAGTGTATTGTGAATACATGCTTGTGTAGTTTGATTTGTAATAAGCCATTATCTGATGACACGAGGTTCATAGTAAACGTCAGTATATGTTAGTGATTTCCTAGATTTTAGGTACTGTTAACTTTTGAGGGGAAATATTATTATCTTAGGAAAATGGATGAGGGAGTTAGTGGATTTTTATGTAAAGTTCTCATGTCTTTTACCTGTTTTCCACAATTTCACTGGCATCATGCTTTAGTACTTTATGTCTACTAATGTAACAAGCTAAACTTATTTTTCAGTTGTCAGTAATTTAGAAGGTAATTATGCCCACTGTCCCAGGATGGAATAATTTCTATGTAGTTTTCCTGCCTTATGAATGAAACTTTATGTGAAGAGCCCGTTTTCTGTGACTTGATTCCCTTACCTCCTTGGAAACTTTGTGCTTCCGTCTGTCAGCAGTGAGCCCAAAGAGATAATTGAGAAGTCCAAAACCCCAAGCCGGAGAAATTCCCGAACTGAAGAGCCAATTGTGGCTTCTGAAAGTGTGGAAAACGGACATCGGAAGAGGTCCTCTCGGCCTGCCTCGGCCTCCAGCTCTACTAAAGGTTAGCAGTGGGGGCGGTGCTGTTAGAGGGCAAATAGAAGAACGGGGCCTTATCAAAGCGCAGAGGACTTGGTCCTTCATCTTTACATCTGTTCCTTAGATTTGTCAAGTTACTTTGACTTCTGTTTGGTCTTTCCTTTATTTATTAGTTCATTTAACTGTGTGTTTTGTGTGTGGGTACACAAGAGCAACAAGCGCTGCTGGAAAAAAGAACATAACAAGGCAGATTGAGTCATTATCACTGTCTCAGAGAGGTCCTCAGTAATACGGCCCCGCCATCTTCCTATGTTTTCGTAGTCAACTCTCTTCCCACTCTGCTGTTTTTAATTTTTTTTTTTTTTTTTTTTTTTTGGTATTTTTCTGAAGCTGGAAATGGGGAGAGACAGTCAGACAGACTCCCGCATGCACCCGACCGGGATCCACCCGGCACGCCCACCAGGGGCGAGGCTCTTGCCCCTCCGGGGCATCGCTCTGCCACGACCAGAGCCACTCTAGCGCCTGGGGCAGAGGCCAAGGAGCCATCCCCAGCGCCCGGGCCATCTTTGCTCCAATGGAGCCTTGGCTGCGGGAGGGGAAGAGAGAGACAGAGAGGAAGGAGGGGGGGTGGAGAACCAAATGGGTGCTTCTCCTATGTGCCCTGGCTGGGAATTGAACCCGGGTCCCCCACATGCCAGGCCGACGCTCTATCGCTGAGCCAACCAGCCAGGGCCTTTTTTTTTTTTTTAATTTATTCATTTTAGAGAGGAGAGGGAGAGACAGAGGGAGAGAGAGAGAGGAGAGACAGAGAGAGAGAGAAGGGCGGGGGGAGCTGGAAGTATCAACTCCCATATGTGCCTTGACCAGGCAAGCCCAGGGTTTCGAACCGGTGACCTCAGCATTTCCAGGTTGACGCTTTATCCACTGCGCCACCACAGGTCAGGCCCCACTCTGCTGTTTTTAAACCTCCAGCACCTACCTTCTCTCCTTATTCTCAGCAGAGACTCCTACTTCTTCATGGAGAAAATACAACTCCCTCAACTCTCACTACCAAGACATAAATCTCCCAGTGTCCTCCTTTGCAGCTGACCCTCCTCAAGTCCACGGCCAATTCCTCCATTTGTGCCTTTGATCCCATCTTCTCTGACCCTCTCGAGACCGTTCTGTGACTGGTTTTCTCTTCTCTGTCTACTGTTACCTTCTTTCTGAGTTAAGTCTGCCCTTGGCTTCTGTGACCCAGACTCTCGATAGTTTTCTGGCTGTTGTGACTGCTCCTTCTCCATCTCTGCCCCCAGACATTAGATGTTGGCCTTCCTCTGACTTTAATCCGGAGCTGTCTTTCTTCTTCAACTTAATATTTTCTCCCTAACTTACCCCATTTATGCCTCCGGTTCTTTAGTTACAGCTTTTCCCAGACCACTCATGAATTTATTTCTAGTACAGACCTCAAGAGATTTTAGACAACTGCATGTACATCCTTAACAGGACCTCAAACTCAACATGTCTAAAACTAGGCCTGTGATTTTCACCCCCAATGTCAGGTGCTCTGCCGTTGTTGCCCATCTCAGCAAATGGCACCACCATCTAGCTCTGAGGCAAGTCCTCCTTGGCACCTCTCTTCCTGACCCTCATACCCATCATAAGAAGCTTCTGATTTTATCTTAGGTGGCCCAGAGTCACCCACTTTTCCCATAGCCTAAACCCCTTCAGTGATTTGCCATTTTATCCTTAGGAGTCAAATCTAAGAGTGTCAGTATGGATCACAAGTTGTTATGGCCTGGCTCCTGTCAGCCTCCCTCAGCCTCATCTGACTTCCCTCAGCAACTCAGACATATCAGCCTCATTCCTCTCATCACAGACCCGCGTATATGGCACCCCTATGTCAGGAAGTGTTCTTCCCTCTTCTGATGACCCCATGCTCAAGCCGGGTGAGCCTGCGCTCAAGCTGGCAACTTCAGAGTCCCAGATCGACACTCTATCTTCTGCGCCACCACCAGTCAGGCACTTTTTAAAGTTTTGAAGGGAAAAAGAGTTTTGCCTCTTTTTTTTTTTAAGTGAGACAGAGAGAGGAGCAGATAGGAAGGGAAAGAGATGAGAAGCATCAATGACATCTTAGTTGTTCATTGATTGCTTTCTCATATGTGCCCTGACCAGGAGGCTGCAGCTGAGCAAATGACCCCTTGCCAGCGACCTTGGGGTCAAGCCAGCAACCATGGGGTTATATCTATGATGCCACACTCAAGCCAGTGACCCTGTGCTCAAGCTGGCGACCTTGGGGTTTTGAACCTGGGTCCTCTGTGTCCCAGGCCGACATTTTATTCCCTGTGCCACCACCTGGTCAGGCTTACCTATTTTACTCATAAGATTTTGGTCATATATGTACAAACAAAATCAGAAATAGTATTTTTCACAAGAATTTTGAAAGCTAAGAACTATTATGAGTAGTTTATAAGGAGAAATATTGGTATTTTTGAATTATTGGGGAAATGGTGACATTAATCTTGTTCCTGCTATGAGGACAGAGTTTGCTTATGTCATGCTGGCCAAGGCCTCCTAGACTGCCAGATTGAAGCAGGTGCGGTGGATGATTTCTGGGCAAGACCAGAGAGGCCCACATGGTTGATAGGTCACTTGCTAATCTGTTGTTTTGATTTTGATTGGTTGGCTTTCATACACTCATACACTTCTAATTACAAACACAGAAATTGTCTCCCACAAATCAGTGAACTTCTTTTTAAAATTATACTTGATCAGAAGTGTTGTTTACAAATACACAAATGAGTAGTTCCACCCTGGCATAATGAGTTCTCCATTAACACAGAAATTATTTGTTTTTAGTTTGCTTTCTCATTTTTTATTTACTCTTCTGTGTATAATTTTTTTTTTACAGAGACAGGGAGAGAGAGCCAGAGACATGGACAGACAGGGACAGACAGACAGTACGGGAGAGAGATGAGAAACATCAATTCTTTGTTGCAGCACTTTAGTTGTTCATTGACTGCTTCGAACATGGGTCCTCCACATCCCAATCCCACATTCTATTCACTACACCACCGCCTGGTCAGCCTGTGTATAATTTTTTATATTTATTAACTTTTTAGAAAGAGGAGAGAGAGAGAATGGGGGGTGGGGTGCAGAGGATCAGGAAGCATCAACTCTTAGTAGTTGCTTCTCATTTGTGCCTTGACTCGATAAGCCCGGGGTTTTGAACCAACGACCTCAGCGTTCCAGGTCGACACTTTATCCACTGTGCCACCACAGATCAGGCATTCTGTGGATAATTTTGTGTTATATTTTCTTTTTTTTTTTAATTAAATTTAATTGATGTTTTATCCATTACGCCACACAGGTCAGGCATTGTGTTATATTTTCAACTAGAGAAAAGGATCAGTAGTTAAAAACATGAAGTTCAATGAATAAGTTAGAAACCAGAGAAAATAGGCTAATATGAGGGAAGTTTGTAGCAACCTGTAATCAGCTGTGGGTGTTCCTGGTATGGGGAGGCTAAGATGCCTCTGACAGCAAAGGGGGGTGAGGGCCCTACCCTACCCACAGCCAGCCAGTTGAGAAGCAAGCATGAAAAACATGGAGTGTATGCCTTCGCTGGTTAGTGCAGTTAGAGTGTCATCCGGAAACAACACGCTTCTCTGGTCGGGGCGCATGCGGGAAGCAACCAGTGAATGCGCAAATAAGGAGAATAGCAAATGAATGTTCCTCTCCCCCCATCCCTCTCTCCTTTCTTCTGTCTCTCTACAAGCAATCAATTAATAAAAAACCAAACACAGAATATGGAGATATACTTAAAACAGAAGTGTTGTTATTGTAGAATGCAAATGAGCAGACATAATTAGATACATCTTACCGGAGCAAACCCTGAACAATAACTGCCTGAAACTGCACTCTTATGACATCATTTAGAAACCAGCCGTGCAATTGTGGAAGAAAATTTTCAGAATTTTTTTTTGCAATTAAATAGAAATCTTGGCTAGAAATAGTATAGTAAAAAGCACAATGAAGTGAGCCAAGTCAAGGCCAATTTCTAAAATGCCTCAGAGGTGAAGCCAACCTACTAGAAGATTTAATAGAACCTTTTAGATTTGGCCAGATTTGATTAAAGTCAAAATGAGGCAGCCAGGCTGAAAAAATGCCCTCATCAAATTACAAATTTAACTGGACAACCACCTGAAAGACTGCTACTGACCCAGTTTTTTACCATTATAGTTGGTTCTAAAACATGAGTATATAAATGATGTAACTCCACTATTAGTTTTTTGAACTATTTGTATATCTACCTTTACATTAATTTGTAAGATCCTTGATGGTTTAAAAAAACTGAGAATTTTTGCCTGACCTGTGGTGGCGCATTGGATAAAGCGTCGACCTGGAATGCTGAGGTCTCCGGTTCAAAACCCTGGGCTTGCCTGGTCAAGGCACATATGGGAGTTGATGCTTCCTGCTCCTCCCTTCTCTCTCTCTCTCTCTCTCTCTCTCTCTCTCTCTCTCTCTCCTGTCTAAAATGAATAAATAAAGTCTTTAAAAAAAAAAACTGAGAATTTTTAAACAATATATGTGTTGGTTTTTTGTCAATACAATATCGTGGGGGCTTGGGACTGCAGGTAAGCTTGGCAGCCTTTAGGAAAAGGCTGATGCACGCCCTGAAATGTACCAGCAGTCACCTAGAATGCCTTACCATATAGAGTTTGCCTCTAGTTCTCTTACTGTGTTCAGTGAAGTAGTAAAAGTGGTAACATTTGGGGGAAGTATAGAATTGAATCACAAAACAAAAACCTCATCTTTTCAGGAAGATTTATAAAGACATTAATAGTGAGTTTGGCCTGACCAGGCGGTGGTACAGTGGATGGAGCATCAGACTGGAATGCAGAGGACCCAGGTCTGAGACCCTGAGGTCACCAGCTTGAGTGTGGGCTCATCTGGTTTGAGCAAGGCTCACCAGCTTGGACCCAAGATCACTGGCTCAGCTGGAGCCCCACGGTCAAGGCACATATGAGAAAGCAGTCAGTGAACAACTAAGGTGCTGCAACGAAGAATTGATGCTTCTCATCTCTCACCCTTCCTGTCTGTCTGTCCGTCCCTATCTGTCCCTCTCTCTGTCTCTGACACACACACACACTCACAAAGTGAGTTTGTTCTATCACCCAGATTGGCTAGATTTATCCAGGGAGGGTTATAAAAGACTGCACAATCAGGTTGCTATGTTATTTTTCCTCATGGAAGTATAAAGGTGTACCCTGCCCCACCACTCCCATCCACTACCCTCCTACGAAAAAGATGAGTTTTTGTAGTTTCTAGCACAGATCATGTGTTTACTCATGGCCCCACTCATTGATTCATCCTCAGAAGTGAGGCAGCCTGCCAGATCCTGGAACAGTAACAGATGGAAGGGGGGGGGAAGCCTAGGGTTGTTTATCCCCCCCCAACTCTTCGCCTCTCTTCCAGCCACATATGTGTATGTCAGATACACCACTTGATCCTTCATATCCAAACAAAGGAGAAGCTTCCAAAGTTGGCCTAATTAATCGACATTTTTCTAAGGATAAACAGTCAAGACAAAACTCTTTATTTTTACTGCAAATGACACATTTGCTACAGGGAAAATCAAGGCTGAGTATTAGAAGTAAAAGTTGATTATGAGGAGTTTTGGTTGTGGGAGACTTAATTTACATGCAATTAAAATGAACCCCATTATCAACATCCTGTCAGATTAACTGTTTTCTGATTAGCAAAAGACTAATGAGAAATCAGACAGATTCTACCCAATGACACAAGCAACATGACCTACTAGCAAGAAAATAATTTCAAAATGTGACATGTTGACATTTCCAACAGCAGAAACCCCAAAACATTGCATAGGTCACTTCTGAGTAAGTCATGGAAGCCTCACTTCTTAGCAATTATTATAGCTAACAGAACAGCAGAATTTTTGCTTTTTTTTTTTTTAATTTTTATTTTATTTTATTTATTCATTTTAGAGAGGAGAGAGAGAGAGGAGAGAGAGAGAGGAGAGAGAGAGAGGAGAGAGAGAGAGAGAAGGGGGGAGGAGCTGGAAGCATCAACTCCCATATGTGCCTTGACCAGGCAAGCCCAGGGTTTCGAACCGGCAACCTCAGCATTTCCAGGTCGACGCTTTATCCACTGTGCCACCACAGGTCAGGCAGAATTTTTGCTTTTTGCACCTACCTTTTGTGTCTGGATTTTCAAAATACTTTGATACAAGAGAAGAAAATCACTTAGAACACTGAATCTAACCTACGGCATCAGAAAATTCAGCCTTGTTCCCTGAAGTGGATAAATCTGACTTATTTTACACTTAATGTGTTAGATAGGATTTTTTTCTCCTGTATAGGAAGTAATTTTTAAAATACTGTTTTCATATTAAAACCAAAGTATCGGCCCTGGCCGGTTGGCTCAGCGGTAGAGCGTCGGCCTAGCATGCGGAGGACCTGGGTTCGATTCCCGGCCAGGGCACACAGGAGAAGTGCCCATTTGCTTCTCCACCCCTCCGCCGCGCTTTCCTCTCTGTCTCTCTCTTCCCCTCCCGCAGCTAAGGCTCCATTGGAGCAAAGATGGCCCGGGCGCTGGGGATGGCTCTGTGGCCTCTGCCTCAGGCGCTAGAGTGGCTCTGGTCGCAACATGGCGACGCCCCGGAGGGGCAGAGCATCGCCTCCTGGTGGGCAGAGCATCACCCCCTGGTGGGCGTGCCGGGTGGATCCCGGTCGGGCGCATGCGGGAGTCTGCCTGACTGTCTCTCCGTTTCCAGCTTCAGAAAAATGAAAAAATAAAAAAAATAAAAAATAAATAAAATAAAATAAAATAAAACCAAAGTATCTACTATGGAACAGCATGAAGAATGAGGGTAAATTTTTAAGATCAATATAAGATTTTAAACATTTACATTTGGAGAGCAAACTATTCATTGTACTCTGCTGTAAGAAACTTGTGTGGAAAGTATTTTAGAGACATGGTTTAAATATGAGATGATTGGATTAATTCAAGGCGCTATAATATAAAAGGAATTAAAACACACTCATTCCCCTTTATGTCATTGTTACCCCACGTGTAAATGGCTCAGTTCCTGCACCTCTAACAGGACTCTCGGGCTCACCTGGACTCAGAGCAGGCTCTGGCTTGCTCTGAATTGCTCTCATGCATGTATGTATCCACAGCCATGATATACTTGGGTAGGCCACAGTAGACACTTGTTGACCAAGAGTCATGGTCATGTTATTTAGAAACTTATATAGACTATAACATGGCAAAAAGAGTTCCCTATTGCAAAACAATCACTTGGTTCCAGAGGGATCCAAAGGCTAGTTTTTGCACTCCGGCTTTATTTACTCACTTGCTTGTAGCATTGCTCATTGATTTCTCATCAAAAGCATGGTCAGGCCTGACCTGTGGTGGTGCAGTGGATAAAGCGTCGACCTGGAAATGCTGAGGTCGCTGGTTCGAAACCCTGGGCTTGCCTGGTCAAGGCACATATGGGAGTTGATGCTTCCAGCTCCTCCCCCCCCCTCTGTCTCTCTCTCTCTCCTCTCTCTCTCCCTCTTTGTCTCTCTCTTTCCCTCTCTCTGTCCTCTCTAAAAATGAATAAATAAAATAAAATAAAATAATTTAAAAAAAAAAGAAAAAAAAAAGCATGGTCAGTCTCTCCATCATGTCCTTCCATGATGAAAACTGGTGATGAGGTGTGTGGCCTTCATTGCCTAGCTAAAGCAGCTGTCCCCATCCCGCCACTTTTTCCAACCAAGCAAGTGTGCTTCATCTGCCACTGCCTGTATCACATTTCCCCAATTGCCAGGCCCTTGCACACAAGCCCTGAGACCCTCTGCACACGAGAGCCCCTCCCGAGGCCCTTAGACTGACTCAGACCCAGTAGTGCTCCACTTAGGTCAGCTCGTGTTCTCGCGGACTGCCTAAAGACGTGGCTGTGAAGAGTGACCTCGGCTGAACATGTCCTCCCTCTCCTCCCACAGACATGACCAGTGCGGTGCAATCCAAGCGAAGAAAATCCAAGTAAACAAGCTGGACAGCGACTTGATACTTGTAAAATGTGTGTGAATTTTACAAAAAGCAATTTTGAGCTGTGACTTTTTAAAATCCATTTCTGTACAGCTAGTCATTTTAATAATGTGGCCCTTTCCTAGTCCCTGCAGACTGTTTTGTAAAGTGCAATGAGGAAAGCAGAGTTGTTGAACCCTTTTGGTGTTGATGAAGTTCAAGGTTTCTAAAATGTTGCCATGTATTGAGGAGCTAATGCGATTATGTTATTAGTTTTCACATTTCCTAAGCAGCCTAGAGTACAGGGTGAGCATTTTTAGATCTTCTAATGATGTATTGTGCTGTGGAAGTACCGTGTGAATAGCAGTAGTGGGGGCAAAAGAAATCTTCTTTGAAAATGTTGTAAATAATTTTATTATATAGTGTTTTGGATGTATTTGTTGTAGAAATGGACCAGTGAATAAAAAGAATCTAAGGATTTGTACAATGTGAAATACTGAATGTGTTAAATAAATGTCATTGTCTTAGAACATAAATATATGTTATTGGCAGGGGATTATTGGGTAAGCAAGCTCTTTCCTTTGGGTCATAAAGGAACAGGAACAGCCTTCTTTGTGAATTAGAATCCCATCTTGTCCTGACTGCACATGAGATGCACCTGGCAAGTTGAGGAAAATGCATATTCTTGCTCACTCAACTCACCCATGGCCTTGAAGAAACTAGCCCTTTGCAACACTATACTGGGCGCTTTGCATGTTGGTCACATTTCTTTTCATTGCAAATACCAATTTAGAGAGGATCAAAGGCCACCCAGGATTTTCTAGGGACAGGAAGTCATCAGCAACCCAGACACCACTTTTTCCCCCCTTATATTGGGTTGGGGAATAAGTTCGTAGCGTTTTTATATTTTCTTTATTTTACAACGATTTGTTTGCTGTTTGGCAAAGGGTAAGTATTCATTCGATAAAACTCTTTCTGCTCTACAAAACTATGTTAATTGTATTTTTGAGTTATTTAATTTTTTATTATTTTTGAGGCTTAGAAATGGAATACCCAGGAGGCAAAAATCAACATTTTCGACACCTGCTCTTCTTTGCTTTTCATCGAGGTCAAAAAGCTACCGAAGCAGCCCGGGACATTTGCAACGTGTATGGAGAAGGTGTCATAGGCGAGTCTACAGCACGGAAATGGTTTGCAAAGTTCAAAAATGGCGACTTTGACGTCGATGACATGTCCCGCAGCGGAAGGCCTTCTGAATTCGATGAAGAACGTCTCAAATCACTTTTGAAGGAGAACGGTCGCCAAACCAGTCGTGAATTGGCAGAAAAAATGAACTGCGATCATAAAACAATTCTCAATCACCTTCATTCAATGGGATTTACCGAAAAATTGGGAGCCTGGGTGCCTCACGAGCTCAACGAAAAAAACAAAGAAAGTCGCCTTCAAATTGCTTCTCAGCATCTCGCCCGCCATTGAGCAACACGCGGTCATAAACAGCGCTTTTTGTACCGAATCGTCACGGGAGATGAGAAATTGTGCCTATACATCAATATGAAGCAAAGAAAGGAGTGGGTGGCTCCAGGAGATACGCCAAAGCTGAGAGTCAAGCCGGACCTTCATCCAAAGAAGATCATGATATGTGTTTGGTGGGACTGGGAGGGCATGGTGCACTGGGAAATGCTCAAAAAGAATGCCACGGTCAACAAGGAGCTCTACATTGCCCAGCTACACCACGTGAATGAGGCTATTCGACTGAAAAGACCTGATCGACATGGTCCTTCACGACAACGCCAGGCCCCATGTTGCACAAGTCATCAAAGCCGCACTCCAAGAGCTCGAATGGGAGGTCCTTCAGCATCCGCCGTATTCTCCGGTGCAATTCTCCGGACCTTGCACCCACCGATTACCATCTTTTCCGCTCCCTTTCAAACCATATGAAGGGCATTACCTTCGATAACAAAGAGGTCCTTAAAAACTGGCTCAACAACTTCTTTGACACCAGACCAGGCGATTTTTGGCGGAACGGCATCAACAAATTGGTCGAGAGGTGGGAAGAGGTTGTAAACAGCAATGGCGAATATATAATTGATTAACTTATTGATATAATTATTTTTTGTTTAAATAAAAGTCTTCGGTAAAAACGCTACGAACTTATTCCCCAACCCAATACAACTGCTTCTCTGGGCGAACGATGGATTGCTCCAAAACAACTGTTTATACCTCCATTCAAGAGATAAGCCCAGCCTGACCAGCAAAATTCTTTGTAACAGTGTCAAGAATCGAGCCCAGTTTAGGTCAGCTCTCCACCTTCAGTCCAGTTCTGTGGTTCCATGGGCAGTTCCCAAGTAAAAGCAGTCAGTATGTGCTATACAGTTCAAAGCTGTGCACTGTATTCCACTCTGTGGCTACCCTGTAACTCATCTGCCTCAGGCTTAGGAGTGATTGTCAACATGGCCAGGTTTTTCCCTTTCTGACTTCATTTCCTACCTAAAAATCTGTAGTCTTCAAACCAGCTGCTTCTGCTCCCATCCTACCCTGCTACCTTCAAGGAACTAGATGTGTGGGGCCCTGTCCTTGTCTTGGCCTGAGTCTCAGCCTTCTGCTGTGTCTCCTTACAGCCAGACATATATTCCTTCCTTCCCCTGCAATTTCTCCTTACCTGTGCCATAATCCAATGCCTGAGACCAAAAAGATGAGTTAGAGATTCTGTCATGCTCTTATTCTCATCTCTCTTTCAACCGTCTTATTATAAGGATCTTCTAAACGTAGTTAGTTATGAGTCAGATCCCACACTCTTTTCCCAGCAAGCTTATCTACCTTCTTCCTTCCCTTCTGACACACAACCACCACCAAACCCAGCCAGGTAATAATACCCTTTGCCAATACTGTGCTTGAGTTTGCAAAGTGCTTCTCTACTTTAGCACTATTCAGGCAGAAAGCATAGTGTGCTTTAAATAGATTTTTATTTGCTTTTCTTGATATTTTTTTCTCCCATAGAGTAATAACATTACAGTCTAACAATCAGAATCCTGTTACACACGTTCACAGGCATGCCACATGACTGTGTTGAGGTGGTTGTGTCCTTGAGTCTGTTGACATGTCACAACATGGCCAGCCAGCCTCCTCATTTCAGCCAGCCTCAACACAAAACACCCAAGAGGGATGCACTCAACGTGGTTCCATTTGGAACTAGGTGGCAGGGCAAGTGGGAAGATACAAGGGATTATAGTGTGTCTGCATTCAGTCCCCTCGCATAAAGCCACGTGGATCTGAGGAGGCATCCAAGAGCTCTGGTGGGGTCCTTATTGCACCTAAGATATTATGAGTCAGAGCAAATTGATCAGGGACAGGCAGGCGCTGGGGAGCAGGCATACTTCAAAACAGCAGCAAACTGCATTCATACACACGTGACACCCTGCTGGGGCCAGACTGGCAAAGGCTGGAAAGTGACGCCCAGCTTGAAGAGAGCACTCAGACATATTGGGGGATTACTGTAAGTTGCCCTTTGATGTAATTGGGACTCACTCTAGAAACGGGTCCCTCTGACATACTCAGTTTTGGCAAAGTGCTGGTAGTATTGACATTAATACTCACAAACTGGAACCAACTTCTCCAGGGTCTCTGAAAACATCAGTCAAGACACTCTCTACCCGCTTCCTGTCTAAGGTTGCATAGGACTTTGTGAATTCTGGTTCCCTCCTATATTCAAGTTCTGTGGTTTAAAAAAAAAAGTCCTGAAGCATGCTCAAGGTGAAAGGCACATACACAGTCAATACAGTATGATGAGGTCTGATGCTTCAGGAGTCAGACAGACTAGCAGGAGACTGAGTAGTGTAGTGTTGATTCTTAGAAATCTATACACAATTAAAATATTGCCACACTCAAATGCTACAGAATCTATAAGAAAGTACAAAAATCTATGAGCCTTGCAACCAGCCAGGTGATGAGATCAGAGGGTTCTAGAACTACAGGAGCTCCAGAAATAATGGGTAAGGGAGGGGCCTTTTGAAATTTGAACCTAATGCCCTATTATGCACTCTTCCCCCACCAGAAGGATCATGGGCACTGTCCAGGACTGGGCCGGGCCTACACCCCAGCTGGCAGCAAAGGAGTAGGCAAGAAGAGTTGGAGGGAGTATCAGCTCTTAGAAGTGCTGAGGACCCTAAGCTGGCTGAGAAGTGACCAAGGGGTGGCTGGACGAGAAAAGATCATCATGAGATCATAACTGAAGGAGAGCCTTGGGGAGAGGAGCACGGTGCCAGCTACTGGGGCCGTAGTGAACCAGCATGGAGAGTTTGATCTGTTCTAGTGTAGGCTGGGCTTATTCCCTTGGGTAGGAGACCCCAAAAAGGCTTCCTCTGTCCCCATCCCAGCATCCAAGGGGCTATCCCGTCTATTACCCACAGATCCCGTATGAGGCTTGGGGGGCTACAGGGTGAGGCAGGGCAGCTGCCTTTGCCTTCACAGGAATACAGAGTTATCTCCCAGCCTCTGCTTGACTGTGAGGCCTGGAGACCTGGAACTGGGGTGAGGAGGAAGACTGGTGTTAGTATGTAACAGGAAATCTTCAAAGTTTCAAAGAAGAAAGAGCACGACTAGAAAAGGACGGTTAGAGAAAAGGGGAGACAACTCTGGGCATCCCAAGAGGCTGTTGCTGGTGTCTGAACCCAAAATTCAGTCCCACCATGAGGAGAGGAAAGCGGGCTGCCCCCGCTCCCCGGAGGGATTCAGGTTCCTCCTCCAGGTGCTTACTAGAGGAGAAGGGGAGGGGAACAGCAGGGCACCCGTTTCTCCCCAGCAGCCTGGAAAGGAAGAGAACAGTCAGGGAGAAAATGAGAGTCCCCCTGAAGGCCCTGAACCTGGATGGGGACTGTTTGGGGCTTGGGACAGTGAAGCCCCTGGCCTCCTACCCAGGAGTGTTTGTTAGCCATCCTGGGCAGAGTGTGCAATACAAAACCAGAGGCAAGATGACGGCTGGCCGAGTTGTCAGTGCCTGGACGGCTTGGCTTCACCCACAATGTCCTCCCTGCATTGTTCCTCTGCATTCTTACTCTGGGGTGTGCCCTCTTCCCACCTAGAAGCCCTCTGGCCTGCACCTCTCCTTAAGCTAGTTTCTAGCACCTTGGGGTGACATGTTGGGGGTAGGGTGGCAAGGTACTAACTAAGCCTTTCAGACTCAGGGTGCCTGCAGAGGGGGTAGATTTCAGGAAGGAATTTGGGAGCTGAAATTATAAAAAAAGAAGTAGGGGCAGACTCCGGGCTCCGGCCTGTGAGCAGGGTTTGGCCTCTCTGAGCAAGCACACTTACCAGCTCCCATGATGCCCTGCTTCCTACAGCTTCTCCACCTGTCTATCCTGTCCACATTTCCAATAGGCTGTCTCTTTCGCTCCATTCCCTCTACTTTCTCCCTCTAATTCACATCTCACAGTCCTCTGCCACATACTTGACCTTTCCAGGCCTAAGCAACTACAAGGAGCCCAGCCCCCAGGGGAGAGGCAAGGCTGAGACTGAACACAGAAGCCTTTAGTCTCAGTCCTCCTCCCCACCCCAGCTATCTGGGAAGAAATTGCTGGGAATGAATAATAAGAGAGCAGGAGCGAGTGTAGCGCCAAACGTGAGATAGGGCGAGGCTTGTAAAGTGGGAGTTGAAGGTGAGGAAAGGGCCAGATCTGGGACTGGAAAAGGAGACTCAGAGAAGGAGGAGGAGGGGGCCAGAGGTAGCGGATAGGAGGGCAAGGATGAAGGAGCAAGTCGGGGCTGAGACGGGGACTGGGACCAGAGAAGAAAGGGGGAAGTGTTGGGTCGGGGAGCCGGAAGGAAAGAGGTGCAGGAAAGGAGGCGGTTCAGAGGCGGATGAGAGAATCAGAGATGGGGAAATCGAGGGGATTGAAAAAGGGGCTATCACCCCACCTCACACACTCAAGGAGGGAGGTTGTGGTATCCAGCCCCGGGTGGGCTGCGGGCGCCCCTCCAGCAACACACTGGCTGCGGTGGCGGGGCCCCGATAGGGGTCGGCAAGGGATTTGTGTTTCGGTCAGCGGACGCTCAATAGTTGAACTGGCGCTGGCACGGCTGGTAGATGAAGCTGCCCTGGTGCTTGGACCGGCGCGGACGGTTGTCGCGGGCACGGTTCTGTCGTTGCATCACCTTGGCGCTCAGCGCCTGGCGCTCCGCCCGCTGCCGGGCCCGCTGCAGCCGCCGCACCTGGCCGGCCTTCTCCAGCAGTGCAGCCCGCGCCGGCAGAGGAGGAGCGGCTGCGTGGTGCACAGCCCGGGGCTCGCGGCGGACTGGCGCCAGCTCCCTGCGGGGACAGAGCAGGGCTCGGTCAGGGCCGGATCAGTGCGGAGCGAAGGAGAGAACTGACACTTCCCACGGTGTCCCCACACCACACCCTTGGCCTGGCGCAGTGCTGTCTCTGCTCACAAGGGGGCGCCCAACGCCCTTCCTCCAAGCCAAGCGGCATAAACCTCGTCGGTTTTAGTCTGTGATAGGTAAAAACCGGACCCCAGGGAAGACTTTGCAACCTCTAATTCGGCCCCTTCCTTTCTTACAAACCTCCAGAAGCCGCACCCCTCTGACGCTCTGGCCTTGCCCCTCTACCCTCTACTCCTAACACTCCTAACGCCAGGCGCTAAGCCGGCTTCTCCGCATCTCGAAGCCCTGCCCCTTTACCTTTGGGCTGGCTCCGGCCTCACCCCCCCCCCCCATAGGCTGGATGGACCCTTCGCCTCTAAAGGCCCCGCCCCTCCGAGCGGGGGTGGGGGGCGGGCACCAGGGCTCTCTCCCCAGCCTCCAAGCCCGGACCCTGGACCCTGGCCTCCAAGACAGCTTCTCTAGGACTCCACTCTCCGCCCCAGCCCGCTCACCCATCGCTAAGGTCGCCATCAGGCAGGTCCGCATCGGGGTGCGGGGAAGGGGGCCCAGGCTCCAGCACTATGGTGCTGCCGGTGACGTAAACGGACATGCTGGGGTGCTCGATGAGGAGGTCCTCCAGGGGACTGCTCTGGAGGCGGGTGGGCCCGAGTTCGGGCCCCTCTGCAGTAAAACAGGCGGGAGGGGTAACAAACCAGCTCTCGTCCATCAAGGAGGGCGCAGGCGGAGGGCGCCCAGCCGGGGCGGGGACGGGGGCGGCCCCTGGACTGGGAGGGGCCGCGTAGCTGTCTACGAAGCGCAGGAGGGGGGCCATGCGGGGTGGGGGCGCAGCGGGAAGGGACACACACACACACACACACAGACGGACACACACACCGGACACAGCGGGGCGGAGAGAGAAAGGGCATCGTTAGTCAGACCCACAGCCCCGCCTGTCGTACCCACAGGGCACCCACGGGCCTGGGGTCTGGATCTCCTACCCTAGGGCTCGTGAGATGTGGGACCCATTTGCGCAGCCATAAGGCGTTCCGGGCTTGTATGGGATAGGGCCCTATTACCCCACTTCCAGTGTTCTGCCTCAGCCCTGGTTTGCCTAGTAGGCTGGGGGAACTCCCCGGGCCCCTTGAAGCTCCCTTCCCCGCCGCTGCTTAGCCACCTGACCTTCACAGGCCCAGGAGTCAGAGTCTTGGCACCCGCCCTAGGCCTCACCCGGCAGGTCAATGATGAGCCAGCCATCCATTTCTTCCTTCTCACTGATGAAGGCTCGGGGGCAGTCGAGGTCCTCGGGGGGCGGGGGGGTGCTGAAGAAGAGGCTGGTGAAGCGCTGGAACATGGTGGAGGAGTGAAGCGGCCTCAGGGGGGCGCCCTATAGCAGTGCAAAAACCTGAGAGGCATAGAGAGGAGTCAGAGCCACCACTGACTGGAGCCTACCCCCCCCCCCCCCCCCCCCCCCGTCCTGGCTGGAGATACCACCCCCCCCCCAGCCCCGTGCCAGATCAGAGTACTACAGCGAGGTGTGGGGAATATTTGCGGCGTGTGTGCTTTCCGGTAGGCCAGCCTGCTCTCAGACTTTTCTATTTTCTGTGTGACCTTCGGAAGTTACTTAACTTGTCTGCACTTTAGGTGTCTCATCTGTCAAATGGCAATGAAAACAGTACCCGCCTCTGGGCCCTTGTAAGAATTAAATAAGCTAATAATAGTATCTTCCTCTAGGCTCTAATAAGAATTAAAGGAGCCAAACACAAAGAGTTTAGAACAGTACCTGGGCAGGGTCAGCATTCCATAAATTAATCAACTAGTTATTATTAATATGATTCCATGCTCTAGGGACACGGAAAGAGTAGCATATATGACCAGACTCTGTCCTGGAAGGGCTCCAGAGGACTGGACATCCAAGCTGGACCTCGAAGGGTAAATAGGAGTTCTCCAAACAAGGAAGAAATTGCTCAATGTTGTGATTAATTATCATCATCATAATATTGCTCACGTTCCTGTGCCAGGTACTATACTAAACACTTTATTTATATTACTTCGTATAATTCTCACACAACAATCTAGGAAGTGGGTATAATTATTATCCCTCTTTTACAGGTGAAGAAACTGAAGCTCAGAGAAGTAGAGTAACTTGCCCAAAGTTTCGCAGTTTGTAAAACAAAGTGGTAGGATTTTAATCCATGCAGTCAGAGACAGCATCCATAATCACTATATTCAATTACTTTTGCTGGGTGTCTGGATTAGGCATTTTTTAACTTGGTAGCCAAGGGCCATGGTCCATGTGTATTTTTCTGGGAAGAAGAATCTTGGTTTTCAAGATGATTTCTCAAACAATACTACTTGAGCCCAGAGATTGAGAACCACTGCTAGAGCCTGTGTGGCTTAAAAAGTGCTGGCTAGCAAAAATTCCACAGAGCCGCTACCTTGTGATTGCACAGGCCTCAGTCCTGTCTGTGAAATGAGCTTGGAAGATCCTATTCCCACAGGCCCTCCCCTTACCCCCCATTCCCAAGCTCCTGCTCAAGGGCAGCACCCCTGGCTAGGAGGAAGATCAGGTTACTGAGCCCCAGGGAGACAACAGGTCAGTGGGAGGTGATGGTGGAGGGAGGGAGCTATCATGCCCCAGGAACCCTTACGGGTCAGCACAGAGGGTTAGACCAGGACTTAAGGCCTCAATCAGCCCTTCCCTGCATGAAGATGAGGAAGGAGACACCAAGGCAGTGGCTACAGATCTGCTCCTCTCCCCTCCTTGATCTAACTCAGACCTGGGTTCAGGGCCCCCTGGATGTCCCTAAAGCTTGACCCTCCACATCGGTCCCTGAAGATGGTCAATAGTTTTGTAACTGAGCCACTTGTCACCTTCCTTAAGGATGTTTCCACACTTCCTATAGAACTCCCTGGAGACATGTCCACATTTCGATTCCCTGAAGGCATTCTACTCATACCATTAACACACCTGCTTGTGGCTACCCCTCCCATCTCCTGGGAATGTTTTTACACTTGCCAAAGAAGCCCCTAAACTCAATACCCTCAGAGTAGTTCCACATTTGCAGACCCACAGTGGGTCCAGAAGGAAATGCTCCCTGGGTGCTGGCTTCCCTAGTGGGAGATCTATGGGGATATGAAAGGTTGGGGCAATCCCAACTAGGATCTGCCCAGTACAAGCCACATATCCCAACCCATCTGCAGCCACAGGGAGGAGTTAGTGACTCAGTTACCAAAAATCCAGAAAGTTTGGCCCTTCCAGAAGGAAGGGAAAATTGGGCCTTGATGAAGAACCCCTTCTTTCCAAAGACCTCCTACTTCATTGAGAAGATAAAGAAGTTAAGAGCTGTCTCAGGGACTATCATATTCACCCAGTCCATTTCACAACCTGAGGATCAGAGGACATAAGTCTATCTAAAGACAGACAGCTAAATGGTAGCTGGGCAGGTCACTGAGCATCCAGTCCAGAGTGTACATAGAAAAATCTCAGCAAGTAATCCCCCAAAATATTCATTATGCAGGGGAGATAGGGAAGTCAGACAGGAGTCAGACCTTGATCAAGTAAGTCACTAATCCCCTCAAACCCCTCTGCCCAGCTATAAAAGGGCCTGTGGTTTCAGACACCAAGATTCATCGTGCATTTACTAGAGCACCCACTGTATGGGCCTCCTCAAATTATAGACAGACTGAAGTAACAGACTAGGGGTGGGGGCAGAGCTGCCTGCCAGAGGTCACACAGCAAGTCAGTGACAGAGCCAAGAGTAGCAGCAGCACCAGCCAGCCAGTGCCCGCCCCTCGCATGACCACTGGGGAGTCTCCCGGATTTTCTTTCCCAGCTCTGCCAGCTTCCTGGTTCTCACATTCCCAGCCCTGCTCCAAGGAGAACCATTCCCTTTAATAACTGCAGCAGCTGTGCCCAGAATAGCACTTGTGAGCCCTAAGCCCATCCTTGAGCAAAGCCCATCCAGCTTCTAGGCCCATCCACTTAGAAAGTCAGCAGCTCTCTTCTACCCTTTCTCCCCGTCCCTCTGGGTGAGCTGAGAGAGGCAGTGCAAACCTGCTAATCACCAGCACTGGCCAGGTTAGGTCCTTCTATCTAACAACTCTGGGGGCTGGGGAGGTGACAAAAGAACCAAATTCTCACCCCTACCCCACCCCAACATCAGCCCTGGAGACACTGTGATGCAGCCCATGAGTCACCCTGCTGTGGTCAAAACAGCTGAGAGACAGCAATTTTATTGGGCCCTGGGGCTCCAAGGTTCAGAGTGTGAGTGAGGGTCAGGGCCGTAAAACGGGACCCAATCTCCAAAGAACTGGGAAAAGATTCAGAAGTGCGGAGACCTAGGAGCCCTATCAAATTTGGATGATACTGAAAAAAAAAATTTAGATGATACTGGCCACAGTGACAGGAGGATATATAACTTACTTGTATTAGGTCCCTACTAGGCATGCACCCATGGCTAATGCATCTGTTGCTTATTCAGTATGACTTGAATTGGTTGCATGACCACGAGTAAGCCCTTTTGTGGGCCTCAGTTTCCCCTTCCATGAAATGGGATATAAGACCCTTAGCTTGGGGGCTGGGAATGAAGTCAGATAAGGCACTGCACACGCGTCAAGGATTAGGAGGATGTTATTATGTTAGTCCCCGGGAGCGGGGGTGGGGAGGAGAGCCTGGAGCCACAGGGAGGGGATTCCACCACCATCTGGCGTTTACCCAACGACCTGGAGCTGGAGTTTTAGGCCTCCCTTCACTCCTGAAGACGCCTCCACCCACCCCCACCCCCGCCTAACCTAGACCCAGCGGCACTGTCCAAACCCCTCTGAAGTCGCAAGGAGAAAGTAGAGGATCAGAAGCCTGACCCCAGCCCCTGGATTAGCCCAGAAACTGCCAAGGCCCCTCCGGTTCCCGCTGCCTTTCAGCGTCCCTCACCCACGGGCCAAGCCCCAACTCAGAGCCCACCGGGTCAAGGGAGGACACGCGACCCGAACCGGGGGGGGGGGGGGGGCGGGGGGGGCGGTGCCGGCCTTGGTGACGTCTCAATGTCAAATGCAAATAGAGAGACGTCATGGTTTACCGGACATGCTGCAGCCAATCGGGAGGCGGGAATGAGGCCCCGGCGGCCGCCAGCGAAGACAGACAAAGACCCAGAAGCTGGGGGTGTGGGGAGCCCCCAGGCGAAAGCTGGTCGGGACTCACCTGGGTACCCCGGCGGCGCGGCGGGCCGGGTGGCGCTGAGGTAGTTGTGCGGCTGAACGGCCAGGGGTAGGCGGCTGATCAGAGGCCCGGCTGCATCGCGGAGGCTGGTCAGAGAGGCGGCGGGGCTACGCGTCGGGCGCTGGCAGCTGCTGCGCTCGCCCGCGGGCTTTGAGTGTGTGCAGCGGCCGCTGCTAGACTCGCAGCACAAATTGGAACGTTCAAACAGCTGATTGTGACGTCACAAAGGGGCCCGCCCGCCTCGAGTCACAGGCGGGCGGGGCGGTGACCAATCCCAGGCTGCGGATCCCCTGTCCCCGCCTCCTCCACGGTCCGCTGGCGAGTGGCTCGGGCTTGGGAGGCCAACTCTGAGCCGCCTTGCGCCCCCCGGAGAAACAATTGCTAGCAGCTTGGATCCCCTGCCCCAGGGTGATCCCCGGACCTCTTAGTGAGAAGGGTCCAACTCCGTTCTGCCGGATTCCTGTCTTCCTACACTCCCTCCTCATAACCCAGCGCCCTCACCGCTCCCTGTGCCCCCAGATCGTTTTCCCTGCATCCTGTATCCACGTCCCTCCATCTGTACTCAACTCCACACCACGTCCATGCACCGCCCTCCTCCCGACCACTTGTCTGCCTGCTCGCCCTCCCTTTTCCGTCTCTCCTCACCTCGACACATTCTCTGCTTTCCTCTCCACTTTTTCCTCAGCTGGGTAGGTTTGAGAGGTGGGGGTCTTCCCCTTTTCCTGATTCCGGGGCTGCACCTGGGAGTGTAGAGGCGTTGATTTGCTGACGGGAAATGCTACCGATTAGGTCTTTGAGGTGAATTGCTCTGGGCTGAATAAACATTGACCTAGAGGCTGTTCTGTACTGGAAGTTTACACACCTTATTTAATCTGTTGCTACCGGGGCTGAACAGAAAAGTGACAGGACAAGGATTGATTATTAGTCCCAATTTACACGCAGGGAAAGTGAGGCTCACAAATCTTACTGATATATGTGGATTCATATTCAATAATTCATTTAATATTTATTGAGGACCTACTGTTGCCACTGCCAGGCCATTAGCTGACGTTTACTGAAAAGTTACTGAGTGCCAGGCTCTGAGCTATATTATTGTATTTTTTCCTTTTTGTGCTCTAGCATTTGATTTCCACAACAACCCCCAAAGATTGAGGAAACAGACTCAGCCCAAGTGGCTTCCCAAAGTCACAAAGTTCATGTAAATAGCAGAGCCAGGATTTGAACCCATAGTCTCTGAACTTGACTCCTTCCACTTTCTAATATGCACCAGATTGTCTAAATCCCAGAGTGCTTCAACCTCCTCCAGACCTGGGCCTAGTCCTGACTGCCCCAAATTTGCTGTGTGGCCTCGGCAAGAAGCCAAGAGTAACCTCTCTAGGCTTCAGTTTCCTTATCTGTAAGCTTAATATGTTCTTTCAACCTTTCCACCCTCAGCATTCTGCCAAATCTATGCTCTAGGCCCCCAAGGTCTCCCAATGGCCTGGGAAATGCTTGGGGAAGGACCACAGATACACAACCTCAGGATCTCCAGGGCCAGAGTTCTGGGCTCTCCCTCAGGAAAACAGGGCTGGCGGGGGTGGGTCTGAGAGCTGCCCATCTGTCCCAACAGGAGGCCCGGGGTGAGCTAGCTAGAGCTTCATCTTCTGGTGAGAAAATCCTGTCCTCGCCTAGTCTGAAACCCCAGAGGGACACCTCAGCCCAGCAACTAGGAGAAGGAGCCAGGAAATAATACCCAGAGGTTTCCAGGGGGAGGAGAGAGAGCAGTGTTTTGGCCCCTGGAGTGGTATTCCCAAAGTGTCCTCATTCTGTGCACGCCCTGCCTGCCACATCTACTTCCTGTTAACCTCACGCTCTCTCTCTCAACCTCCTAGCCGACTGAAACTAAATAATCCCGAGCATGCCTTTCCTGTCACACCACTTGCCTCTTCTAAAACCTCCTGTGACTCCCAAAGTACCACACTTTTTTTTTTCTAAATTTTTTTGTTTTTAGATTTTATTTATTCATTTTAGAGAGAAGGTACACAGGGAGAGAGAGAGAGAGAGAGAGAGAGAGAGAGAGAGAGGCAGAGAGAGAGAGAGAAGGGGGAGGAGCAGAAAGCATCAACTCCCACATGTGCCTTGACCAGGCAAGCCAGGGGTTTCGAACCAGCGACCTCAGCATTCCAGGTCGATGCTCTACCCACTACGCCACCACAAGTCAGGCCAGTACCACACTTTTTAACGCAGTGTTTGGGTCCTTTCATGATCCAGCTCGTTCTTTCCAGCCTCCCCCACCCCACCCCTTCTTCTCCTACCTGCACCTTGTGCCAAAGTCAAACTCCTCCTTGTCTCTTCGGCACTCTCCACAACCACACTTTCGCTCACGCTCTTCCCCCTGCCTGGAATGCCCTCTCAGGCCTTTTGGAATTCAGATCTATCCTGTCTTCAAGATTCTTCTCACCCCTTCTTCCTCTAGGTAGCCTTCTCTGTCCCCACCAGGTGTCCAGAGCTACCTTGATGGGTATTTATTTGTTCTCTAAACAGTAAGTGATGATGATTAAGTGTGTGTGTGTGCCCAAGTGGATAGTTGGCATCTCAAGGGCAAAATCTCTGTCCATGTTCTCCCTCTACCCGGCCTGTGCTGGATCTGGCAGAGTAGACTCTAAAGCTCAACACGGTGGCTTGGCACAGAAGTCTATACTTGGCTTTCCTAGGCCAGGAAGTATGCTACTGGGGACAGGGTTCTGGTTCCCCAGGCCCAGGAAAGGGGTTTCCTGGCATATACTCTGATACCCTGAACGATAGTGACCTGCTCCCAACCTTAGCTTAACCTCCTGTACAGGCTGCTAGGGCAGACCCCAGTCAACAGTTCCTCTGCAGAGTCAAAGGTACCCATGAAAGTAGGGGGCTGGAGCCCAGCAGAGTCCCCTCCTGAAACTCCTGGGACCCAGCTCTCTCCACTACAGAGATTTGTCATCAGGGCTGGAGAAAACCTCAGACCTCAATTCATCCAAGCTCCTTACTTTATAGGTGGAGAAACTGAGGCACACTAAGATATAGATCAAAATACTTGCTTAGAATTACAGAGCAGCAGGCACATATACTGACACTGGCTCCAGGGAGTGGGCTTAATATTCTGGGTCCCTCCCCTAGGCCTGGGGTTATAAAACCAGGCAGTAAGCACCCTTCTGGGGCTAATCTGGAGGCTCATTTCTGATCAGATGTAAGGTGCCAGGTGTATATACACCCTGTGTATATACATACATGGATAGATATGTGTGTCTATGCATACATACACTTGAAAGCCTCCATATACAACATACACACATGTCCATTCAATCCCTGCCCAGATGTAAGCACTTTTCCAATTTTTTTTTTTAACAGAGACAGAGAGTCAGAGAGAGGGATAAATGGGGACAGACAGACAGGAACGGAGAGAGATGAGAAGCATCAATCAGCAGTTTTTCATTGCGACACCTTAGTTGTTCACTGATTGCTTTCTCATATGTGCCTTGACCGTGGGGCTACAGCAGACCGAGTAACCCCTTGCTTGAGCCAGCGACCTTGGGTCCAAGCTGGTGAGCTTTTTGCTCAAACCAGTTGAGCCCGTGCTCAAGCTGGCAACCTCGGGGTCTCGAACCTTCCGCATCCCAGTCCGACACTCTATCCACTGCGCCACCGCCTAGTCAGGCAAGCGCTTCCCCAATTTTATGGACCCCAGAATTAGAGGTCAAGAAGCCAGCCTTTTATTCCTGTTTGGGCCTTGCCCTGGCCCTCACCAAATCCTGATAGCTCCCTGATGGCCTGAGGCCCCCCCCACTTCAAAAGGCAGATATGTGTCAGCCTGGGGGTGTCCTTCACAGGACCTTGCATGTACTCAAAGGTACCAGCCTGCTGCAGAACTGGTTCACCACTCCTCTTTTCTCACTCCTCCCTCTAGTTAGAGGACAAGGTGGAGATGAAGCCCAGTGAGTGGCTTGGACTATGAGTCAAAACCAGGAAGGTCCTATCACTCTAGCGCTAGAGCCCTCATCTTACACACCCCCTAAATTTACAGAGTTAACACTAATGTTGACACTATTGGGATTTCTATATACTGGGTACTTATTCTAAGCCCTTACCTGTGTTGATAACTCATGTAATGTTCACAACAATCCCATAATATATGTAATATTATTCTTCCCATTTTACTGATGAAGAAACGGAAACAGAGAAGGGAAGAAATTGAATTGGTTAAGCCACTAAAGTAGACGTACTCCCAAATTCCCCCAACAGATAAGCCTATATTTTAACAAGGGACCATATATACCCTGAACTCCTACTCAAAGGCTTTGGTGTTAGCCCTGGCCAGTTAGCTCAGTTGGTTAGAACATTGTCTCAAAATCACAAGGTTGCTGGTGTGATCCCCAGTCAGGGCACATATGGGAGGCATCCAATGAATGCACAACTAAGTGGAACAACAAATGAATACTTCTCTCTCTCTCTCTCTCTCTCTCTCTCTGTCTCTCTAAAATCAGTTTTTAAAAAAATCCTATTTGTAGCCCCAGTCAGATAGCTGGGTCCGTTGGAGCGTTGTCCCAGAGCGCAGAGGTTGCTGGTTCGATTCCCCAGTCAGGGCACATACAGGAACAGCTCAATGTTACTGTCTCTCTCCCTGTCTCTCTCTCTCTCACACACATACACAAAAAAAGCCTGTTTGTTTAAAAAAATTAAATTAAAAAAGCTTTGTTGTTCAACCCAGAGATATCTGAATTGAGGCTAACTCTGTGTAACTCTGTGAGTGTGAATATACCCCATGAAAAACTGGAGTCTCGTTGGTAGTAAATCCAGATTTCAATCATTGTTCTGTCAATTCTGGGCTCACTGCCTGGCCCTGGCCCTGTCCCTGTCCCTGGGCAAGTCTCCTTCTTGTCTGAGCCTCAGTTTCCCATCTGCAAAATGGCTGGCCCCAAGCATCTGCATTTGTTTGCGTGAACTGTGCTTAATGTCCCTGGTGATGAGGAGGTGATGGTCAGGATTCATTTCAGGAAGAGGAGGCAGGTGGCTGGAAGCCAAATGCTAGTTTAGTTTTAGTACGTCTGCTCATGGTGTAAGGGTGGGGTGGTGACTTTGGTTTTCCATGGGTGTGCTTGTGAGTGTGGACAAGGACCTGCGTAAGCTGCTCTGGGGTGACTACCCTGCACGAATTCCCACACTAAGGACTTTTAAAGGGAAATGGTTGCATCTCTCCAGCTCTGAGGCTGGGGAAGAGAGAATGGACAGCGGGGTTCCCTCCACAGCATGGTGCCCAGCGACTCTCCTAGGAGCAGATGGGTCCCCGGAAGCTCAGAGCGCTGCCCTTCCCTGCTCACAGACTTTCCTTGCCTCCCTCCCACCTCCAGATGCAACCCACACTGCTGGCTGGCCAGGCATCCTGTCATGGTACCTGGTACACAGGAAACAGTAAGTACTAATGGGAGGTGCAAATGAAGCTGCCCTCGCCCACACTGTTTAGCCTGTCAACACATAAACACACACACACACCTTGTGCAACTGAGCACACTGCAAACCACCACCAGCCTTCCTGCTTCTAGGATTTTGCTCTCGTAGTTTCCTCCTCCTTCAGAACCCTGTCCACTCACACACCTCATCTCCCTGTGTCTAGGCCAGCGGTTCTCAACCTGTGGGTCGCGACCCCGGCGGGGGTCGAACGACCAAAACACAGGGGTCGCCTAAAGCCGCCGGGGTCGTGACCCACAGGTTGAGAACCGCTGGTCTAGGCCCTTTCTGTTCTTCAGGACTAATCAGCAGCTTTTGTCTATCGAGCATTTACTATGTGCCTGTAACTCTCCAGGAAGGACACTGTTGTTATCCCCATTTTACAGATGAGGAAAGTAGGGGCTCAGACTGCTGAGGCCCAAGATCACTGAGCTGATAAGTGTCAGTGCATGCTTCTGTATATTCAGCTGTGTATAGAAATGTTGTCTGTGCATATGTGTACAATAATAACTAGCCTAAAAGTTCTAAAGCCTATATATGAAAAATAGTATTTTTGCCTAACACTCCCATGGTAGCCTTGAAGAAGCCACTGCCATGCTGTGGAGGTGGCTACACAGCAAGGAACCAAGAGGGGTCACTAGAAGTCGAGAGTGGTCTCATCTAACAGCAAGAAAATGGGGATCTCAGTAACATGGCCACAAGAAAATGAGTTCTGCCAACAACCGAGGAAGCCTGGAAGTCAAACTTTCCCTAGCTGACTTTCCAGATGAGGACACAGCTGGCCAACATCTTGATTTCAGCCTCATGGGTCCCTGAGCAGAGAACCCAGATAAGCTGAGCCTGGACTTGTGACTTATGGAACTGTGAACTAATAAATGGGTAGTCTTTTTTTTTTTTTATTTTTTTACAGAGGCAGAGATAGACAGGGACAGACAGACAGGAACGGAGAGAGATGAGAAGCATCAATCATCAGTTTCTCATTGCGCGTTGCGACTTCTTAGTTGTTCATTGATTGCGTTCTCACATGTGCCTTGACCGCGGGCCTTCAGCAGACCGAGTAACCCCTTGCTGGAGCCAGCGACCTTGGGTCCAAGCTGGTGAGCTCTTTGCTCAAGCCAGATGAGCCCGCGCTCAAGCTGGCAACCTCGGGGTCTCGAACCTGGGTCCTTCCGCATCCCAGTCCGACGCTCCATCCACTGCGCCACCGCCTGGTCAGGCGGGTAGTCTTTTTTATTAAAAGAATTTTAATATTCCACCTGACCAGGTGGTGGCATAGTGAATAGAGCATTGGTCTGGGATGCAGAGGAGCCAGGTTCAAAACCCCAAGGTCGCCAGCTTGTGTGTGGGCTCATCTGGCTTGAACACTGACTCACCAGCTTGAGCATGGGGTTGCTGGCTTGAGCATGGGATCATAGATATGCCCCCATGGTTGCTGGCTTGAGCCCAGAGGTTGCTGGCTTGAAGCCCAAGGTCGCTGGCTTGAGCCTAGAGGTTGCTGGCTTGAAGCCCAAGGTCGCTGGCTTGAGCCTAGAGGTTGCTGGCTTGAGCAAGAGATCACTGGCTCAGGTGCAGCCCCCTCTTCTCAGTCAAGGCACATATGAGAAAGCAATCAGTGAACAACTAAGATGCTGCAACAAAGAATTGATGCTTCTCATCTCTCTCCCTTCCTGTCTGTCTGTCCTATCTGTCTCTCTGTCTCTCTTGCTATAAAGAAATTTTAAAATATTCAATTTTTCAATTACAGTTGACATACAATGTTATATTAGTTTCAGGTATACAACACAGTGATTAGACATTTATATACCTTATGAAGTGATCACGCCAATTCAATGGGTCTTGTCTTGAGCCCCTACATTTGCGGAGGTTTATGACACAATAGAAAACTGCAGCACATGTGTTGGAAAAGTTTTTTGCATGAAAATTAAGAGGCAACTTGAGTTACTAATTTTACTGCAAATATTTTTGTGAAGCTCATAAAAATAGTGTTGTAATTGGGAAAAATTATTTTTTCTGTCTTGTTTCTTTTGCCAAAGTCATATTATTGAAATTAAGTAATTTGAATATGTGGGATGTAACTCCAAGATATCTATTAGCCAAATAGCACTTCTTCCAGGAAGGTCTCCAAGATCTCTCTGAGAGGAATTAACCTCTCCCTCCTCAGAGCTTCCCAAACTACACTGTCTGCCTGTCTGAGCACTGCATGCTCTTAGTTCACCTCACACTCAGGAATGCCTAGTTACTTTCTGGGAGACAGATACTTTTTCTGTACTTGAGAATCTCATTCAGTGTAAACAGAAACGTAATTAGAGACATTATAATACAGGGAGATAAAAGCTAGAACAGTGGGTAGGCAAAGGTGCTAGAGGAATAAAAAATGGGGGGGGGAATTCAAGGAAGGCTTCCTGGAAGAGAGATCATCTGAAGGAGACTTTGAACGATGAATAAAAGCTTGCCTTGGGAAAAATGTATTGAATGGCCTGGAATATGATTTCAAATCAGGAGCCCTGCATTCTTGTCTTGGCTCTGCTTCTGACTTGCTGTTTGACCTTGGGTGACTCTCTCTGTCCCTCTATGGGCCTCTGTTGCTCGTCTGAGCCAGGGTGTCCTTGGGGAAAGCAGGTCCAAAGGGCATGACGTGAATACTTCTTTCAGAAGAAAGAGAGTCAGCCTCACTCCTTTGCCTGAGTGTGGTTGTCTTCTATCTACCTGAAGTCTATTTTTAAAAATTAAAATGTATTTTTTTTAATTTTTTTTTAATTTTTATTTATTCATTTTAGAGAGGAGAGAAAGAGGGGGAGAGAGAGAGAGAGGAAAGAGAGACAGGGGGGAGGAGCTGGAAGCATCAACTCCCATATGTGCCTTGACCAGGCAAGCCCAGGGTTTCGAACCGGCAACCTCGGCATTTCCAGGTCGACGGTTTATCCACTGCGCCACCACAGGTCAGGCTTAAAATGTATTTTAAATGATCCAACCATGTACATAAATATTGTATCAAATCCAAGAAACCTTTATAATTTCTAAAATAATATAAACAGAAAATTCAAACAGTCAAAATAAAGTCAAGGTCACCCCTGAGACCTTCCACCACTGTCCCTAATTTGGAACGCACCCTTCTTTCCTTTTTGTACACAACCTAGGTTTAGAATTATGCTTTAAATTTTTTTATTTACTTAATTACAGGTACATAGTTCAAAATTCCAAAGGTTCCATATGAAATAACAGTGAAAAGCAGGTGTCTCTCTTTCCCCCGTTCCCAACCATTCGGTCTCCTCCCTGATAGAGGCAACTGCCAACTCTAGTTTCCTATGATTCTTTCCAGAAATATTCTGTGCATTGAAAATCCAATGCATGTATACATATATATATATATATTTGCACGTATATAGACACACTGTTCTGCCCCTAATTCCCCCCTCCCCCACTTTTCAGCATATATTGCAGACCTTTCCTTATCAGTCTGGAGAAAAGCCTCACTCTCTTTCACACCTGCATTGTATTCCACTGTGTGTGTACGGACAATATTTACCAGTCTCCTAATGAAGAAAGGTTCTTTACAATATTTTATTACTACAGACCATGCTGCAAGTGATATTTTTATGCAAGATTTTGCATATTTATTTGTAATATGAATGTCTATTAGTGGGGATCAGTCAGTCAGGTTCTCTAAAAAGTTTAAGTAGCAATGCAAAAGATGACAGGTACCACCAAATAGCTTCTAGAATGTAACAATTTTTACTGCTTGTAGGCTTGTTTGTTTGTTCCTGCATAAATATATTAAATTATATACTCTGTCCTACAGACTTACATTTTTCTCTCAACAACATGACTTGGAGTTCTACCTATGTCAGTACATGAAGATCTACCTCATAACAAAAATGTCTTGCCCTGGCCGGTTAGCTCAGCAGTAGAGCATTGGCCTGGTGTGTGGAAGTCCCGGGTTCGATTCACGGCCAGGGCACACAGGAGAAGCACCCATCTGCTTCTCCACCCTTCCCCCTCTCCTTCCTCTCTATCTCTTTTTTCCCCTCCCACAGTCAAGGCTCCATTGGAACAAAGTTGGTCCAGGCACTGAGGATGGCTCCATGGCCTTCGCCTCAGGTGTTGAGGATGGATCTGGTCGCAACAGAGCAACGCCCCAGATGGGCATCCCCCCCACCCCGCTTCTCACTACGGAAAAATAAAGTCTTACAGTTTCCCATTGTATGCTGTACATAGCATATTTAGTTGATCACTTATTCATAGGTCATTGACTGGTTTTCAATTTTTTTGCTATCACAACAATGCTCTAATGCCTATTTGTGTATGAATACAATAGATTCAGAGAAGTGAATTGCAAGATGATAAGTCTACATATATTAAATTTATATAGATGCTGTTGAATTGCTCTCCCAAAGTATTGTGCCAGTATCGACTTTTACTAGTGGCGCTTCAGGTTTACATTTAGAACTGGCCCACATGCTTCCTCTTGAATCAAAGCCCAAAGCCCCAGTTATGACTGGGATCATCCAGACCCTGAGACCCCCACCTCTGCAGAATCTGAGTGGACAAGCTGAGTGTTGGGAAGAATGAATACAGACAAGGGGCAGAGTATCTCCCATTAGCTAGGTGGTCGCTCAGGTAACACCACCCTTTCCAAAGGAAAGGCTACTTTGGGAGAAAGTGAGCTCCCCGTCTCTTGGGGTGTCTGAGTGCAGGTTTGGCATCAACAAATGCACTGAGCATTCACTCCGTGCCAGGTCTAGGGCTGGGTGCCTTGACCCAGAGATGAGTCAGACCCAGATCCCGTCCTTTCAAAGCTTGCTACTCATGGAAAACATAAATAAGTAAACAGACAGTGACAATGCTGTCTACTCAATATTGAGTTGGACTTCCTTTTCTGAAAATATCTGGGACTTCCTGCTACGTAACACATGGACATGCTGGGAATAAAAACAATAAACATCCTTTTTTATGCACAACTGGATCTGCAATAGTTAAGATTTTAACAGACAACTGGGAGGATGAAGCCTTGGGCTTGCGGGCTTACGTGAAGTTTGGGGTTGGAACTGAGACCCTTGGTAAATTTAGGACCCTTGAGGGTCTACACCCACAGTGCAAGAGTAGACTAGGGGGAAACAAGCAAGCATCTGACTTCTAGGAAAGGAGACAAAAAAGTTCTGTGTCCTCTGTGTCCACCTTGACCCAGTGTTTAGGTGGGGGAAAGAAACTATTTCCTGAGAATTTGAAACCCCATGGCAGTCCTCAGAGTGTCCAGGGTTCCTATTTACATCACCTGCGTAGATATCAATCCCTGAGGCTGAGAAAGTAACATAAAAGGAGACCTACTCCAAAACTCTTTCTCAAATGTCTAGCAGACACAAATGCAAATCCTCTCTGGGTCTCTGCCCTCCCTCCAGCCCCCCTCCCCCACAAATTGCAGGCTAGAACTCCTATATATAAAGCCCTTCCATGCATTAGGTAATTCACTAGGAAAAGTCTGATGAAATACATAAGGAAACAATCCACCAAGAGAAAGATTCAGTAGACATACTGAACAGAAGAATCAGGCTTCCATTAACTTCAGGTAACAGAATTATCAGATAGTGATTATTAGGTGCAGGAAAGAGGTAGCTGTTAAACGCTTTGGGAGCACCGAGAAAGAACTGACTCCCTAATGGAATAAGAGTCTTCATAAAGAAGGAAACTCTAAGAATGGGCTTTGAAGGATATGTAGGTCTTTGCCCAGTGTGGACAGATACTGTTGGGAGTAGCCGGTGGGGTGAACAAAGTAGAAATGTACCAAGGGAATGACTATTGGTTATTTTCTCAGGCAAGGTAAGAGGGATAGATCATGCTGGCCCTTGTAAGCCACCTTAAGGACTTGATTCTTTTTTGTTTGTTTGTTTTTTAAGATTATATTTATTGATTTTAGAGAAAGGAGAGAGAGCCATCAACATATAAATAGTAATTGAAGCCAGAGAAGTATTATGAGTCCTTTGGGAGGCTGAGTGCCATCTCCTGTTGTATTGGTTAAGAACTCTTGGTTGCAAGTATCTAAAGACCCAACTCAAACTGAATTAAACTAGAAAAGGAATTTGGTTGAAATGCTTGGTCCAGTGGCTCAAATATGGAACTAAGATCCAATCTTTTCTAATTTCTCCAGAACACTTACTAGGAGGTGGCCTAGTTCTTGACAGACTCTCTGTCCACATGATAGCAGGGGAATGGTGCTGCCAAGGCACCTGTCCTTAAAGTATCATGTAAGGCCAGATCTCTCGTTCCTTTGGGACCTTACAATACTTGGGTCTAAGGGTTGAGGCGGGAACTTGTGTGGGTCTCCAGCGGGCCTCATCAGAGACACAGTCCAGGAACAAGAGGCAGACAGGATAGGAGTCAGATGGTGGTTTCTGGGCCCCGTGCCACCACTGACTTGCTGTGGTCCTAGGTCAGGTGCTGCTCCTCTCTAAGCCTTAGTTTCCCAATGTGGACAGTGAACTAGATCAGGCCTCTCTCACTTTTTCAAGGATGCCTTTAATTATTTTCCCCTACATGCTATTGACTTCCACTCACCTTCATTTGTTGACTTGCTATTGTTTTTAAGTTTTTATATGATTTATTGTCTTCTGATAAAAAAAAATCTGTAGAATTAAACACAAATCAAGCCAATGCTGTATCTTTAATCCTTTTTTTAAAAACTTTTATAGACAATCCTGACTTTTCCCCACTCTGTTCTTATGTTTCTTGAGTTGATATTTTTCAGGTCTTTTTTTTAACTTTTTTTTTTTTTTTTTAAATATTTTATTTATTGATTTTTTTTTTTTTTAGAGAGAGAGGAGTGAGAGAGAGAGACAGAGAGAGAGAGAGAGAAGGGGGAGGAGCAGGAAGCATCAACTCCCATATGTGCCTTGACCAGGCAAGCCCAAGGTTTCGAACCGGCGACCTCAGTGTTCCAGGTCGACGCTTTATCCCACTGCGCCACCCCAGGTCAGGCCTTTTTTTTAACTTTTAACTTTTTTTTTTTTAATTTATGTTTTACAGAGACAGAGAGTGAGTCAGAGAGAGGGGTAGACACAGACAGACAGGAACGGAGAGAGATGAGAAACATCAATTATTAGTTTTTCATTGTGCGTTGCAACATCTTAGTTGTTCATTGATTGCTTTCTCATATGTGCCTTGACTGCGGGCCTTCAGCAGACCGAGTAACCCCTTGCTGGAGTCAGCGACCTTGGGTTCAAGCTAGTAGGCTTTTCCTCAAACCAGATGAGCCCGCACTCAAGCTGGCGACCTCAGGGTCTCAAACCTGGGTCCTCTGAATCCCAGTCCAACGCTCTATCCACTGCGCCACCGCCTGGTCAGGCTGGATTGATTTCTCTTTATAAAATCCAAGAAATTGTTAATACCAAAGTCTATTATTTTGCCACTGCTGAAGTGGGTTCAACTCTGAAGACAAAGATAATTATCTGGTGTGTTCTCGTACATTTTAGTTAGTTTTTCTTGAATTTCTGGTTTAGGTAATGTTGTGTTCTCAGGGTAAAGGACTTCTATGATCATTTGTTTTTGTTGTTGTTTTTACAGAGAGAGAATCAGACAGGGACAGACAGACAGAAATGGAGAGATGAGAAGCATCAATTATTATTTTTTCGTTGCGCATTGCGACACCTTAGTTGTTCATTGATTGCTTTCTCATATGTGCCTTGACGGCGGGCCTTCAGCAGACCGAGTAACCCCTTGCTCAAGCCAGTGACCTTGGGTCCAAACTGGTGAGCTTTTGCTCAAACCAGATGAGCCCGCGCTCAAGCTGGTGACCTCGGGGTCTCGAACCTGGGTCCTTGGCATCCCAGTCCGATGCTCTATCCACTGTACCACCAGCTGGTCAGGCTATGGCCATTTGTTTTTGTAAAAACAGTTGGTATGTAATGAACATTCTTTCCTGGCTGGTTACTCATGTCATTCATAATGGCAGCTGGCTATCAGGCAACCAGGAAGTAAAAATACCTTTGGTTGTGTTTAAAGGTTTTATTTACTCATCAATCTGAGATTGTTGCTCTGAGTTTCTGTCTCTCCCATTTGTTAATGAAGGTTTCAGAGAACTATCAGACCTTACAGGAGTTAAAGTCTGAGTGCTGTGGAGAAGATATAGGAGGATTTGGGAAACAATTGATCAGTGCTCCCTACAAAATCTCTCTCGAGTTCATCCACTACTGTCTGCCACCCTGGTCCAAGCTACCATCGTCTTTCTCCTGGTTGACTGAAGCAGCTCCTTCACTGGTTTCCTTGCTGCCAGTTTCGCTTCCTCCAATCTTCTTCACTCCGTTGGCAGAGGGGTAGTTTTAAATTCTAAATGGTGAGCATGTTCCAACTCTACCTGAAACCCATTAGTGGACTTCCCATTGCTCTTAGAACAAAAATTCAACATGGAGTTAAAGTCCTCAAATGCCATTTGTCCCTTGCCTACTTCTCCAGTCCCAACTCTTGCTCATTTCACTGCACGTTGGCCTTCTACATTGCAGGGTCATTGTAACCTAACTCCTCTCCTGTCCATACACACCATTCACCATTGCCAATTCTTTATATCAGTGACTCCTTCTCATCCTTTATGGTCCAGCTTGCATATCATCTCCTCAGGCAGTGATATTGACTACCCAATCCAGGCTATAGTAGGCCCTTCATTATTCATTATCCTATTCCTGGTCCATTGCCCTCATAGGTCTAATCACAACCTCTAATTATTTTATTTGTCTGATTACTTCTATTTTGTATGACTATATCACCATCATTATGAGTAGATTTTGCCTTTTTTCCCCCCTACATCTAGTGATTAATCACCCTAGTCTTCACTCAAATGACTTCACTCAATTGCTCTCAGGGTATGTTGTCCTAAGGCTGTGGTCAGCAAACTGCAGCTCCCGAGCCACATGCAGCTCTTTGGCCCCTTGAGTGTGGCTCTTCCACAAAATACTATGTACGGGCGCTACCTCAATAAGGAATGTATCTACCTATATAGTTTAAGTTTAAAAAATTTGGCTCTCAAAAGAAACTTCAATCGTTGTACTGTTGATATTTGGCTCTGTTGACTCATGAGTTTGCCGACCACTGTTAAGGCAAGCATAATATATTCATCATCCGACTTCTCACAGATTCTTTTCTCTAGTTGTCCTACATACAGCAGATATGGCAGACATATGACCTATCCCAAACAATCTCATGCTCTTTAAAGAACTTTGACTCTGGATAAAGCAATCAATGAACAACTAAGGAGCTGCAATGAAGAACTGATGCACCTGACCAGGCGGTGGTGCAGTGGATAGAGTGTGAACTGGGACAGGGAGGACCCAGGTTCAAAACCCGGAGGTTGCCAGTTTGAGCGCGAGCTCATCTGGTTTGAGCAAAGCTCACCAGCTTTAACCCAAGGTCGCTGGCTTGAGCAAGGGGTCACTTGGTCTGCTGTAGCTCCCCGGTCAAGGCACATATGAGAAAGCAATTACTGAGAAACTAAGGTGTCGCAACAAAGAATTGATGCTTCTCATCTCTCTGCCTTCCAGTCTGTCTGTTCCTCTCCCTGTCTCTGTCACACACAAAAATAAATAAATAAAAATAAAGAACTTTGACCCCTGAATGGGTGATGTGAGACCATTAAAAACTAGTTGGAGCCTGATCGGGCAGTGGCACAGTGGATAGAGCGTCGGACTGGGATGCGGAAAACCCAGGTTCAAGACCCTGAGGTCACCAGCTTGAGCACGGGCTCATCTGGTTTGAGCAAAACTACCCAGCCTTGTGTTGCTGCCTACCTGAAACCTGACTATTCCAAGTCTGGTTCTCAGTCTTCTTTTTGGCCCAGTGAGCTACCTCTGAGTGAATTTCCTTTATATTAAAGATGGCCATAATCAGTTTGCTATCTGGAATAAAAAAAAATATACTAGATAAACTACTGTATTTCTTCATGTATAAGATGCACCTTGATATTTGGGGGCCTGAAATTTGAAAAAAAAAAAAAGTATTACATAAAGTTATTGAACTCAAGTTTTATTCATCATAAAATTCATACAACTCATCACTGTCAAAACTCCCATCCAGCCTGACCAGGCGATGGCGCAGTGGATAGAGCATTGGACTGGGATGCGGAGGACCCAGATTCAAGACCCCGAGGTCACCAGCTCGAGCGCGGGCTCATCTGGTTTGAGCAAAAGCTCACCAGCTTGGACAAGGAGTTACTCAGTCTGCTGTAGCCCCATGGTCAAGGCACATATGAGAAAGCAATCAATGAACAACTAAAGTGTCACAACAAAAAACTAATGATTGATGCTTCTCATCTCTCTCTGTTCCTGTCTGTCTCTATATATCCCTCTCTCTGACTCTCTCTCTTTCTGTAAAAAACAAAACAAAAACAAAAAAAACCTCCCATCCATTAGCTTGTCCTCATTGTGTCTGATGATGAATCACTGTCTTCAACAATGAGCACAAAAACAAGCACAAAAACAAGCACAAAAAAGTGAGAAGTGCAAGTATAAAATCTACAACCACTGCCTGACCTATGGTGGCGGAGTGGGATAAAGCGTCGACCTGGAATGCTGAAGTTGCCGGTTCAAAACCCTGGGCTTGCCTGGTCAAGGCACATATGGGAGTTGATGCTTCCTGCTCCTCCCCTTTCTCTCTCTCTCTCTCTCTCTCTCTCTCTCTCTCTCTCTCTCTCCCCCTCTAAAAATCAATAAAAAAAAATCTACAGCCTGACCTGTGGTGGCGCAGTGGGATAAAGCGTCGACCTGGAAATGCTGAGGTCGCTGGTTTGAAACCCTGGGCTTGCCTGGTCAAGGCACATATGGGAGTTGATGCTTCCAGCTCCTCCCCCCCTTCTCTCTCTCTGTCTCTCCTCTCTCTCTCTCCCTCTCCTCTCTAAAAATAATAATAATAATAATAATAAAAAATAAAAATAAAATATTAAAAAAAAAATCTACAACCACTGTATAAGATGCACCCAGTGTTTAGACCCCAAACTTTTTGGAAAAGGGTGTGTCTTATACATGGGAAATATGGTATATGTCCACAGCCTGGTGCAGGATCTGACAACAGTAGGTGTTCAATAAGTGCTGAAGGAAAAGCTACCCAGGTGTGTGGCTTGAAGCTGGTTACTTAACACCTCAGAGCCTCAATTTCTTCCTCCTAGGTAACCCACATATCATCTGGGATCTCTGGTTTCTCAGGAGAGAAATCACCTTGCTTGTTTATTATCTTGCTCCATTCAGTTCTCTACCCTTCCTTCTCAGCTACGACAAAACAACCCAACCCAGCTCAACCCAACCCAACCCAGCCCCAATTCCTCTCATTTTCTCAGGCAGAGCAGCTTAACCACAATGTCAGGAGCTGCCATTCAGATCCTGTCATGCCATTTACTAGCTGTGTGAGCTTAGACAAATGACTAAATCTCTTTGTGTCTCAGTTTCCTTATGTACATGTATGGTCATAGGGAAATTATAGTACCCATAATAGTATATATTTTAAATGAGATAAACATACATTGCATAAATTAACATTTAGCACCTAGTAAGCACTCTAGTTATTATTAATATTTTCATCTTTTTGTTGCATAAGCTGCTGGTTAGCCATGCCTCCAGGGTCATGTTTTCCAAAGTATTGGCTCCTGAACCACCAGCATCTGAATAAATTGGAGAAATTAAGAATGCAGGTTCCGGCCCTGGCTGGTTGGCTCAGCGGTAGAGCGTTGGCCTGGTGTGCAGGAGTCCCAGGTTCGATTCCCGGCCAGGGCACACAGGAGAAGCGCCCATCTGCTTCTCCACCCCTCCCCCTCTCCTTCCTCTCTGTCTCTCTCTTCCCCTCTCGCAGCCAAGGCTCCATTGGAGCAAAGTTGGCCCGGTTGCTGAAGATGGCTCCGTGGCCTCTGCCTCAGGTGGTAGAGTGGCTCTGGCTGCAGCAGAGCAATGCCCCAGATGGGCAGAGCATCGCCCCCTGATGGGCATGCCAGGTGGATCCCGGTCAGGCGCATGCGGGAGTCTGTCTGACTGCCTCCCCGTTTCCAGCTTTGGAAAAATACAAAAAAAAAAAGAATGCAGGTTCCTGGGCTCCATCCCAGACTTAGTGAATCACAGTCTCTAGGGTAGAGCTAAGGAATTGACATTGATGCCTGACCTGTGGTGGCGCAGTAGATAAAGCATTGACCCGGAACACTGAGGTTGCCAGTTTGAAACCCTGGGCTTGCCTGGTCAAGGCACATATAAGAGTTGATGCTTCCTGCTCCTCTCCTTTCTCTCTGTCACCTCTCTCTCTAAAAATGAATAAATAAAATGTAAAAAAAAAACCCCAAACCATCTTCTGCTTGACCTGTGGTGGCTCAGTGAGTGGATAGAGCATCAACCTGGGATGCTGAGGCTGCCAGTTTGAAGCCCTGGGCTTGCCAGGTAAAGGCATGTATGAGAAGCAAGCAACTCAAGGGAAGCAACTATGAGTTGATACTTCTTGCCCCACTTCCACCTCTCTCTGTAAAATCAATAAGTAAAATCTTCAAAAAATATTGAGACATAATACACATACCATAAAATGCTCCTGTTTAAAGTATATATAGTTCAATGGTTTTTGGCATATTCACAGAGTTGTAAAACCATTACCACAGTATAATATAGGACATTTTCATCACCTGAAAATAAATCTGGTATGAAAAGAAATCTTGTAGCAGTCATTTCCCATTACCTTCCCTGCCCCCACCCCTCAGCCCGTGGCAACCACTAATTTACTTTCTGTCTCTATAGGTTTGCCTGTTCTGGACATTTCATATAAATGGAATTATACAATATATGGGTTTTTGTGACCAGCTTATTTCACTTAGCATATTTTCAAGGTTCATCCATATTGTAGCATGATAAATATTTTATTGATTGATTTTAGTGTGAAAGGAAGGCAGAGAACAAGAGACAGGAACATCAATCTGTTCTTGTATGTGCCCTGATCGGGGATCAAACCAGCAACTTCTGTGCTTTGGGACAATGCTCTAACCAACCATGGTATCTGGTAGGGCTAATGATTTGTTTCCTGATGGTGCCCTTTGGAGCATAAAAGTTTTTTATTTTGATGAAACTTAATTTATTTCTCCTTTTGCTGCCTGAGCTTTCAGTGTTATGGCTAAGAGACCACTGCCTACCTAACTCAAGGTCATAGAGATTTAATCCTATGTTTTCTTTTAGGAGTCTTATAGTTTTAGCTCTTATATTTAGATCTATGATCCATGCACACTCATGCTTAAGAATCACTGGTTTGGGTTGCATCTTCTTCCTTTTTAAAAAAATATTTTTAAAATTTATTTTAGAGAGGCCCTGGCCGGTTGGCTCAGTGGTAGAGCATCGGCCTGGCGTGCAGGAGTCCCAGGTTCGATTCTCAGCCAGGGCACACAGGAGAGGTGCCCATCTGCTGCTCCACCCCTCCTTCTCTCCTTCCTCTCTGTCTCTCTCTTCCCCTCCCACAGCCGAGGCTCCACTGGAGCAAGGTTGGCCTGGGTGCTGGGGATGGCTCCGTGGCCTCTGTCTCAGGTGCTGGAATGGCTCTGGTTGCAATGGAGCAATGCCCCAGATGGGCAGAGCGTTGCCCCCTGGTGGGCATGCCGGGTGGATCCTGGTCAGGCACATGCGGGAGTCTGTCTGACTGCCTCCTCGTTTCCAACTTCAGAAAAAAAAAATACAAAAAAAAATTTTAAAAAATTATTTTAGAGAGAGGAGCGAGAGAAAAGGGGGTGGAGGAGCAAAAAGCATCAACTTGCAGTTGCTTCCTGTATGTGTCTTGACCAGGCAAGCCTATGGTTTTGAACCTGCGACTTCAACGTTCCAGGTTGACACCCTAGCCACTGTGCCACCACAGGTCAAGCACATCTTCTACCTATAATGGCTGATCACTGTTCTTTCCAAAGACATATTCACCCTAAGAAGAATTTTTAAGTCATCTGTTAGAATGATGCAAATAATAATTAAACAGCTAACAATGTAAATCGAACACTTGCTATGCGCAAAGTATTTTTACATTACATAATCTTGTTCAATCTTCACTTTGTGTTATAATCTCCATTTTTCATAATGTAATATACTTTAATCTAAGATGATGTAACCTGTTTGCTCTTTTTATGTAAAAGGAAATACCAATTCTTTCATTGCAACACCTTAGTTGTTCATTGATTGCTTTTTCATATGTGCCTTGACCGTGGGCCTTCAGCAGATCAAGTAACCCCTTGCTCGGGCCATCGACCTTGGGTCCAAGCTGGTGAGCTTTGCTCAAACCAGATGAGCCCTCACTCAAGCTGGCGACCTTGGGGTCTCGAACCTGGGTCCTTCGCATCCCAATCTGACGATCCATCCACTGCGCCACCGCCTGGTCAGGTGGAAATACCAGTTCTTGTCACTTGTTTTGTACTGGTCTCAGCCTATCCATAACCAGTGTTGTAGCTGGACCGCCCTTGTGGTTCTTATTATGATTTCAAGATGCCCTTCAGCAATAACCACCAGGAAACTTTGAAAAGATAAGGTTTATTATTGCAAGACCTGAAAATTACACAGCACACCTAGGGCCACACAGCAAGGTTAAGGAGAGAGAGAGAGAGAGAGAGAGAGCGAGCATTCACAGGCCTGGGATGCTGCTTTTATTGGGTCAAGGGTGTTGACCTGGTGAACACTGGTGAATTTAAAAAGCAGGAATTTAAAGCCCCAGAAGAGAAGAAAAAATCAAGTAGCCCAAATGGTAAGTTACTGAAATCAACCAGTATCTCTAAAACAAAGGAGCCTCAGTGGGTGGAGGCAGGCTGGCTCTTTATCTATAGTAGTTGTGTGGCTGGCCCTGTGTTTACTCTAGATAGTCACCTTTGAAGTGGAAGCCTCTGCACTCAAAGCTGAAGATAGGTGCCTGTGTTATAAAAAAGAAAAAAGCACACAAATGTCAGGGCTTACCCTACACACTTACATCTTTAGGAAGCTAGGTCGTACAGGCTAAATAAGCTAACGTGTGTTATAAGTATGGCACAACGCTTGGCAGAGCAGGACTCAAAGGACGAGAGCGCCTCTATTCCTTCACAATCCTATCTCCCAATGGAGACCTGCTCCTCCCACTGGTCAAGAAAGCTATCAGCTCCAGGACTGATTTTTGCATTGCGCTAGCATCCTGCTCCCCTTCTTCCTTATCTCGTTATAGTTTATGACTTTACTTATTAATATATTCATGTTATTCTTAAGACTATCAAATTTCTGTTATAACTACTCTCCAAGTTCCATAAAAGCAGGGGGTACAACTTTGTTACTGCAATATTCCCCAACATTCAGTACAGAGCCTGGGGATAGAATGATCTTTTTAAAAAATATACACTTCCGGGTTTAAAATTCTCCAATGGCGCATGAATTGCACTTTGAATGAAGCCCAAATTCCCAACCATGGCAAACAGGTTCCTATCTGATTGGCTTCTGTCTGCCTCTTCAACCACACCTACTATTCTCTCCACTTGGACCGCACCATACTTGTTTCCTTTCTCAAACACACCTTGCTGGTTTCTGAGAGTCTGTGCCCTCTGCTTGGAAACTCTGATTTCTCATTTTTTAGGTCTCGGCTTAAACGTCACCTCTTCCCAGAGCCCTCCCTGACCACCCTGTCCAGCGTTACCTCTACTCTTCCACCAAGTTATTCTTTTTTTTTTTTAATTTCTATTTATTCATTTTAGAGAGGAGAGGAAGAGACAGAGAGGAGAGGAGAGACAGAACAGGGGGAAGAGCTGGAAGCCTCAACTCCCATATGTGCCTTGACCAGGCAAGCCCAGGGTTTCGAACCGGTGACCTGAGCATTTCCAGGTCAATGCTTTATCCACTGCGCCACCACAGGTCAGGCCACCAAGTTATTCTTGATCATGGAACCCGTTTCATTTTATTTCCAGATCTGACATTTCCTTATATACTTATTTAATATTATTGTACCCAACATTTAAGCACTCACCATAAGCACTTTGCATACATTAATCAATGTGCTACTGAATGCTTATCAAAGCACCCTCCAAACTCCAAAACCCGGATTTGGAATGTGTGCTGACTTCTGTGGTGTAAACACTGCCTTCAGAAGGGATTTCAAACTCCCAACCTGTGTTCACTGAACACGATTGTGGGAAAAACAGAAGTACACCATTATACAATATTTGTGTAATAGTCTACAAAATTATGCTTAGAATATTATACAAATCTGTCCACTACACCAAAATGTATCCGCAGCCTCCAACAATAATGCCTGGCAATAGCTGTTGTAAATATAAAAATACATATTTAATATTCTTTTAAAAAAATACAAGGGGAACATTTAAACATTAAAAACGTACAGACAAAAGTGAAAGTGACATCGCTTTACAACTCGCTGACATTCTTAGGAAGATAACTAACTCCTTCCACCTGCCTACTTCCTCCGCACGCCCGAGTGCTTTGACAATTCACCGGCTATCACAGGCGACGTCGCCCAACCCTGTGCTACAAAAGCCGGAGAGGCCCGGCGTCCGCAGCCCGGCCCGGCTCCGCCCCGCAGGGCCGCAAGGCTTGCTGGGAGTGTAGTTCCCTGGCAGGCGGCTCCGGCGGCAGCAGCCAGGCGCGCGGGGCCGCGGAACTACAGGGGCGGCGCTGCGACCGCGAGGCTCTTCCGCCTCGCCTCGCTCTCCCCGCCGGCGCGCCCGCCCCAGCTATCATGGCGGCTCCCTTGGCCCTGGGGCTGGTGGTGGCCGTGACAGTGCGGGCGGCCTTGTTCCGCTCCAGTCTGGCCGAGTTCATTTCCGAGCGGGTGGAGGTGGTGTCCCCGCTGAGCTCTTGGAAGAGAGGTGAGGCCACGGGCTCCCGTGGGCGGCCATGTCCCGCCCGGGCTCCTCCGGCCTCTCTGAATGGAAGGCTGGAGCAAGGACCGCGAGCTGAAGCTTCTGAGCTGCTCCGGCGTCCTCGGCGAGGGCTCGGGGGCGGGGCCTAGCGGCGCGGCCTCGGCGGGGCGGGGGCGGGGGACCGTGTGGCGAAGTTTGGGCCCTGCGAGCAGGTTCCCCGAGGCGTCGCGGTGTGAGGGGGTGTGTCCCGCTGGGGACACGAGCCGAGGAGCGTGGTCTGTGGAAGGGTCGGGATACAGAAACGGCGTGCAGCGTGGAGTGGGCATGGAAGGAGCTCGGGTGTGAACGCGGAATCACGAGTGGTGCTCGCTGGGGCCTGGGAGGGATGGTGTGTGAGGGCCCACATCTTGCCTAAGCGAGAAGCGTTTGTCCGGTACTTAGACGCCTATTCTCAGTCTGGGACTTGCCGTACAGCTTTTTTTGTTTGTTTGTTTGTTTTGTACGGTTTCTTCTTAGTTCTTTAAGATCTTCATTCAACATTGTTTGATGTTAGCGTCCACAACGGAACAGGATCCTTCCAGGGGCAGAGGCGGAGAGTTACAATCATTTATGAAAAGTGGACGGACTTCCAGTGTGCACCCAGTGCTTTCCCTGGAGTCCTGACCCAGAAAAAAGTGTCCCCTCCGTTTCCAGCATCCTAAGGATGAGGGATTGGAGCTAACTCTTGAAGCATGTAGAGTTTGAAAAGAGAGGGTGGAGAAAGGGTTACGGAAGGAAAGCAGGATCAAGAAACGTTGAAAGATGGGAAGTGTCCAGAGCAGGGGAGAAAAGGGTGGGGCATTAGGTTAGGGCCAGAGTTTGAAGATTTATTTTAACTTTTTTTTAAATTTTAGTACAATATACGTATAGTTCCATATAATAAATCAGAGCTCAATTAATTGTGTGTGTGTGTGTGTGTGTGTGTGTGTGTGACAGAGACAGTGAGAGGGACAGACAGGGAGGGAGAGAAATGAGAAGCATCAATTCTTACTTGTGGCATCAATTCTTATTTGTGGCGCCTTAGTTGTTCTTTGATTGCTTTCTCATATGTGCCTTGGCCGGGGTGGGGGGTGGAAGTGGAGACTCCAGCAGACTCAGTGACCCCTTGCTCAAACCAGCTACCTTGGGCCCAAGCTGGTGAGCCTTGCTCAAACCAAATGAGCTCGTGCTCAAGCCGGCGACACGGGTTTTGAACCTGGGTCCTCCGCAATCCCAGTCCGACGCTCAATCCACTGCGCCACCGCCTGGTCAGGCTCAGTGAATTTTTATTAACGGTGTATATGCAGGTAGGCAGCACCCAGATCAAGAAGCAGAATATTACCAGCCCCCCGGAAGCCCCCTTTCTGTACTTGAGCTTAAAATTCTAGAGTTAATATGTTAATGTCACTGAAACAGCACATATGAGAGTGACTGCGCATTTCCCACCTATGGACAACGTGTTTCACCAGCTTCGAATTTATCTTACTGTGTTTCAAAACGAAGCAGAATATATGTAAATGAAGCACTGTCTAGGGTCGGTGGAAGTTATGAGGTGATCAAAGGAAATTTACAGTTTAAAAACATTCTCATAATGAGTGGTTCACCACAATGGAAAGGGATCCTCAATGGAAGAAAACTCTCCATTATCAAAAATGTTCAAATCAAGATTCAAACCCACTTTCTGGTAATGAGGTAAATGGGTTAGATAAACTATAAGGCCCTTCTTTGTCTTGGGCGTATCTAACACTAGTTTATAGCCATCAGCATATATCTTTGAAGTAGGAGTGAACTTGGATGTCTTACTTTTCAGTGGTTGAAGGCCTCGCACTGTTGGACTTGGGAGTGTCTCCGTATTCAGGAGCAGTATTTCATGAAGTAAGTGTTCTTGTTCTCTTTTTTGTGTAGTAAGAGTAATTTATAGTCACATATACCAAAGGCTAACCTCTAGTTATTAGAAATACTTAAAAAGATCTATTTTTGAAAATAGTATTTCAAAGAAGGCCTTTTTTAGATGTCCTGTGTACCAGAAGAAGGTTTCACAATTGCCGTGGAAATGATGTAGATTAAGATTGTACTTTGGGGCCCTGGCCGGTTGCTCAGTGGTAGAGCGTCAGCCTGGCATGCGGAAGTCCCGGGTTCGACTCCCGGCCAGGGCACACAGGAGAAGCGCCCATCTGCTTCTCCACCCCTCCCCCTCTCCTTCCTCTCTGTCTCTCTCTTCCCCTCCTGCAGCCAAGGCTCCATTGGAGCAAAGATGGCCCGGGCGCTGGGGATGGCTCCTTGGCCTCTGCCCCAGGCGCTAGAGTGGCTCTGGTCTCGGCAGAGCCACGCCCAGGAGGGGCAGAGCATCGCCCCCTGGTGGGCATGCCGGGTGGATCCCAGTCGGGCGCATGCGGGAGCTGTCTGTCTCTCCCCGTTTCTAGCTTCGGAAAAATACAAAAAAAAAAAGATTGTACTTTGGGGAAACAGATGAGACTTTTATAGAAGTGGCCACTTTTAATGTTAAGTAAATTGTAAATAGGTCCCAGTGTATGAATAGATTGTTAATTGGCATGTAATTGATTCTTTGAAACATGTTTTCCCATGAAAATTAGGATAGCAGTGTTTGCTTATTAGAAAATCCACAAAAACCTCTTTAACTCCTAAAATTAGTTTTAAGAACAGTAAAATCGCCCTGGCTGGATAGTGCCATTGGTTAGCAGGGGTAGTCAACCTTGTTATATACCTACTGTCCACTTTTGTATCTCTGTTAGTAGTAAAATTTTCTAACCGCCCACCGGTTTCACGGTAATGGTGATTTATAAAGTAGGGAAGTAACTTTACTTTATAAAACGTATAAAGTGGAGTTACAGCAAGTTAAAGCATATAATAATAATTACTTACCAAATACTTGATGTCGGATTTTCGCTAAGTTTGGGAGAATAAATCTTTATAAAACAACTTACTATCTTTTTTTTTTTTTTTTTTTTTATTAATTTTTAGAGAGGAGAGAGAGTGAGAGAGAGAGAGAGAGAGAAGGGGGAGGGAGGAGCAGGAAGCATCAACTCCCATATGTGCCTTGACCAGGCAAGCCCAGGGTTTTGAACCGGCGACCTCAGTGTTTCCAGGTCAACGCTTTATCCACTGCGCCACCACAGGTCAGGCAACTTACTATCTTTTTAAAAATACTTAAATCTATCTTTTTATTTATACTTTGGTTGCTCTGTTATGCCCACCATGAAAGCTGGAATGCCCATTAGTGGGTGGTAGGGACCAGGTTGACTACCACTGGATTAGAGTGTTGCCTCGAAGTACAGAGGTTGCTGGTTCGATTCCTGGTCAGGACACACACAGGAACAGATTGATGTTCCTGTCTCTCTCTAAAATCAGTAAGTAAAATTTTTTTTTTTTTTAACAGACGCAGAGAGTGAGTCAGAGAGAGGGATAGACAGGGACAGACAGGAACGGAGAGATGAGAAGCATCAATCATTAGTTTTTCGTTGCACATTGCGACACCTTAGTTGTTCATTGATTGCTTTCTCATATGTGCCTTGACCACGGGCCTTCAGCAGACCGAATAACCCCTTGCTGGAGCCAGTGACCTTGGGTCCAAGCTGGTGATCTTTTTGCTCAAACCAGATGAGCCCGTGCTCAAGCTGGTGACCTCGGGGTCTTGAACCTGGGTCCTTGGCATCCCAATCCGATGCTCTATCCACTGCGCCACTGCCTGGTCAGGCAAAAAAAATTTTAATTAATTAAAAAGAAAAGAATAGTAAAATCATTCTTAGTCACCATTATTTCTTTCTTGGGTTACTGCAATGCTGCTGACAAGCCTTTCTGCATTGTCTTTCCGTTTGACTCTATTCTGCAGTCAGAGCCGTCTTTCTGAAATGTGAATCTTGATTTTGTCACTCTCCTGCTCAGTACCTCTGTGTGCTCACCACTGGCTTCAGGATGAAATCCAAACACCTTATGGGACATAATTAATGCCCTGTGGGCCCTCCTCACCACATCAACCACATTTTTTCCCACCCTCTTTCCGGTTATTGACCATATCATTAAATTAAAAAAAAAATTAGTTTTAGAGAGAGAGGAAGAGAGAGAGAGAGAAAAGCATGGATTCGTAGCTGCTTCACTTTAGTTGTGCATTGATTGCTTCTCGTATGTGCCTTGATGCAGGAGGAGGAAGTGGGATTCAAGTGGAACCAGTGACCCCTTACTTGAGCCAGTGACCTTGGGCTCAAGCCAACGACCTTTGGTTCTTATTGATGATCCTGCACTCGAGCCAGTGACCTCAGGGATTCAAACTGGTGACCTCAGAGTCTCAGGTTGACACGCTGTCTACTGCACCACCATCAGACAGACTTGATCATATCATTTTAAAGTAGTTGTTTTCTAATTTGACAATTTAACGCCCAATTTACCGCTAGCAAATAAAGCTTGAAAGGAGGACAGGTAAGAGAAGGTAGTACATGGAAGCTGCAATAGATGCAGAAAGTGCTTCAGGGAGAGAATGAAAACTATGTCAAATGCTATTGCAGGGTGGGAGAAATTTGGACTGAAGATTGATGATTGATTTGCCAAAATCGAGATCTTTGAAGACTTTGGCAACAGTATTTTCAGTGGACTGTAGGGACAAGAGACAAGTACACAGTGGTAGGGACAGCCTTTGTGAGGAGTTTTGCTCCAATGGAGGATAGGGAAATGGTATGGTAGTTAGAGCAAGATATCTAGTGAAGTGCTTTTAAGTATGAGGATCTGCATATTCAGTTGCTGTTGGAAATAACCGTGGATGGAGAAGTTGATGCGGTAAGAAAGAGATGACTGTCAAATGAGCAGTGTCTTTGAGGAGGCAGGAAGGGATGGGATCCAGTTCATAGTCGGAGGATTGGCTTTAGATAAGAACACAGGCCTGACCTGTGGTAGCGCAGTGGATAAAGTGTTGACCTGGAAACACTGAGGTCGCCAGTTCGAAACCCTGGGCTTGCCTGGTCAAGGCACATATGGGAGTTGATGCTTCCTGCTTCTCCTTTCTGTCTGTCTGTCTGTCTGTCTGTCTCTCTCTCTCTAAAATGAATAAATAAAAATATTTAAAAAAAAAGATAAGAACACAGGAAGTTCATATCACTGTTAGCACGAGACAGGTAGAGAATATAGGTATCGATAGAGGAAGTTGGTCCGCTGGATAGTAGGAAAATAAGGTATTGTAGTTCTCATTTAATTTCTTCTCTGAGTGGAGTAAGAAATGAGCTTGTTGGTTGAAAGGGAGAAATGGGGAAGGAAGTTGGAGGTTGAGGAGAGGGCAAGATGTGAAATAGTCCTTTCAGAAAGAATATGTTGAATGAATACTGTACATGGGAGAGCTATGTCTAGCCACTTAACCATAGTTTAACATACCGTTTCTATGGGAAAACTCATTCTTCGATGCAACGAGGAAGCCTAGAACACACACTCTCCTTCCGGGGTGTGTGTATATGTGTGTAAAAGAGGGTGAAAGTATGAGGTAGTAAATTACTGCTACAGGAAGCATGTTAACTCTCCATACTTGTATGAAATAATCCCTTTAGGACTGTCAACCTTTAACAACTCTGAATTAAGGGGCAGGAACCGTTGCCTCCCCCAAACACAGTGGGGACAGCTTCAAACTCAGAATGCCTTGCTTCTCATTCCTGGTTATGGGTTAATTTTCTTGTAAGCTGGATGTTCATAAATCTAGGGCCAGCTATATTTTATTATCTTTAAGTAATAAAATATAAAGAAATAAAATTATGTCAAGCCAAATGAAAAGAACACCTTTGAAAAGAAAGTTCATCATTGCTTTGCATTGCTTCTTAATCTTCAACAGATTTTATTATCTGGTTCTTAGGGAAAGGTAAGACTGTGTGAAAGTGGAGACGGAAAATTGGTATAGGAGAGAAAAAAGGAAATTAGCAACCACAGGTTAGATTTTTTATGATCGCTTTCAACAGATGTGTCTGTGTTGTATGTGTAGCTAAGTACGGATAGTTAAAGTGTGGGTTTGTTCATATATACAGTACCTGACCCTGATTGGAGAGGTAGCTTAAAGGCAAATTATACTCAGTGTAGACTTCTCTATAATAGTATTATATGCAGTTAAACTACTGCATACATGTGAGTTCATTATGGAAACCAGCCCATTTACTGATAGGCTTTTTGAAAACTATTTGTCCTGATATTTCTGGGACTGATTTAGAGTCATTCTAAACTATCGGAAGCATCAAAACACTTTGAAAGGAGGCTATTGGTAATATAAATATCAAGTTACTACTTTTTACTAACAAAGATAAATAAAAAAAAAGAATCCATTAGTAGATTGTTGCAAAAGCTTAATCCTTTTAGAACTTTGAAAGGCAAAGCTGATGCCCCCATTTTCAAAAAGAGGTAAAAAGTTGATCTCAGGTAGCTAATATATTGAGATTTACTGCATGCTAAGTACTTTGGGCACGTTACCACTATACCCTCCCAGGAATCCTGTGAAATAAGTCACTATTCTTATTTTATAGCTGAGGAAACTAAAACTCAGGGGGGAAAAACTTGTCCAAAGTACACAGGTGGAACCTGGTTTTGAACCTGAGTCTGACTCTAACAGTTATTTTGGTTTTTTCTATCACACTAGCTTGTTCTCACCAAACAACCTGAATCATCAGTATGGTCTCCCTAAAACCAAGTTGTGCGCTTTCCTATGGTTCTGGTGGACTGGTGAACTGGCTTACAGTAGCAGACCAGCCCTCCTCCCTAGAACAGTTACAAAAGCAGGATGAATACAAAATACATCTGTTCGAAGGCATTGAAAAGTTCCAAAGTAGTTAGGAGTCAAGGGGCCGAGATCCCAGAGAAGAAAGTACGAAAAGCAAGATTGACATTCTGACCTGCTTTCTCCTTGCTGCATTTACCGACTTGTAAGAGGCACAGGCTGAGAGTCAGAAAAACTGAACAGAAATTGGCTGGTAAAAGGTTAAGGGGCAGGCCCTGGCCGGTTGGCTCAGCGGTAGAGCGTCGGCCTGGCGTGCGGGGGACCCGGGTTCGATTCCCGGCCAGGGCACACAGGAGAAGCGCCCATCTGCTTCTCCACTCTCCCCCTCCTTCCTCTCTGTCTCTCTCTTCCCCTCCCGCAGCCAAGGCTCCATTGGAGCAAAGATGGCCCGGGCGCTGGGGATGGCTCCTTGGCCTCTGCCCCAGGCGCTAGAGTGGCTCTGGTCGGGGCAGAGCGACGCCCCGGAGGGGCAGAGCATCGCCCCCTGGTGGGCAGAGCGTTGCCCCTGGTGGGCGTGCCGGGTGGATCCCGGTCGGGCGCATGTGGGAGTCTGTCTGACTGTCTCTCCCCGTTTCCAGCTTCAGAAAAATACAAAAAAATAAAATAAAATAAAAAGGTTAAGGGACAGTCCCGGCTGTGGTCCCAGTGCACAGAGGTCATGGATTCAATCCCCAACCAGGTTTTTCCATTGATTTGAGAGAGAGGAAGGGTAAGAGAGGGGGGAGGGTTGAGAGAGAGAGAGAAAGAGAGAGAGAGAGAAAGAGAAGCATCAACTCATTTTTCCATTTAATTTTGCACACATTGACTGCTTCTCATATGTGCCCTGACTGGGGATCGAACCCACAATGCCAGGACAATGCTCCATCCACTGAGCCCTCCAGCCAGGTCTAATGTGTTAACTCTGCTTACACAGATATTTAACAGGTTGGATTTTGTTTATTTTCTTTTCTCAATTCAGCAGATACTCCGGTGGCACAAAATGACCCAGTGGTACAAAATTATTCTCTCTCATATGTATACTGGCTGGCGAGCATAGTATTCTAGGAAAAAAATCATTTTTGCTGACAGGATAGCTTTTAATCTTACCACCTACTGTAGAAACTGATAATAGTGAGATTTAATGTAATGTGCTCGTTTGTTTGTTTTTCTCCTGCAGACTCCATTAATAATATACCTCTTTCATTTCCTGATTGACTATGCTGAATTGGTATTTATGGTAAGCAGTCTTCCACATAAAATCAATATATGTATATTTTAAATATTATTGTCTTGAATCTTATTTTTAAGAAAAAAATATTTTAAGTGTTCAGAAGTCTCATAGACCAGTGGTCCCCAACCTTTTTTGGGCCACAGACCAGTTTAATGTCAGAAAATATTTTCATGGACTGGCCTTTAGGGTGGGACGGATAAATGTATCACATGACCGACACAAGTGTCAAGAGTGAGTCTTAGACAGATGTAACAGAGGGAATCTGGTCATTTTTAAAAAATAAAACATCGTTCAGACTTAAAGATAAATAAAACAGAAATAATGTAAGTTATTTATTCTTTCCCTGTGGACCGGTACCAAATGGCTCACGGACCGGTACCGGTCCGCGGCCCAGGGGTTGGGGACCACTGTCTTAGACTATAAAAGCAAAAAACTATTTTTAATATGAATTTGTAATTGTACAGTTGACCATAGAACAATGTGGAGGCTTAAGGATACCCCCCGCCATGCAGTTTAAAATTTGCGTGTAACTTTTTAATCCCCCAAAACTTAAGTTGTCCCTCAGTATCCAGGGGCATCGGTTTTGGGATGGCCCCCACCTCCACGGATATGGATACAAAAAATCCTTGGACACCCAAGTCCTGTATATAAAATGGCATAGAACAATGCATGCATTTGGTCCTCTGCATGCACGGACTCCCAACCCTGGGTGAAAGCAGTACAGGCATTTACTGAAAAAGGTCTGCGTGTGAGTTAACCTTTGTGGTTCAAACCCGGGTTGTTCAAGGGTCAGCTGTGTTATGGAAGTATGAAAAGTTGTGTATGACATCTGATTAGTTCCAATTTCTTATATTTTTAAAAACTTGATATGTGAACTGTGTAACCTTGAATTTTCTAGCTCCAAGATTCTATGATTGGCTTTAATTGTGGTGCCAATGTTGAGGGCATCCTCAATTTCCTGAGCATTCTGCCAGGAGATTCTGTGACAAGGTCACAGGCCTGATGAGACTTTCAGGGGCAAGAAATTGAGACGACAGGGCTGTGTTTTGAGAGCATAGTAATTTGAAACACTTGCCTAATCTAGGGTTGAAAATCTGGGTAAAGTAGGAGGGCCACTGAGGTCTTCCTTAATAATGACAACAGCTCTGTTCGTTGAGGACCTACTGTGTGCTTAGCACTTGCCATACTTCGGGCCTATGACGAGGTGGGTATTATTTCTACTTTAAAGAAAACTTTGTAACTTGCAATTACAGAGTAGGTGTCCCTGAAAAGGCTTTATCTTTGGGTAAAGTGAAGGCTGAGGTTATGCCTGACTGTAAGAGGTCAGTACTGGATAGTCTACCACCATCCAGCAACTTCAGGCCCTGGCAGCGTTCCATTGCTCCTATACTAATTGGGTTCATTTCCTGTTATTTCTCTTGACAGATAACTGATGCACTCACTGCCATTGCCCTGTATTTTGCAATCCAGGACTTCAATAAAGTTGTGGTGAGTGGTCAGTAAGTGGGAACAAAACGGGTGGCGTCTGGTAGCCTGCTGGTCCCTGTTATTATAAAGAGTCAAGGGTCATGCATGTACTTAAGGATCCAACTTTTTTTTTCTTTTTTGTATTTTTCCGAAGCCAGAAACGGGGAGGCAGTCAGACAGACTCCCACATGCGTCCGACTGGGATCCACCCGGCACGCCCACCAGGGGGCGATGCTCTGCCTATCCAGGGTATCGCTCTGTTGCAACCAGAGCCACTCTAGCGCCTGAGGCAGAGGCCACGGAGCCATCCTCAGCGCCCGGGCCATCTTTGCTCCAATGGAGCCTTGGCTGAGGGAGGGGAAGAGAGAGACAGAGAGGAAGGAGAGGGGGAGGGGTGGAGAAGCAGATGGGCGCTTCTCCTGTGTGCCCTGGCTGGGGATCAAACCTGGGACTCCCACATGCCAGGCCGACGCTCTACCACTGAGCCAACCGGCCAGGGCCAAGGATCCAACTGTTTGGGGTTTTTTTTGGTATTTTTCTGAAGTTGGAAATGGGGAGGTGGTCAGACAGACTCCCGCATGTGCCCAACCGGGATCCACCCGGCATGCCCACCAGGGGGCAATGCTCTGCCCATCTGGGGCGTTGCTCTGTTGCAACCAGAGCCATTCTAGCGCCTGAGGCAGAGGCCATGGAGCCATCCTCAGTGCCAGGGCCAACTTTGCTCCAATGGAGCCTTGGCTGCGGGAGGGGAAGAGAGAGACAGAGAGGAAGGAGAGGGGGAGGGGTGGAGAAGCAGATGGGCGCCTCTCCTGTGTGCCCTGGCCGGGAATCGAACCCGGGATTCCTGTACGCCAGGCCGACGCTCTACCACTGAGCCAACCAGCCAGGGCCTAGGATTTAACTGGGTTTTTTTTTTTAGATTTTTTATTTATTCCTTTTTTAGAGAGAGGAAACAGAGAGAGAGAGAGAGAAGGAGGGAGGAGCAGAAAGCATCAACTCCCATATGTGCCTTGACCAGGCAAGCCTGGGGGTTTTTTTTGAACCAGCGACCTCAGCGTTCTAGTTCAACGCTTTTACCCACTGCACCACCACAGGTCAGGCGGATCCAACTGTTTTTAAAATACTAAGAAGTGGGAACAAAGCTTCTGGCTTGTTCAGCCAGCCTGGAAATGGCCAGACCCAAACAAACAAGACAACTTTACTAATAGAACAGATATAGAAGGTTCACTTAGTCTTAGTAGCTTATTATCCACTCGACCTGTGCCAGTTCAGACTTTTTGGTGCAAATAGAATTGAACTACGATTATATTAATGAGGAGCCTGAAAAGTCTTACATTCCTTTTGCCAGTTTTTCTTTACACGGGAACATTAATATAGCTTTTAACTCGCTGTGTTATGTCTATCTGAGGTAACGTTGGATTCCCCGTGAGTTTCTGTTTCCCTGCAGAAAGCAGTCTTAATTGGAAAACTTGGCATGTATTAACCCCCCACGGAAAGTATCGATGTAAACTTTAGTTTTAATCCATATGTAATAGCCACAGGGAGTTGTATCATGGGATCATTTTCATTTTTCCTTGGTTCTGAGAGAGTTAACAGATTAACCATGTGTACGACCCATGTAGTTATTTTTAAAAAATTGGCTGTAGTCCTCCTTGATTGGCTGGGAGCCACTGAGAAGATTTAGACCAGGGTGAGAGAAGGCTGCATCCCGTTGGTGTTATCTGTTTGTGGTCATTTTCACTTCTGTTACCAAGTAATAGAACCAGAAATAGCAGTCAGCGTTTCTGGGGCACTGGTCATCAATAACAAATAAAGCTGGTGAATTCTAGAGTTTTAGACTGCAAAGAGACTGTTAAAATATCTAGACCGAGGACTCTTGACTTGGGGTCAATTATTAGGTTTATAAAACCTAATACCCTTGAGATGGTATGAAAAATAGTAAATGTATGTGCATATGTCATTTTTTTCATGTGGAGAGTCCATACTTGTTATTAGTGCTCAGAGAGTGCTTAATTCTTCCCCTAGATGATTAAGAACTACGTCTTAGGCCCTGGCCGGTTGGCTCAGCGGTAGAGTGTCGGCCTGGCGCGTGGGGGACCTGGGTTCGATTCCCGGCCAGGGCACATAGGAGAAGCGCCCATTTGCTTCTCCACCCCCACCCCCCTCCTTCCTCTCTGTCTCTCTCTTCCCCTCCTGCAGCCAAGGCTCCATTGGAGCAAAGATAGCCCGGGCGCTGGGGATGGCTCCTTGGCCTCTGTCCCAGGTGCTAGAGTGGCTCTGGTCGCGGCAGAGCGACGCCCCGGAGGGGCAGAGCATCGCCCCCTGGTGGGCATAGCGTTGCCCCTGGTGGGCGTGCCGGGTGGATCCCGGTCGGGCGCATGCGGGAGTCTGTCTGACTGTCTCTCCCTGTTTCCAGCTTCAGAAAAATACAAAAAAAAAACAAAAAAACAAAAAACTACGTCTTAGAGGATATCACTAAGGGTAGGGGGTGTACATCTTTAATGGAGCATTTGTGACAACATGGATACTGAGTGATGCATGTCTTCCCCACCTTTTGAGAATGGGCCCATATCATATTGTCTGGAAGCATTTCAGTCTTGCTAGAATTTCAGACTTTTTTTTAACCCTTGGTAATGATGCTGTGTCCATACCCAAAATGCATCCCAGAAAACTGAAATGCAGAGAAGAGGAACTCCATCCCCGCCCCTTCTCCAGCTGTTAGCTTATGGAATATGAATGCTGATTTGTTGTCACCAGTTGACTCTCCTGGCGTTTTACATTTCTGCCTCACTCGACAACAGTGTTGTTAGTCCAGTGATCCTTTGCGGAGCAGTGCTTTGCTATTTGGAACTCCGAATTCACTTGATAAAGCTGCAGGTGGCTTGGTAGAGTGATAAAACCTCCTCCCTTTCCTGTGATTAGAGGGTAGTGACTTTGGAGGCTGGCTCCTGACTTTGGAGCGTGCTGAGGCTGACAGTTACAGATGCAGTGGAGGTGCCATATTCATCCCCACCCCCAGCTGTCGGTTTTGGGCATGCAAAAGAGTGCAGGCACAGCTTGGATGATTAGAAAAGAGCTCTTCATTTGAAGTAGGGGAATTATGCACTTGCAAATTCAAATCTTGCAAGAGACAGAAAAGGCCACATGGCGGAGGAGATGAGGAAAGGAAGGAAGGGAGACTTCACACTGTAGGTTTTTGGGGTTTTTTGTTTTGTTTTGTTTTTTAGATTTTTTTTTCTTTTTTGTATTTCTCTGAAGTTGGAAACGGGGAGGCAGTCAGACAGACTCCCGCATGCACCCGGCTGGGATCCACCCGGCATGCCCACCAGGGGGTGATGCTCTGCCCATCTTGGGGCATCGCTCTGCTGCAATCAGAGCCATTCCAGCGCCTGAGGCAGAGGCCACAGAGCCATCCTCAGCGCCCGGGCCATCTTTGCTCCAATGGAGCCTTGGCTGTGGGAGGGGAAGAGAGAGAGAGGAAGGAGAGGGGGAGGGGTGGAGAAGCAGATGGGCGCTTCTCCTGTGTGCCCTGGCCGGGAATCGAACCCGGGACTCCTGCACGCCAGGCCGACGCTCCACCACTGAGCCAACCGGCCAGGGCCAGGTTTTTGTTTTTTAATTTAAAAACTACTGAAATATGTAACACACATACATGGAAAAGAGTACAAGCATCTGTGTGCAAGCTGATGAATGATCACAAGGTAACAGAGCTGGGTAACTCAGGTCACTTTCCCTGTGATAGCTTTAGATCTCCTCATTGTCAAGACTACTGAATGTCTAGAAATACTTACCTTTGGGTTTTAAATTGTACTCTTTAATCTCATTTTTAAAAAATGTATTGATTGATTTTAGAGAAAGAGGAGAGAGAGAGAAACATTGATCTTTTTCCTGCATGTGCTCTGACCAGGATCGAACCCTCAACCTCTGTGTCTTGGAACAGCACACTAACCAACCAAGCTGTCTGGCCAGGGCTAATCTCATCAACTTTTATATTTCTAATATTTTCTTGCTGTGTGTGTGTGTGTTGAATTTTCCTAGATTTTTAGTCACTTTCCTGTCTCTGTTGGGATGCAGCGGGGGTTTTAAAAGAAATTTTGGTTTTAGCCCTGACCGGCTAGCTCAGCGGTAGAGTGTTAGCCTGGTGCGTGTGGAAGTCCCAGGTTTGATTCCCGGCCAGAGCACACAGGAGAAGCGCCCATCAGCTTCTCCACCCTTCCCCCTCTCCTTTCTCTCTATCTCTCTCTTCCCCTCCTGCAGCCAAGGCTCCATTGGAGCAATGTTGGCCCGGACACTGGCCCCCGCCTCAGGCGCTAGAATGCTCTGATTGCAGTGGAGCAACGCCCCAGGTGGGCAGAGCATCACTCCCCTGGTGGGCATGCCGGGTGGATCCTGGTCGGGTGCATATGGGAGTCTGTCTCTCTGCCTCCAGCTTCTTGCTTCAGATAAATAAATAAATAAATAAATAAATAAATAAATAAATAAAAGAAATTTTGGTTTTGCTTTGGGGAGCTGAGTCAATATTGAGCCGATAAGGCCCGGAATAATGGCAGCTGTGCTGGTGATACTGGGGGAGACAAAGAGAGGGGTAGCAAAGAATCTGGGGACCGCTGGCTTGACTGCCCTTCTCTCCCAGAGACTCTCCTTTCATAAATTCTATTTAGAAGGATAAGGAAGTACTTTTCTACCATTGTTAGCAGAGTGTCCCTTTGCCCAGGGTCTACTCGTCCCTGTTTACCTGCCTCCATCGCTGACTGTCACCCCACTGGCTGGCTTCCAGCCTGGGGAATGGGTCTGCATTCCCCTCTGTCTCTGGCTGCTCCTACACAAACTCCCTGTTCCCTTTTTAATAGCCTTTGTGGGTCGATACCCTTCAGGTGACCTTTGTGCACTAGCACTGCAGTATCCTAAGCGAGTGGGGCCTCTGTCCTCCCAGCACTGCTGCTGCAGCTGGCCTCACCACGTGCTTTGTTTGTGGGCCAGCCGCCGTTCCTCTGATAGAAGCACCTTCGTTTGTATTTTGTCCTTTTAATTAAACAACCCCAGCTGTGAATGACAGTGTAAATGTTACTGATGATAGTGCCCACCATATAACTTGGACTCTCAGAGATGACCACAGGGAGGTTTTGAAGCTTGTTCAGGCTTTGTGATTATGCCTCTACTTTAAACGGTGCATGAATTCGGAGGTTACCTGTATTCCTGTGACAGCCCTTTGATTTTCTCTCTCTCTCTCTCTCTTTTTTTTTTTTGTTTGTGTGTGTGACAAAGTGAAAGAGTCAGAGAGAGGGAGAGATAAAGACAGACAGGAAGTGAGAGGGTTTTCTCTTGAACTGAAAGATGGCTCTTAAAACTTATTTTAAGAATGCAGCATAATCAAACGTCAAAATAACGTAGAGATGTTTTCTCTGAACATATGTACACTGATTTATCAATGTCACCCCGTTAAAATTAATTTTAAAAAAACAAACTTATTTTAAGCCTGACCAGGCGGTGGTGCAGTGGATAGAATATTGGATTGGGATGCAGAGGACCCAGGTTTGAGACCCCGAGGTTGCCAGCTTGAGTGCGAATTCATCTGGTTTGAGCAAGGCTCACCAGCTTGGACCCAAGGTCGCTGGCTTGAGCAAGGGGTTACTCGGTCTGCTGTAGCCCCACGGTCAAGACACATATGAGAAATCAATCAATGAACAACTAAAGTGCCACAATGAAAAATTGATGCTTCTCATCTCTCTCCCTTCCTGTCTGTCTGTCCGTCCCTATCTGTCCCTCTCTCTGACTCTCTCTCTCTGTCACTGTCAAAAAAAATAAAAAACAAACTTATTTTAACTTAAAAAATTAATTATTAAATACCTAAGAATGCAAAAATATTTTAAAAAATACACATTGGCCCTGGCTGGATAGCTCAGTTTGTTAGATTGTTGTCCTCGTATACCAGGATGCGGGTTTGATCCCTGGTCAGCACATATACAGGAAGCAACCAATGAATGCATAAATAAGTGGAGCAACAAATCTGTTTCTCTTTCTCTCTCTACCCCCTTCTCCCTCCCCCCTCCCCCCTGCCCCCTCCCTTTCTCTGTAAAATCTATCAATAAAATTTAAAGTAAAATAATATATGCTGTGAACCTGTTTCAGCTTAAAAAATAAAACATTACACTCATAGAGTTGCCTCTCTCTATAGTTAATCTCCTTACTCCTCCTCTCACTAGTTACCATGATTCTGACTTGAGCGTTATCATCCCCACACATGGCTTTGTAAACCCCTAAATAACACATGGTATTATTTTGCATGCTTTTCACTTTATTTATTTTTTATTTTTTTGTATTTTTCTGAAGTTGGAAACGGGGAGGCAGTCTGACAGACTCCCGCATGCGCCCGACCAGGATCCACCTGGCATGCCCACCAGGGGGCGATGCTCTGCCCATCTGGGGCATCGCTCTCTGCGACCAGAGCCACTCTAGCGCCTGAGGCAGAGGCCATAGAGCCATCCTCAGCGCCCGGGCCAACTCTGCTCCAATGGAGCCTTGGCTGTGGGAGGGGAAGAGAGAGACAGAGAGGAAGGAGAGGGGGAGGGGTGGAGAAGCAGATGGGCGCTTCTCCTGTGTGCCCTGGCCAGGAATCGAACCCAGGACTCCTGCACGCCAGGCTGACGCTCTACTACTGAGCCAACCGGCCAGGGCCGCTTTTCACTTTATATAAATGGTACAGTGCAGTTTATTTTCTGTTGTCATCTGTTTTTTCTCATCATTAAATCTTTACTCACACACAGTTAAGTGCTAGCTACTTTGGCTCCTCTGAATTACTGTTTTATGCCAGGTTGCAGTATTGGTTTCCTACTGTCTGAATAAGATACTCTGATCATTAAATCAGCAGGGCTACCCATTTTGGATTCAAAGGCTTTTTCCATCTATAGGCTGACCCATGTTTACTTTCAGGGTTGCCTAACTCTTGTTCATTCTGGAACACGCCCATAAACTTGTTGGGACACACCAGTGGAAGGGAAGAGAGTGCCACCCCACCTCACTCCCTCTTACCTGTCCGGCTGCCCAGCCACACCCAGCCTCATCCTCTTTATCATGGCCATTCCCTGCTTCCTCTGGGAAACCAAAAACTGGAAACAGGAGAGCTCAGAAGAAAACTCAGGATACTGCGACGTTCAGGGAACCATTTCACTTTGCATGAAAATATTTCACTTTACTGATGGGACTCTGAAGGCCTTCGGCCACTGATAATAATTCTTTAAAATGGCTAAGAACTCTGCTTTGCCATCTACTCATTCATGTAGCTGTTGACAGGTATTGTTTGCTCACCGTGCAATAAACACAGTCCCTGCCCTCATGGAACTCAATGTCTAGTGAGAGAAACGCATGTTAGACAAATAAATAAAAATGTTATAACTGTGAACAGAGCTGTGAAAGGATGTGTATGATGGGGAGGTTTTTCCTAGTTGGGCTGGGAGGTGAGTGTGCCTTCCTGAGGAAGTGATTATTTTACTGAGATCTAAGGACTAGGTGGGGGTTCACTAGGGAAGGAGAAGAAGAGGTCGTTCCAGGTTAAATGTCAAGGTCTGGGAGCGGGAGGGCTGTGGTGTGTTCATGGTGTCTGAAGATGCGATGAGCATGGAGAGGTGGGGCCGGGTGGGTCACGGAAGGACTTTTGTCTTCATCCTAAGAGCAATGGGAAGGCAATTGTGTCTGTTTTGTCCTTTTTTTTCTTTTTCCAGTTTAAAAAGCAGAAACTCCTCCTTGAACTAGACCAGTATGCCCCAGATGTGGCCGAACTCATCCGGACGCCTATGGAAATGCGCTACATCCCTCTGAAAGTGGCCCTATTGTAAGTATTCTGACAACACAGGGCTCCGTGCCAACAAATGCGAGGAAAATCTGATGAGACTTTCTCATGTTGTTTGTTGTATTTCTGGAGGTTTGCAGTCTTAGTCATCAAGTATGTGCTGTAGCTCTGTTGCACAATTGGGGTTCTGGCCAGGAAAAGAGACAGAGCCATTCTGTCTCTGTTGGGACAAAGCCTCACACAGGGACATGCACAATCAACCCTTCACAGATGCTTTTTCACTCGATGCTGATCTGGGCTCCAGCCTACTTGTAACCACTGTTTGTTTCTTTAAAAAGGAGAGAGAGCTTCAGTTGTGATATATGGATTGAATAAAATTCTGATCTTTTTGAGGTTGTTGTATTGATCAGCTTCTATTCTTCATGAACAATTTAGTCCTCCATTTGTACTTCAGAAAACAGAAGCTCCAGGCAGACCCATCCCAGATGCCCAGATGGGTGACCGGCATGGGAGAGGGAAACTTACTCTAAGAGGCTCTGCAAAAGAATTATCGAGGAGTACTCAGTGCTGCCATCAAGTTTAGTTCTTTCAGGTTATTCCCGTTTCTATTCCTGAGATAGGCAAATGTGAGTCATTATTTAGTCAGCTAATAGTCATGAATATTAATAATATACTGTATAGTTGTAGGGATACACAATAAACAAGGCAGACAAGTTTTCTCAAGGAAAAACATGACCTTAGAACTTGTAGAATTAGTAGGGGCTTTATGAGGACAGTTTATTCAACCTTCTGCCTTGTGTGTGAATCTCCTGTTCGGTATTCCAGATAGTTGGCTTGGTGGCTGCTTCTGGAACATCACTTTCTATTTATGGCTCCCCCACCACCACCAGTTTTGAGGTATCAGTTCACATCTGTGTATTTCAGAAATATTGGTGGGAAGAACTACTTAATAGAACCAGAGGTTTAGCAACATTATGAATCCCTTATGGACTAATATGTCTCCTGAGAATAGTTTTGTAATAGCAGCAGCCATTTCTTTAAAGGTTGTATAATAAACCTATCTGTAATTGCAGCCATTTCTTTAAAGGTTGTGTAATAAGCCTGTCTGTAATTGCTGAAAAATTTCTAGGCCTTTGTCTTTAGAACTGCTAATCTTACAGCCCTGGGAGGTATTGGATTTAAGGTCTTTATTTATAAATAATAATTATAATCTCCTGAGACACTGGTATGTTTCTTCCTATCTGATAATCAGAATTATGTAACTGGTCTCCCTTTTCACTTTGTCTGCCAGGAAACTCAGAGCCAGATCTGAGTTTTACAGTGCTGATTATTACAGTGCCGTAGAAGACTCGTTGGGTCTTCTTTCCCTGGCCTTTACTCTCTTTTGTTTATGTTTTCCCTGGCTTTCTTTATTTCTATTTTTATTTTACTGTTATTCTTTTTATCTGTTTTTATTTCAGCTGTCTAATCTTTTGTGGAAGCAAGATAAAAATAAATAAAAATAATAATCCAGTATGACTATATAAGATTTCCCCCTGCTCACCACATTTCAAATTCATTTTCTATGTCTATTTCTTTCCATCTCAGGAAAAAACTAGCTCTTTTGACTTAAATCATTCCCAGTGAAAGTTCAAGATGAAGTTCAGTGAAGTTCTGTGTCAACTAGCTTGTTCCAGTCAGCAGATAATTTATCCTGTCCTTGGGTTCTGGCTGTGTGGGGACTGCTTGACCACCCAGAGGATTAAATCTAAGCTGCTCTGACCTCTTTTTTTTTTTTTTTTTTTTTTTGACCTGACCTCTTAAATGGGAGTACCCTGTATCACGGCTTAGGAACCCGACCGAGGAAAAACTCTTTTCTGGTTTTCAGGGTTGGGTGTAGCTATTTTTAAGATATATGGCTGTGTAAAAAAAAAAGATATATGGTTGTGGGGAAATTGATATAATTATATCATTTTGAAGTCTGAAGAAGTGGAAAGAACATAGGTTTTAGAGCCTATCAGAATAATTATTGTATTTATTTGCTTGTGAAAGTTAATTAAGCACAGAGTATTGAGCTTCCTCATCTGCAAAACGGGAATAATGTTATTACTAGTTTACTGGATCTCTGTAATGTTTAAGGTTTTCTGTAGACCACATAGCAACAGGAAAAGGAGTAAACACTCAGTGCCTTTTACTCATGGGCCTCAATCGCACTCCATTCTCTTTTACTTAGGAGAACTCATAACTCAATTGTATGAAGCTGCCTTCCCTTGAGTATGCTTTTAGTAAATCTCTTTAACTTTCTGGCTAGAGTGGCCAAGACTCCCTGGTCCAGCGTTACTAATACCAAATGTGTTTGCTTTTCCCCAGCTATCTTTTAAATCCCTACACAGTCTTATCTTGTGTTGCCAAGTCTACCTGCGCCATCAACAACACCCTCATTGCATTCTTCATTTTGACCACAATCAAAGGTAAGACCCCCCCAAAAGTACAAACTACTGATTTGTGTAGGGTTATGATACTGTGGATTTTTAAAGAATAACAATGCAAAAGTTGGCCTGACCTGTGGTGGCGCAGTGGATAAAGTTTTGACCTAGAACGCTAAGGTTTCCAGTTCGAAACCCTGGGCTTGCCCAGTTAAGGCACATATGGATATTGATGCTTCCTGCTCCTTCCCCCTTCTCTCTCTCGCTCTCAAAATGAATAAATAAAATCTAAAAAATACAATGCAACACTTAAAGACATTATTTAAAAATTACACAAATATGAGTGGATAAAAAAATTGATACATTTCCACAATGGAATACTACTCAGCCCTAAAAAAGAAGGAAATCTTACCCTTTGCAACAGCATGGATGGACTTGGAGAATATTATGCTAATTGCATTAAGCCAGTCAGACAAAGACAAATACCATATTATCTCACTTATATGTGGTCTCTAAAGAACAAAATAAACTAACAAGATAGAAATAGACTCATAGATACATAAACAGAATGACAGCTGTCAGAGGGGAGGGGGGTGGGGAGGCTGGGTGAAAATAGTGAAGGGATTAAGCAAAAACAAATAAGAAAAGAGACGTGGACAACAGTCTGGTGGTTGCTGGAGGTAGAAGAGGGCACGGAGATTACATGGGAGCAGAAGGACTTGACTCTGGGTGGTGGGTGGTAAGCGCACAGTACAGTATGCAAATGATGTGCTTTGGAATTGTACAATTGAAACCTGTATGGTTTTATTAACCAGTGTCACCCCAATAAATTCAATTTTAAAAAAAGAAATACCAAAAAAGTTATAAAATCCAAGAATACTATAGAAAATTTAGATAAGCCAAGAGAAAAATTAATGAAAACATCTTAAAATTCTATCATTCTGAGAGTTATTGTTAGCAAAATTTTCTTTCTGCCTTGTTTGGTGGCATGGTGGATAGTCCCAGAGTGCCTTGGTCACCAGCTCGATCCCAGGATCGGCTGGGTCCCAAGGGCACTGGCTCAACCCCAAGGTCGCCAGTTTGAGCCCTGGTCAGAGCACACATGAGAAGCAATCAATGGGTACACAACTAAGTGGAACAACGAATTGATGCTTCTATCTCTCTTGCAAAGAAAAAGGGAGGGTGTATTAAATACGTATTTTGAGTCATTTTATGTCTTAAAAATGTCTTTGTTCTAGTTCAGCACCAAATTAATAGATGGGGCAGAGTATAGAATTCTAGATCGGAAAAACTTTTTCTTCAGAATTTTGAAGACATTGCTTTACTGTCTCCTAGCAACCTGCTATTTTTGAGCAGCTTGATGCCATTCTATATCTTTTTTCTTTCTGAAAGATTTAGGAACTTCTTTTTATCTTCAGTGTTTTAAAATTTCATAACACTGAAATTTTTTTTTCATTCATTATGCTGGACACTTTGTAGGTCCTTTCAGTGTACAGACTAGTAGTGTCCTCTAGCTCCAGAACAGAGGTTGGGAACCTGTGGCTCTTTTGATGGCTGCATCTGGCTCGCAGATAAATCTTTGATAAAAAAAATAATGTTAAAAATATAAAACATTCTCATTTATTACAATCCATTCATTTCCTACCGCTCATGTTCATGGTTGCGGGTGGCTGGAGCCAATCACAGCTGTCCTCCGGGACAACACCGAATTTTTATTGGATAATACATAACGTACACGGGTCATTGTGAGATCAGAAAGTAAACTTCCTTCCTTTTAATCAAGTAGTCAGCTAGCTAATTGCAGAAACCCTTTTGATGAAGAAGATGGCTAAAAGAAAAAAAGATGAGGAGTATTGTACTTTTAAGCAGGAATGGTCAGAGGAATTTGCCTTTGTGGAGGGAGCAGGTTCTGCAGTGTGTCTAATATGCAATGATAAAATTACATTGATAAAACGGTCAAATATAAAGCGGCACTTCGACACACACCATATTACATTTGCATCGAAATATCCAGCGGGGGACAGCAGAAAGAAGGCATGTCAAGAGCTACTGTGCAGAGTGCAAGCTAGTCAGCAGCAACTCCGTGTTTGGACCCAACAAGGTGACTGGAATTCGGCTAGCTTTGCTGATGCTTTAGCAATTGTGAGAAACAGAAAGCCATTCACAGATGGGGAGTATGCCAAAACATTCATGCCTGATGTTGCCAGTGAACTTTTTGACGACTTTTCGGATAATGACAAGATAATCAAACGAATAAAAGACATGCCTCTGTCGGCAAGAACTGTTCATGATTGTACCATCATGATGGCAAATCAAATTGAGGCAACACAAGTGAAGGACATAAATGCAGCACCATTCTTTTCTCTCGCTTTGGATGAGTGAACAGACATAAGCCTTTTATCCCAGTTCAGCGTGATTGCAAGGTATGCTGTCGGTGACACACTACGTGAGGAAAGTCTTGCTGTTTTGCCTATGAGAGAGACAACAAGAGGGGAGGATTTATTCAAGTCTTTCACTGAGTTTGCTAAAGAAAATAATCTATCAATGGATAAACTTATTTTGGTGTGTATTGATGGTGCTCCGTGCATGGTGGGGAAAAACAGGATTCGTAGCGCTTCTTTGTGAACATGAAAAGAGACCCATCCTAAGTTTTCACTGCATCCTATATCAGAAGGTGTTATGTGCTCAGGTGTATGGCGAGCACCTTGGTGAAGTGATGTCACTGGTCATTTGGATGGTCAACTTTATTGTTGCCTGAGCTTTAAATGATCGCCAGTTTAAAACGCTGCTGGATAAAGTTGGGAATAATTATCCTGGTCTGCTTCTGCACAGCAGTGTGCATTGGTTTTCAAGAGGGAAGGTTCTCAGCTGTTTTGCGGCTTGTCTGAGCAGAATCTGGACTTTTCTTGAAATGAAAAACGTCGAGCACCCTGAGTTAGCTAACACTGAGTGGCTCCTGAAATTCTACTATCTCGTGGACATGACTGAACATCTGAACCAGCTCAATGTGAAAATGCAAGGCTTTGGAAATACAGTCTTATCCCTTCAACAAGCAGTGTTTGCATTTGAAAACAAGCTGGAACTCTTCATCGCAGACATTGAAACAGGTTGTTTACTACACTTTGAAAAACTGGGAGAGTTTGCCTGACCTGTGGTGGCGTAGTGGATGGAGCGTCGACCTGGAAATGCTGAGGTTGCTGGTTCGGAGCCCTGGGCTTGCCTGGTCGGGGCGCATGTGGGAGTTGATGCTTCCTGCTCCTCCCTCCCTTCTCTCTCTGTCTCTCTCCTCTCTCTCTCTCCTTTCTAAAATGAATAAATAAATAAAAAAAAAAAAAAAAAGAAAAAGAAAAACTGGGAGAGTTTAAAGATGCATACACAGCAAGTGACCCTGCTCAACATCTTGATCTCCAGCAGCTAGCGGGCTTCACATCTAATCTCCTGCAGTCATTCAAACTGCGCTTTGGAGAATTTCGTGAGTGCACTTGTCTTTTTAAGTTCATCACCCATCCACACGAGTGTACAGTGGACAGCGCCGACCTGAGTTATATCCCCACTGTCTCCGTCAGAGATTTTAAGCTACAAGCTGCTGACCTGAAGGCCTCAGACATGTGAGTGAATAAGTTCAAGTCACTGAATGAAGATTTGGAAAGACTTGCATGACAGCAAGCAGAGTTGGCGAGCAAACAAGTAGGGAGAAATGAAAAAACTTCAACCCGCGGACCAGCTGATTGTCAAAACTTGGAACGCGCTTCCTGTCACATACCACACACTGCAGCGTGTGAGTATTGCTGTACTGACAATGTTTGGCTCTATGTATGCATGTGAGCAATCTTTCTCACATCTAAGGAACGTTAAGACCAACCTACAATCACGTTTAACAGATGGAAGTCTCAACGCCTGCATGAAGCTTAACCTCACCACGTATCAACCAGACTACAAAGCCATCAGCAAAACCATGCAGCACCAGAAGTCGCATTAATGGTAAGAAGTACTTTATTCATCATTGGTTAGCAACAGCATAACAACGTTATTAAAAAGAATTCAGAGAGCTATTGTACTTTAAAAGTGTTGGTCTTACATAAAACGCACACATTTACTTGTATTTAGCGTTAAACGTATTGTATGGCTCTTACGGAATTACATTTTAAAATATGTGGTGTTCTTGGCTCTCTCAGCCAAAAAGGTTCCCGACCCCTGCTCTAGAAGGTGTTTCTCTACTATTTTTCAAATTCTGTTTTTGCTGTCCCCTCATTTCGAACGTCTGTTAGATATTGGACTTTCTTGATTGATTTAATTTGCATATTTTAGTTTCAGTTGATCGTTCTATCTTTTTTACTTTCTCTTTTTCTAGGTTGTTTCTTTGTTTTTTAAACTCTTTTATTGAATTTTTATTTTCCTATTATACGACTGAGCCCAGGGGTGGAGACTTCTATCCTGTCCATAAAGGAAGGGCAAAGGGCCTGGACATGGGGGTGGATGGCGCATCGGAGTCCACAATACAATCTACCACATGCGTCAATAAACACCTGGTCTATCTATTTTAATAGCTACATACTACTCTATTGAATAGATGAATGTTTAGAAATTCTTTAACCAACTTCTACTAATTAAATATTTAGCTCATTTTCAGTTTTCAGCTATTTAAATAATACTACAAATTAATTCCTAATGTACAGTAATTTTCACATCCATGTTCCATCATTTTCTTACAGTAGTCCTAGAAATAACATTATTGTGTCACTGGGTATGTACCTTCTTTAGGATTTCTGAAATGTGTTGTTAAAGTACCTTCAAGAATTTTACCAATTTATACTCCCATATGAAGTGTATGAGAGTCTTCATTTTTATACATTGTTGCTAAATAGTTTGCACACTCAGGAAGTAAAGGATATAGAACCTTTTACTTAGTGTACTTACTTTTTCTAGGGTGGCATATGGAAATGACTTAGGTCTTCACAGGATACTTTTTCCTGGAGTGGTTGTGGGTAGGCTTCTGTAAGTTGCTTAGTTTTAACTTACCAGGTTACTTAAAATGACTGGATAGTCCATAACCTGCATTGTCTTGTTATGAAGATTGTGATCACTTTGTCAGAAACAACTCTGCAATAGTGAAGATTCTTTACTGTTTGAATATTCAGTGCCCAGGCAGACTCATTTATCAAAATTCCTGGTGTCCATTAAAATAAGAATTATAGGCTCTGGTCACGTAGCTCAGTTAGTTAGAGCATCGTCCCAATATGCCACGGTTGCAGGTTCGATCCCTGTCAGGGCACATAAAAGAATCACCCAGTGAGTGCATAAATAAGTGGAAGAACAATTTTGTGTTTTTCTCTCTCCTTTCCTCTCTCTCTAAAATAAAATAAAGCCTGACCTATGGTGGCGCAGTGGATAAAGCGTCGACCTGGAAATGCTGAGGTCGCCGGTTCGAAACCCTGGGCTTGCCTGGTCAAGGCACATATGGGAGTTGATGCTTTCTGCTCCTCCCCTTCTCTCTCTCTCTCTCTCTCTCTCCCCCTTCTCTATAATGAATAAATAAAATCTTTTAAAAAAATAAAAATAAAATAAAATCACAATAAAATAAATTTTAAAAATAAGGATTATCTGCTGCAGCCAGGCAGAAGAGACCGAGCTCTGGCCTTTGGAAATGTTACCGTTAAAGTAGTCGAGCACAGATAGAAACACTGAAGACATGCCCTCTGAAGGTGCATTTAATAGGAGTCTCACATAACTTAGATTTTATGTCATTATGCCATTTTAAAACCATTTTTTCTATGACCTTGTAAGTCAATGAGGGGTTTTGTTTTGGGGGAGGGAGGAAACATGTAAACTCCGTCCGCACCCCTGACACCACCCTGGAGCACTCTGTCCCCTCGTGCTTGGTCACAAGGCCTTGTTTGCTCTGTCTTCTTGACTCCTGTTGCTCTCCCTGGGCTTCCTTTGTGGCAGCTCAGGGTTGCCTGGGACACACTGGGAGACACAGGCCAGGACAAGTCCCAGGACATTATATTGCGATGGCCTTGCTGGGGTGTTGGCCAGGAACCTGGTCTGTGGGCAGGGCTGGTGTTAGTTTAGGGGAGCAGCTTGGGTTTCACATCTGCCTCCCAGTGAGCTAGTGAAAATACTCCGTCCCTGTGAAGCCGTCTTCGTTAGGCATTAAAAAGGAAGACAGACGGCTGTTCATAGGTACTCCTTCTGTCACTGTTGGTATTTGTCAACAATGACACGTTCCAGACTAGAAATTTCTGAGGTTTGCCATCTCAGGACTCTTCCAACTCTCCTTATTCCACTAAAAGAGACCCATGTGACAGGACTTGCTTCCCAAGGAAAAAGAAGGATCAGTAGTGTCAGAGGCAGTCCCGTGTGACGAGGAGCTCAGGTTGCTCTGATGTCAGATCAGGTCGCCAATCCCAGCTCCGCCATTTCCTGCCCGTGTCACCTTGAGCCAGCCGCTTAACTCTTCGGCTTCCCATTCCCTCACCTATCACGTGGGGGCAGAAACAGCCCCTGCTGCATGGAGCTGGTGTAAGGGAGGATGAGAATGTAAATGCATGTAAATACATGTAGTGTAAATGTGTGTCCGACACTGAGCATGGTGTGGGGGCTTGTGCTCAGTGCTCAGTAAATGGTGGTGCTGGTTGTTACTTTTAATAATATCATCATTTTAAAAAAGAGCCCTCAGGTTTGGTGGTCTCCCCGAGCCTTCTGGGGAGCACTGGGAGGATGTTAATTGAGAGATTGACTTCCTGGAAGGACAATGGCCGAGTGATGGTCCTGAGGCCTGAGGGTATCACTGTTTCCATCTGCAGTTCTTCTAGGGCAGCGATTCTCAACCTTTTCCATTTCATGGCACACATTAACTAATTACTAAAATCTTGTGGCACACCAAAAATGTATTTTTTGCCAATCTGAAAAAAAAGTAATTTTAATTGATTTACAAAATAATAATTATAATATTACCTATCCTTTTTTGCTCCAAAGTGACTTCTTAGAAAATCAGGTGTCTATTCTTGCATATAAATATTTCTGGCCTGACCAGGCAGTGATGCAGTGGATCGAGCATTGGACTGGGACGCTGAGGACCCAGGTTTGAAAGCCTGAGGTTGCCATCTTGAGCCACGGGGTCATGGGCTTGAGCATGGGGTCGTAGACATGACCCCATGGTTGCTGGCTTGAGCCCAGAGGTTACTGGCTTGAAGCTGTGGTCACTGGCATGTGCCCAAGGTCGCTGACTTGAGCAAGGGGTCATAGGTTCAGCTGAAGCCCTTCCCTCCCCTGGTCAAGACAATCATATGAGAAAACAATCAATGAACAACTAAAGTACCACAACAAGTTAATGCTTCTCATCTCTCTCCCTTCCTGTCTGTTCCTGCCTGTTCCTTTCTCTTTCTCTTTCTAAAAAAAGAAAATAGTACTTCTGGTACCAAGAATGAGCCAATCAGACACAACCTTATTATGCAATGTGACTATTAAGGATGCAACTCTATTATATGAGCTGTATATTTATGGTTGAAATCAGGGCATTCACACCAGATGGCTATTGTTATGTTAGCTGTTGTCATTTTTTAATTTGACAATCTCAGGGAAAAGAGTAAAGCGCCCCTGACTAAATAATCAGGTATTGCATGTTTTAAAAACTCTCACGGCACAGTGGCTGAGAATCGCTGCTCTACGGTAAAGCTTTCACCGGTAGAGAGGCACAGAGAAGCCAAGGACCTGAGGACAAAGCCGCCTGGGGTAGAGTTCTGTCACGTTAACCCAGCTTCAAAACCTTCTAGGTCTAGCTGCCAGCTCTTCAGCCTCAGGCAGATCACACGGCCTTGTGAGCTTCGGTTTGATCGCAGAGATATCCTCCTCCTGGATTAGTGGAGGAATAAATGAGAATGTAAAATGCTTCAGAACCTGCTCAACAGCTAGTCACCCTGCTTCCTGTGTTTGTTATGGTACAGCAGGATTGAGGTCCAGACGTAGCGTAGTGAGGCAGCGTGAGAATGTGGGGTCTGCAGTGACACTGGGTTTGATCCCTGTTACCATTATTCACTAGTTTTGTGACCCTGGGCAAATAAGCTCTCTGTTCTTTAGTTTCCTTATTTTTGTAAAATGATGATAGTAATAGTATCCACTTCATGAAGTTATTGGAAGGACTAAATAAATATAAAGTGCTTACAGTTTTGGCTGGAACAGATTATATACTGAATAAATTATCATCACTGATTACTCTCAGAGAGCCCGCCCTGGTAAAAAAAATTTTTTTATTTATTTATTCAATATTTATTTATTTTTAGAGAGGGAAAGAAAGAGGAGAGAGGGAGGGAGAGTGAGAAGCATCATCTCATAGCTGCTTCACTTTAGTTGTGAATTGATTGCTTCTCATGGATCGGACCTTGGGCTCAAGCCAGCGACCCCTTGCTCAAGCCAGCAACCTTTGGACTCAAGCTGGACACCTTTGGGATTGTGTCGATGATCCTGTGCTCAAGCCAGCGACCTTGGTGTTTGGAACCAGAGACCTCAGCATTCTGGGTAGTGCTCTATCTCCTAGGCCACCACCAGTCAGACAGAGCCTGCCCTGTTCAAAAAACACGCTTGGCAAGGAGTGTTGGACATTGGACCAGGCCCCAGCATCCCCTCCCCCTCTCTAGCAATATTGCTTGTTGCTCAGGCCCTGTTGCAACTTCCTCCTCTGAGTGTCCTGTGGGACTTTTACCCTTTTGACCACATTCCAGTCTGTCCCACTGCCTGTCCTGGTACAGGTCACTGTCTGTGACCCAGTTGCTGCACACTCCTCTCGAAGTTCATATTCTGAGCCAGCTCCCAGCGCTCCACCTCGCCTACATTCCTGCTTTCTCCTGCAGCTGTGCCCCCCACCCAGGCCCGGATCACTTCAAGCTGCGGTCCCTGGAAGCAAAGCATTGCCCCAGGTCTTGCTGAGGCTTGTTTGGGCCGCTACCGTGACACAAATAGGGAGTTGGAAAACATTTTCAAAGCTAGATTAGGTAGATAGTGAAATTCTCTGATAGTATAGCCTATATCCATGTACATTTGACTGATTTAATAATCCTATGATAAGGCCAAAGACTAGGGTTTGTACAGAAAACTGAATGGTTAGGGTATCTGGGATGTACTAGAAGATAAAAAATTATATTTTGTGCCCCTTGGCACAGTTCAAGCTTGAAGTTTTGAACCGGCCTCAGCATTCCAGGTCGACGCTTATCTACTGTGCCACCACAGGTCAGGATGTTTATGCATATTTTTAAAGAAATAATAGTATACATCTCTTTTATAACAACTTTTACTTAACAGGATTATAAACATTTTTCCATGTCATTGCAAATTTTTTATAACATTATGTTTAATGATTCATCATGTAGTGGCCCATTTTATGTAAGGAATGAGGGTATTATTAATAAAATTAATATAATTTAACTTGAAAAAGAAAATAAATACATGTACTGAAGATAGTACATAGGAAGGGTGTTACAAAAATAGTGATGGGGCACGCTCTCCTTGGCGCACACCCACGTCCCTCCTTTGCTTGGGCGTTTACTTTTGCTCTCTCCTAAACTCTAAGGGTCCCCACAAGACTGCAACCAGGGGAGCATAGAGCAGTGACAGCTCGTCCCTGGGCTAGCCCCTTGAACTTGTCTCTAAGGCCCCCTTTACTCTGACTTTTCAGTGAGCTAACAGCAGCCCTGCCTTGGTCTACTTCTGTCACTGGGAGTTTTATTTCTCAGTGAGTCCACACAGCCCAGCATGGCTCACTGCTTTCCTACAAAGGTTCTAGAGAGCCCAAGCTGCCTCAATGAGGCCCTCTTCTATTGCTTCTACCCTAAACCCATTTTTTGTTTTGCTGTGCACATCTTTAATAAACACATGTGCTCTCAAAATAAAATATGACAAATAATAAAGTAAAAATAGTGATGGGATGTTAGAACATCTAAAGGGATAGGTTTCACAGCTCTGAATAGCATAAGCCAGGGGTCTCTAAACTACGGCCCGCATGCAGCCCCCTGAGGCCATTTATTGGGCCCCTGCGGTACCTCTTTCATTGGTGGTCAGTGAGAGGAGCACATTGACCATCTCATTAGCCAAAAGCAGGCCCATAGTTCCCATTGAAATACTGGTCAGTTTGTCGATTTAAATTTACTTGTTCTTTATTTTAAATATTGTTATTGTTCCCATTTTGTTTTTTTTTACTTTAAAATAAGATATGTGCAGTGTGCATAGGGATTTGTTCATAGTTTGTTTTTTTTACAGAGGCAGAGATAGACAGGGACAGACAGACAGGAATGGAGAGAGATGAGAAGCATCAATCATTAGTTTTTCGTTGCGCGTTGCGACTTCTTAGTTGTTCATTGATTGCTTTCTCATATGTGCCTTGACCGCGGGCCTTCAGCAGACCGAGTAACCCCTTGCTGGAGCCAGCAACCTTGGGTCCAAGCTGGTGAGCTTTTTGCTCAAGCCAGATGAGCCCGCGCTCAAGCTGGTGACCTCGGGTCTCGAACCTGGGTCCTTCCGCATCCCAGTCCGACGCTCTATCCACTGTGCCACCACCTGGTCAGGCTGTTCATAGTTTTTTTTATAGTCTGGCTCTCCAACAGTCTGAGGGACAGTGAACTGGTCCCTTGTGTAAAAAGTTTGGGGACCCCTGGCATAAGCAATCATTATAGGTTTAATCAACTGGTAACTTAAATAGGGCATGGATGTTAACTGACTTGATGCCTTCGTTCATCTTTGGGCTGAAGTTTTGTAAAATCTTTCTGGGTATGAAACTGTTACAAGAAATATTCCTGTGGTGTCTCAGGTTGCTTAAGATAAATTGTTTTGACTTCCTTGTTTTCCTTTCATTGGAATTCAAGCTAAGAGGCTCTCTGTATGAGTTTGTCTAGCACCTTGTGTATCAGGAGATGTTTGGGAAGTGAATATTTAAAAAGTTACAGAAAGTTTCTCATTTTGGGGGCCCTCTGGGTGTAATCCTGATTGATGAGGCTGGATTATTCTATATATATATATTTACTTATTTTTACAGGTAGTGCCTTCCTCAGTGCTATTTTTCTTGCCTTAGCAACATACCAGTCACTGTACCCACTCACCTTGTTTCTCCCGGGACTCCTTTACCTCCTCCAGGTAAGCACTTGCTGGTCAGAAGCTAGCATTCAAGTGACATTTATATATTTTTTTATTTTTTACAGAGACAGAGAGAGAGTCAGAGAGAGGGATAGACAGGGACAGACAGACAGGAACGGAGAGAGATGAGAAGCATCCATCATTAGTTTTTTGTTGCGACACCTTGGTTGTTCATTGATTGCTTTCTCATATGTGCCTTGACCATGGGCCTTCAGCAGACTGAGTAACGCCTTGCTTGAGCCAGCGACCTTTGCTCAAACCAGATGAGCCCACGCTCAAGCTGGCGACCTCGGGGTCTCGAACCTGGGTCCTCCACATCCCAGTCCGACGCTCTATCCACTGCGCCACCGCCTGGTCAGGCTCAAGTGACATTTAATACATGGCCTGGTCCCTGCTTGGGATAAAAAAGGACACGGCTCAACCAAAGCAATGGGACTGGGTCCCCAGTTCACACTAAACTTGCTTCTACGTAAAAACACAAAGAAGCTTGACTAACTTTAAACCAAGTGGACCTAATGATTATTAAGCTCTGATAGTGCATATCATTACAAATGTATAAGTGCATTTCGTTTTATATACTGTGGTTGGGATCTACCAACTACCTTGCATTGTCCTTTTCTCACCTAATATGCATAGACCCCTCTTTTCTTTCTTTTTTTTTTTTTCTGTATTTTTCTGAAGCTGGAAACGGGGAGGCAGTCAGACAGACTCCCGCATGCACCCGACCGGGATCCACCCGGCACGCCCACCAGGGGACGATGCTCTGCCTATCCGGGGCGTCACTCTGTAGTGACCAGAGCCACTCTAGCGCCTGGGGCAGAGGCCAAGGAGCCATCCCCAGCGCCCGGGCCATCTTTTGCTCCAATGGAGCCTCAGCTGCGGAAGGGGAAGAGAGAGACAGAGAGGAAGGAGAGGGGGAGGGGTGGAGAAGCAGACAGGCGCTTCTCCTGTGTGCCCTGGCCGGGAATCGAACCCGGGACTTCCACACGCCAGGCTGACGCTCTACCACTGAGCCAACCGGCCAGGGCTGTAGACCCCTCTCTGAGCTCATTTCTTCAACTTTCCTGTATAACGACACTCCCTCTGTACAGTCCTTGTAGGAATTAATTGTAGTGAGTATAGGTTGTGCAATGTTTGGACTGTAGTGGGTGATGAATAAGTATTAATTGAAAAAGGCAGGTTGCTGACATTTACTGAGAACTTGAGGCATCATCTCATTGCAATCTCATGAGAACTTTATGGGGTAGGTCATGTTATTAGCTATGTATTAATCTAATATTAGCCACGTTAGGCACATGAATTACAACCAAAATGTTGAGTGGTTTAGTCGCTTGCCTAAGGTCACATGGCCAGCAAGTGACAGTGTTGAGATGAGAACTCAGTCAGCCTGACGCACAAGACAGTTCTCTAATCATCTCTCTTTTCTATTCAAATAAGAATACACACATCTCCTTAAGCATAAACACTGTTGCTAAAACTGAGCGTCTGCCCTCATTTATTGAAATAGGCCAATATGCTTGTCATTTCAAGTGACTTCAAAATATATCTTTGTGATGTACATGGTGATATGTGGTTTGGGGATTTTGCAGTGTGCCCTGGTTATCACCAATATAAACCGCGTAGAAATCTGTTTTCCTTCCAGTTAATTTTCTTACGGTATGTTCCTCCAACTGAATCGTTGGACCCAGAGATGGGAGAGGTTTTATAGTTTGTTAAGCAAGGCCAGGTTGTCCACCAGAAGGCCTGAGCCATGTTTGCAGCACCAGCCTCAGTGTCCAGAGTGAAGTGAACCGCTTCCTCCCGGGGTGCCACTGGCTCTTTACGGCCGACTTGTGCTCACTAGTTCAGTAGGGGTGGCACCATACTGGGACGTTGTTCTGCTTTGCTTTCTTTCTAGATTCTTTGTGATTCCCAGCATTTTTTTACATAACAGTGTGCTGTTTGTAATTTCTTTCTTATTTCATATTTACAGTTTATTCTTTAGGAAGTCTGAGCACCAAGGGGAATGTACGCAGCCAGAATTTTTGTGCAACTACTTATCAAATAAATATTGTTAACATATTTGTTCATACTCATGAACTAAATGTTTTACATGTGGTATATTAAGCCAGTTTCTAAATATTTATGTAAACACTGAAAGCTTTTATATAAAATAGCTTTTGTTTAAAACTCAAGGAAATTTCCTCCTGACAACAGTGAATGTGACAATTGAGTTACGAAGCCAAGCGTCTTAGCCTGTCACGCTGTGCTCCTTGTGCCAACAGCTGCCGGAGGCTGCGAGCAGGGCCGTGCGGCAGGAAGTCGGCTCTGGCAGCCGCCTGGGCGGTGGATCCGAAGTTGGGAAAAGTTAGGTCATTGTATTGGTGTTGGGGGAAGTGGAGAGGTGAGGGACAGGGTGCGGAATTCCAGCAGGTGGAATTGGCTGTGCTCAGCAGCCGGCAGTATGTGGGGAACAGGTCTGGGAGGGGTTTGGGATGAACCTAAGGATCCCACTTATACAGAAATGAAAACCCCAGCCCAAACTCTATTTACATGTTTTTACATAAGTGCATAAAGTGGCCTACAAGTGGCTCTGTGAGTCATAGCACAGCTTTTGGAAAAATCAGTCCCGTTACATCCAGGAAATAAACCCACCTGTTTAAATATTTGGGAGGGAACAGAAGAGGAAATTATCCTTTGGGACTGTGTTCCTCAGAGACCATTAACTGGACCTTTCAGGCCTGAGTTTCACAGAGACCCATGGGCCAGGGAGAAAAGCTGGAAGTCCTGGCAGGGGCTACACACAAGCAGCTCAGGATACAGCAGCAGTTCTGTGACACACGGGTTCCCTGTGAACCACAGTGTGAGGCCACAGGCTGCACGGCCACTTGTTGGGGAGTCTCCCCTAAGCATGTGTCGCTGGACCCGACAATCTTAGTACCCTTTTAAACCCCAGATCAAACGGATTTGATAACCACAAGGAAGCGACACATCTGCTTTTCACATGTCTTTCTCACAGTTTTCTGGAGCCCTCCGTAGGCACATCCTTCTAGGAAACATTGTGTACTGTTGGAGTTGTGCACCCAAAACCTGTATGATTTTATTAACCAATGTCACCCTAATAAAGTCAATAGAAGTTTTATTTTTTTTATTTTTCTGAAGTGAGAAGCGAGGAGACAGAGAGACAGACTCCCGCACATGCCCTACTGGGATCCACCCGGCATGCCCACCAGGGGGTGATGCTCTGCCCATCTGGGGTGTTGCTCCGTTGCAACCAGAGCCATTCTGGTGCCTGAGTCAGAGACCATAAAGCCATCCTCCAACTGGGCCAACTTTGCTCCAATGGAGCCTTGGCTGCTGGAGGGGAAGAGAGAGAGAGGAAGGAGAGGGGGAGGGGTGGAGAAGCAGATGCGCACTGACCGGGACTCAAACCTGGGACTTCCACATGCTGGGTTGGCGCTCTACCGCTGAGCCAACTGGCCAGGGCTTAGAATTTTTTTAAATTAGTTGTCAGTGTTTTTAAAAATTCATGTTAAAAATTTGTTTCTGGCTTCTTTTGAAAAAATGTGAAGCTCTGTCACCTTTAGAAAGCGTGTATTTTCTTCAGTTTACTGCAGTCCCCCTGCTTCATCTCTATTCATCTGTCACCTGCCTGGTCCCTGCAGGAATTTGAATATGTGTGTGTGTTTATATTTACATGTCTGTGTCTATGTCTACTAACAGTCTAGAAACAGTGACCGACCCAGTGTCAGTGAGCATCTGTGGGGCCCAGATTGTGATTTTAAAATGCCATTTACCCATTAAAGAAAACCAAGGCTTCTGAGAGAAGTGGCTGATGAGTAACGTACAGGAAGACCCTGAAACATTGTGATACCAGGTGACAAGGTGGCTATGGAAGGCTGGTGACTGGGGCTGTCTCAAAGGGACTCAGGATCCAACTTGGAGAGACTCCCGCTAGCGAAAGGTGGGCAATTGGAGCATTAGGAAAAGAACTGCAATGTAGCAAAACCTATAAATGTATTTAAGTCCAGGCATTCATGATGCTATTTTAAAGAAAACCGAACTGGTCAAATTAAGAGCATTAAGAAGAAACCAATTCATTATCTTGAAAACTGGATAAATAAAAGGAAGAAAAGTGAGCATTTATTCTGCTTTTTCTGTACTACTAGGTAACCATTTAGTAGATGAGAGGGAGCGTCTCTTTGTGAATTTATCCCATTTACAAATGGAAACAAAATGATAGACTAGTATAACTTTGCAACCCCAGTTGCATTAAACATTAATAGCTGGCTGCTAACATGGAAAGCAAACAAAAATCATGGCAGTGAAAGAACACATCACCATCAAAATTTTGCCAAAGGGATCAAATCCAAAACTGATCAAGCCTTTGGATCCAGCTGCCGATTTTTTTTTTTTTTTAACAGAGACAGAGAGAGAGTCAGAGAGAGGGATAGGTAGGGACAGACAGACAGGAACGGAGAGAGATGAGAAGCATCAATTATCAGTTTTTCGTTGCGACACCTTAGTTGTTCATTGATTGCTTTCTCATATGTGCCTTGACCGTGGGCCTTCAGCAGACCTAGTAACCCCTTGCTCAAGCCAGCGACCTTGGGTCCAAGCTGGTGAGCTTTGCTCAAACCAGATGAGCCCGTGCTCAAGCTGGCGACCTCGGGGTCTCGAACCTGGGTTCTCTGCGTCCCAGTCCGATGCTCTGTCCACTGCACTACCACCTGTTCAGGCCCAGCTGCCGATTTGTAAGAAATACTGAAGACAGGCCTGACCTGTGGTGGCGCATGGATAAAGCATCTACCTGGAATGGTGAGGTCGCTGGTTCGATACCCTGGGCTTGCCTGGTCAAGGCACATATGGGAGTTGATGCTTCCTGCTCCTCCCCCCCCCTTCCTTTATAATGAATTTTTAAAAAAAATACTGAGCCTGACCAGGCAGTGGTGCAGTGGATAGAGCATCGGACTGGGATGTGGAGGACCCAGGTTCGAGACCCCAAGGTCACCAGCTTGAGTGTGAGCTCATCTGGTTTGAGCAAGGCTCACCAGCTTGAGCCCAAGGTTGCTGGCTCGAGGAAGGGGTCACTTGGTCTGCTGTAGCCCCCGCACATAGTCAAGGAGCATATGAGAAATCAAATCAATGAACAACTAAAAAACTGCAATGAAGAATTGATGTTTCTCATCTTTCTTCCTTTCTGTCTGTCTGTCCCTATCTGCCCCGCCCCCCCGACTCTCTCAGTCTCTTCCACAGGAAAAAAAAAAAGAAAAAATACTGAAGACAAAGTATGTAATTACCAAAAAAAAAAGATTATAGGACATTCAGTAGGTTAAATGCCCCAGGTTCTTCAACAGATGAATTGTAAGGAAGAAAGAAAGAAAGAAAGAAAAAAAAAGAATGGATGGGAGTGAAATGAGGTAGAGGACCTGCCTGTAAATTAAAAGACTTAGAAGTTGAATCAACTTTTTAAAATATGGCCAAAACTAAACTATGGTGTAAAAGGATGCACATTTAGATGGAAAACAACGAAGAAATGCAAGGAAGTGGTATTTTTTTACTATAAAATCCAGGATAGATGCATGTGGAGGGCAGAGGGGTACAGAGACAGACTTGGGGAGTTGCTGACCATAGCTTGCTCCTGACCTGGGTGCTGCTTGTAAGAGTGTTTGCCTTCTAATCATTCACTCAGCTATGTATTTGTTTTATGTGGTTTTCTATATTTTATTTTATAATAAAAAGTTTAAAAAATTGATCAGTATATTTAAGCACCCTACTTTCAACCCTTCTACTTACATACTTTTTATTAAAAATTATTTTTTAAGTTATTGATTTTTAGAGAGAGAGGAAGGAGGGGAGAGAGGGGCTGGGGAAAACATAGGTTTGTTGTTGCACTTACTTATGCATTCATTGGTATTCTTGTTTGAACCCTGACTGGGGATCAGACCTTGGTGTGTTGGGACAACACTCTAATCAACTGAGCTACCTGGCAGGGCCGTACTTTTCTTTTCTTTTTCTTTTTTTTCTTTTTTTAAAGATTTTTAATTTATTTAGAGAAAGGAGAGAGAGAGATAAAGGAATGGGGTGACAAGCGGGAAGGCTTAACTTATAGTAGTTGTTTCTTGTATGTGCCCTGACTGGGCAAACCCAGGTTTCGAACCGGTGACCTCAGTATTTCAGGTCGACATTTTTTTTTATTATTATTATTCATTTTAGAGAGGAGAGGGAGGGAGAGAGAGAGAGAGAGAGAGAGAGAGGAGAGAGACAGAGAGAGAAGGTGGGGAGGAGCTGGAAGCATCAACTCCCATATGTGCCTTGACCAGGCAAGCCCAGGGTTTCGAACCGGCGAGCTCAGCATTTCCAGATTGACGCTTTATCCACTGCGCCACCACAGGTCAGGCCCAGGTCGACGTTTTGTCCACTGCACCACCACAGCCCAGGCCATACTTTTCATTTTAAGTCAGCATTTGCTATTGTGCAAAAGAGGTGGGTAAATGAATCTTCATCTATTTACTGGGAAATTTGCAATCTGGACTTGTAGCTTAAGGTTGGCTCTTGGGTTTATAAATAATAAGCCATCAAAGGAGTCCTTGAGTTTCTTTTTTAAGGCTTCCGGGCATGCCTCAATTTATGTAACAGGAGTAGTCCTGGAAGATTAAGTGCATGTTCAGTTTTTAGAAGTAGACTTAGTAAGTATTCCACATAACTTTAAAACAAAATTTATACCTAAAATTTAGTGCCCATTTTATAATCACAGATTTGCCAGGGGAAAAAGAATCTTTTCTTACCCCCAAACCGACAGTAATATTGAATACTTTAGTTCCAGTAAGCTCTGAGAACATGGTAGCAAACAAAAGGAAGTGGGGTTGCTAATGGGATTTGTGAAGAGTTCGTCATCTCCTTGGTGTTTGCTTAGGACTGTCCTAAGACAGCTGCCTTGGACAGGATCTCATTCCATTCTTCATGGCTGTCTTTTTAACTTAACATCCTATTTCTTTTTAAATATCATTAGTAGAGAGGAAGGACAAAACAAAACAAAATTTTACTTTCAGTGTTTTGTTTTTCTCCCTGTGCTGTGGTGTCCTCCCTCCCTTTCTCCCTTCTGTGCTAGATGGCAGATTTTTCAGCAAAGAAGGATCAGGATAGATGGCTAAAGGCAAGTAGAACTCTCTAGACGAACTCAGAACCTGTTGGCCAAAGGCAGCTAGCACTATCTCTCTCTTTCTCTCTCTCTCTCTCTCTTTTTTAGAGAGACAGACAGGGAAAGAGATGAGAAGCATCAACTCATAGTTGTTTGATTGCTTTCTCATATATGGCTTGGGGGGGCAGGGGGAGCGGGTTCCTGCTGAGCCAGTGATCCCTTGCTCAAAGTCAGCAACCTTGGGCTTTAACTAGCGACCATGGGGTCATGCCTATGATCCCACGTTCAAGATGGTGAGCCCGTGCTCAAGCCAGAGACTTCTGGGTTTTGAACCTGGGTCCTCAGCATCCCAGGCCAACAGTCTATATTCATTTTGGATTTCCCTCACATCCTGGTTGATTTTTTGTTGTTGTTGTTGTTGTTTTTGTTTTTTTACAGGGACAGAGAGAGAGAGAGAGTCAGAGAGAGGGATAGACAGGGACAGACAGACAGGAACAGAGAAAGAGATGAGAAGCATCAATCATCAGTTTTTCATTGTGACACCTTAGTTCATTGATTGCTTTCTCATATATACCTTGACCACCTTCAGCAGTCTGAGTAACCCCTTGCTTGAGCCAGCGACCTTGGTCCAAGCTGGTGAGCTTTGCTCAAGCCAGATGAGCCCACGCTCAAGCTGGCGACCTCAGGGTCTCAAACCTGGGTCCTCTGCATCCCAATCCGACACTCTATCTACTGCGCCACCGCCCGGTCAGGCTCCTGGTTGATTTTAATTGTTTATTTTGAGGGTATGTTAAGGGACATAAATATTACTATGATTCTAAGAGTCAGCTGTACAGAAAGATATATTCAGAGAATTATTATTCTGTCTTCATCCCTGCTATCTTATTCTTTGCTTTCTACTTTTCCTGTTGCCTCAAGTAATCATTCTCTTTAGTTTCCAGCATGTCTTTCCTTTATTGCTTTTTCACTAATAAACAGATTCATGTTTATTTTCTTATATTCCCTTATTCTAGATACTCTTTTATGCTTTGCTTGTTTTCACTTACCATCATTTCCTGGAAATTGTTGAAACAAAGATATTTCTTGTTTGTTTGTTTTTAGTTACATTGTACTCTATTGTGTGTTAACTTCTATCCAGTATATGGGAATTGAGATTGTTTACAATATTTTACAATTACAATGAATACTTCAATAAGTAACCTTATATGTGTGTACTTTCATATTGTTGGAGGTATATCTTCAAGGTAGAGTTGTAATTTTTTTTTATTGATGAGAGAGAGAGAAACATCGACTTATTGTTCCACTTATTTATGCATTTGTTGGCTGCATAACACAGGCTTATTAGGACATGTCACATTTAAATATTTTTGTTAGTCTGATCATAAGAAATAATATCTCAGTGCTGTCTTTTTTTTTTTCTTTTTTTCTGAAGTTAGAAGCTGGGAGGCAGCCAGACTCCTGCATGTGCCAGACCAGGATCCACCCAGCATGCCCACAAGGGGGCGATGCTCTGCCCATCTGGGCATTTCTCCGTTGCAATCGGAGCCATTCTAGCGCCTGGGGCAGAGGCCATGGAGCCATCCTCAGTGCCCAGGCCAGCTTTGCTCCAATGGAGCCTTGGCTGCAGGAGGGGAAGAGAGAAAGAGAGAGAAGAAGGAGAGGGGGAAGAGTGGAGAAGCAGATGGGCACTTCTGTGTGCCCTGGCTGGGAATCGAACCTGAGACCTCCACACGCTGGGCCTCCACATTCTACTACTGAACCAACCGGCCAGGGCCTTTTTTGTTTTTTGTTTAACGATGTGGGAATTGCTCCCAAATACTGATGAATGTGGATGCTCCAGTTCTTAGGTGTATAGTTCATTATAAGTGTTATGTTTTATAAGATCTTATGAGCAAGTTTACTAAATGTGCTATCCATATGTGCTGCTTGGTTACTTATTTTTGTCTGATGTAGTCATTTATCCACTGATGATGGCTTTGTCTGTTTTTCTCTGTAGATGTCTGTTTTAATATATTTTGAGATGGTTATTAGATACATACAAATTTAGAACTGTTACATCTTTCTGATGACCTTAACCTTTCATCATTATGGAGCACCTTTATCTCTGTAATAGTTTTACATTCAAATTTATTTTATCTGGTAACAGTATAACTAAACTCTAGTTTTCTTTTAGTTAGTGCTCTCCTAGTGTATCTTTTTATTTATTTATTTTTATTTTTGTATTTTTCCAAAGCTGGAAATGGGGAGGCAGGCAGACAGACTCCCGCATGCACCCGACCTGGATCCACCCGGCACGCCCACCAGGGGGCGATGGTCTGCCCATCCGGAGCATCGCTCTGTCGCGACCAGAGCCACTCTAGCACCTGGGGCAGAGGCCAAGGAGCCATCCCCAGTGCCCAGGCCATCTTTTGCTCCAGTGGAGCCTTGGCTGCAGGAGGGGAAGAGAGAGACAGAGAGGAAGGAGAGGGGGAGGGGTGGAGAAGTAGATGGGCGCTTCTCCTGTGTGCCCTGGCCAGGAATCGAACCCGGGACTTCCGCACGCCAGGCCAACGCTCTACCACTGAGCCAACGGGCCAGGGCCTAGTGTATCTTTTTAATACTTAGATTTGCAACTTTTTTTATTTCCTGTGTTTTGTAGTGGGGGGTCCTGAAGTTTAGGCTGATACCTCCCCTCTCTTCTCTACATTGCTCAGTGTACCATTTGGCCTCTCTCCTAGCGGCAGTACATACCTGTGAAAGTGAAGAGCAGAGCCTTCTGGGTCTTCTCCTGGGAGTATGCCATGATGTACGTGGGAAGCCTAGTGGTCATCATTTGCCTCTCCTTCTTCCTTCTCAGCTCCTGGGATTTCATCCCTGCTGTCTATGGCTTCATGTAAGTAGTGACCTGATTAGGGAACTCTGCAAGCTAATTTGGTTTTCACAGCTCCAGTAGACACAGGGTGTGAGTGACCACAGGGAGCATCTAGACACAGTGGCCTTCCACCTGTAGTGCGCATCAGAAGTACCTTCTAGGCTTGTGAACACCCATATTGCTAGGCCCCGCCTCCAGAGGTTTTTAAGTAAGTCTGAGGTAGGGACCAAGAATTTGAATTTTTTATATAAGTTTCAGGTGCTGCTGATGTGCTGGTCCAGGAAATACATTTTGGGAACCACTGGTCTAGCATATATTTGATCTAGAGAGATTAAAGAGCCCTCTCTAGTAACATCCAAAGCAACTACCAGCCTCTGCCTAGGCGGTTTTGGTTCAGTTTCAAACAGGAATGGATATATTCTTTTACTTCAAGAGGATCTGATTAAAGTAAAGCACCTCCCATGTGTCAAATGTTTTAAAGAAAATCAAAGTGGGTTTGCAGTATGCATTCTGCAGACATTTATTTCCAAGTGCTCTGTGTATGGTATGCTGAAGGAGGTAGCCACTGCCCAGGCTCCGAGGACCCCACAGCCCAGTGAGCAGAGAGCCGTGAACCTGCCTGTGCACAGCAGTGTGGCGGTGTGCACAGCAGTGTGGCGGTGTGCACAGCAGTGTGGCGGAGTGCACAGCAGTGTGGCGGTGTGCACAGCAGTGTGGCGGTGTGCACAGCAGTGTGGCGGAGTGGCAGGCCCCTTTCAGGGTTCCCGACTGCGCGCTTGTGTCCAATCCTGGCTGAGTACAGCAATGACTCGGTAGCTTTCAGCTCTCCGTGCTCCGCTTTGGATGGAGTTTGCTGTGCCTCGGACAGGAGTGAAAAGCATGTCCTGGTTTTCTGCTGGGCCACACGCTGTGTTCTTTGCTGCATTTCACAGGCAAGGAAGTGTAGTTTCAGCAGAAGGCAAAGACTTGCCCTGGGTGGGAACCTTTGTTGGTGAAATCGGACCGTGGGCCATTGCCCGGTTGCCCTTCTTGCTCCATTTGCTCCCCTTTTGAAATTGTGAATTGAAAAAAAAAATTGTGACATCAGTTTCAACTCCATGGTTTTTTAAATAAAAAATAGAATGTAAATTTTTTGAAGAGCCATAATTGCAGCCAATTCTTAACTTGATATAATTTGACAGAAAGTTTTCCAGATAAATAACCCTCTATCAAATGAGGTCCGGGATCCTCGCCAGAGCCAGCGGACGGTCCCCCCAGGCCCTGGAAGGCCCTGAAAGTCTCAGGGCAGGGCAGGTGCTTGCTCTGTGGCTCCCGCGGGGATGCTGACAGGGGTGTGGAGGAGCGGATTATTTGCCCGTTTCTCTAAGCAGGTCTTCGGAATGCCCAAAATAGACACTGTTTGTGTAAAACCCATTCCTCTTTTGTTCCAGTGCTGAGCATCTCCACATTGTAAACGTACATGTCTTGGCAGTAAGATAGGGTCTGGTCTTTTGATTTTCAGCCTGAACCCCTGCCTTGTTTCAGATCTTTGATGCATGCCAGAGTTTTGGTGGGTTTTTTTGTGGGGGTTTTTTTTTATAGAGACAGAGAGAGAGTCAGAGAGAGGGATAGATAGGGACAGACAGACAGGAACGGAGAGAGATGAGAAGCATCAATCATTAGTTTTTCGTTGTGACACCTTAGTTGTTCATTGATTGCTTTCTCATATGTGCCTTGACCGTAGGGCTGCAGCATACCGAGTAACCCCTTGCTCAAGCCAGCGACCTTGGGTCCAAGGCTGGTGAGCTTTGCTCAAATCAGATGAGCCCGCGCTCAAGCTGGAGACCTTGGGGTCTTGAACCTGGGTCCTCCGCGTCCAACATTCCATCCACTGCGCCACCGCCCGTCAGGCTAGAGTTTGGTTCAGCAGCTCTGCCCCTTGTTTTTGTTAATTACCTACAGTATGTCCAGGGTGCCTGGAGGCCCCTCGGCTCTTGCTCTCGGTGGGGGGAGAGTCATCCTTGGCTGCCTGGCAGTGTTCAGAGTCTTCAGGAGAGAACCAGGTCAAAGCAGACCCGTTTAGAAGTTTGCCCTCTTTTTTTTCTCTACCTTTGTTTTCTTCCCTGCAGACTTTCTGTTCCGGATCTCACTCCAAACATCGGGCTCTTTTGGTACTTCTTTGCGGAGATGTTTGAGCACTTCAGCCTCTTCTTTGTGTGTGTGTTTCAGATCAACGTCTTCTTCTACACCATCCCCTTAGCCATAAAGCTGAAGTAAGTGGTGGGGCCTGCTGCTTCGCTGTTCACAGGGCCGTCTGCAGCCTCGGGTGCCGGTGGCCGTAGCCAGGAATAGAGTGACACATGAGTGTGGGCTACAGGGAGCCCCCTGACATTTCTCCTGGCCTCACTCTGGGGTGCTCGAGCCCATGCTGCTGCTGAGTCCACTCACTGTTTTGGAGAAGAGCAGAGGTTGTGGTTAGAGGGTGTCTTTGAGAAAAGTGAATCTTGTTGGGTGTCCAGTATCAGGAGCCCAGTGACAGTTTGCCCAAAGGGACTCAGGATGTGTTGGGAAGCTTACCACCCACAGCTCTGTTTAATCTTCTGATCAATTTCCCTCAAAAGGGTGGTCTGTGGAGCTCTCTTCTGCTCTGTGAGAGAGCTAACATTTGTTGAGCCCAGCTCCATCCCAGGTACCTTTCAAGGCTTTCTAAAATATATTCATACCTGAGCCTTCCAGCAACTCTTGGACATAAACATTATTTATTATCATCGCTCCCATTTTGTAGTTGAGGAAACCAATGTTCAGAGAAGTGGAGTGATTTTCCCAGAGTCACACAGCTAGTAAGCAGTGGAGCTGGGATCAGACTCATATTTGTCTGGCTCCAGAATTTCCGCTCAGCCCCGGACCTCTGCTGCCTGGTCTCCAGAGAGCAGTCATCTGCAGTTGCCCCCAGAAATGGCTCTGTTACCCTATCTTCAGAGGGGGGAAACAGGCACAGGTATGCCTGGCTGATCCAGGGGAGCTGGGAGAGAGTTCAAGAGCTCGAGTTCTCTGCTCCCATCTCTCTGCCGTTCCTCGTGGTCAGGGAAGCAGTGCACACGGTTCCCGTCCTGTAAGAGCTCAGAGCTCATGCTTCCTTCCCATGCCAGCTTTGCCTGGCATCTGACAGAAAACCACCCTTCCTTGGCCAGCAGGCTTGGGACCTCTGGCTGCCTGGCCCTCCAGCTGTCTGTGGTCCACGCTCCCTTCCCGTGTCCTGGCCGGGCCTGGCTGCTGGCCCCTCTGCACTCTGTGTAGCCGGCCCTCCAGCAGTGTTCACTGCCTGCGTGGGAAAGGCCACAGATGCTCCTGGGTGGACAGCAGCAGCACCATCACATGACACCCCCACCAGCACCGTCACCAGGCCTCCCGAGTCGTGGGGGCAGAGGATAGGAAAGCTCCTGACCTCCCCCGTGTCCTGTGCCCGGATATGAGGCTCCCTGCAGCGCTCTGTTCCAGTGCCAGCTCTGTGGGAATAGGGCCTACAGGCCACCTGTCCCCAGACATTGTCGCAGGAGGTTCTGGTCTCCATGGTTTTTGGCATTACACTTTCACTGGCCATTTCATAGAAATGTTGCCGCTGTTACCAGCTACCCGAAAAGCCCCGAGCTGGCGATCTGAGCTGTCTTCAGGAGAGGCTCCCTGAGTTAGCTGAGACCTTCTCAGCAGCTGCAGGACTGCGCGACTTGGCCAGGCTGCGTTTCTGAGGCGTTTGCTCCGTAGCAGTGGCGTGTTTAGGAGTGTACATGTCTGTCAGATTATGACCACAGATGGACACCCATTGAGTCACCCTGACCTTTGACCTGCCAGGCAGTCATGCATTAGCCTCTGAGGAAAACTTCCATGAGCTGGGCCTCCAGGAACCGTGCAGATATAGGCCATGTGCACTTTGTTGAGGTGCAGGTGGCGAGGGCTGGATCTGGGCTCGTGCCGTTGGCCTTCTTTTTCCGTGTGGTCAGCTCTCAGAGGATCCCTGAGCCCTGTCTCCACATACCCCGTCAGAGCTGTCACCATGCTGGGTTCCCAGAAGGACAGCACTGGCGGTGCTAGGGCTTCTGGAGACAAGTAGCTCCACTGCTTACGAACTTCCTTGCCTTCTCTGACCCTGACTCCTCATCTGCAGAGTGCGGGTGACAGCATCGCCTGCCTCGAGGGACAGTGGAGGCGTGGTGAGGGTCACATGCAGTGTTGCAGGAAAAGGGCTCAGCACAGACATAGCTGTTCAGGGAACGGCCAGCATCCCATTACGAGGTTAGGGTGGCAGGAACTGCACGGCCAGCCCGTGAGAGCTGCACGGCTCTCGGTGGCCTTTCTAGAAAAGGGCTCATCGTGACCAAGGCTCCATAGATCCCATGGACCTGATCGTCAGAGAGAAAAGCACCAGCAAGGAAGCACTTCCGGCCCTGGTCCAGTTGTCAGAGGGGCCTCCGGCTAGGGAGGCTGCCCAATTACACTCCTGACAAGCAGTCATGTAGGCCCAGTAATAAAGAACCGCTGACTTCATCTGTTTTTTCCTTGGTGGCCTCTAGGGGGAGCCCTGGGGCTGGTGTGGGGAGGTTGGTGGGAAATGTCTCTGTAGGCCACTTCTCTGGTGTTTGCTGGGTCCTCCTCACCACCGCCGGGCATGTCTGGGTCCCCACAGTTTTCCACTCTGCTCCTTGGCCTGGCCCCAGTGTCTTGTGGGTAGCAGAGCCATCCCTCGCCTAAGAGTCCCTAGGGAGTGTTTTTGGGTTTGAGAGATAAAGTCAGGAGTCTCAGGTTCCCGACTGATCTCTGTCTGTCTGCCCTGCCCCGCCCCACCCCAGGGAGCACCCTGTCTTCTTCATGTTCATCCAGATTGCCATCATCTCCATCTTCAAGTCCTACCCGACAGTGGGGGATGTGGCCCTCTACATGGCCTTCTTCCCCGTGTGGAACCATCTCTACAGATGTGAGTATTTGCACCTCTGAGGCCTTGGTGGCGGGTGTGTGTCAGCTGGCCCCTGGGGAAACAGCCAGGGAAAGGGAATTGACAGGCACATGATGAGCATCTCCCTGGGAGACAGGCAGGGACCGAGGCCGAGTAGCTGCCTCCTGTGTGATAAGTACTAGCGATGACAATGAAAGTAACTGCTGTTTATTGAGCACTTCCTACAGGCCAGGCCCCTGTGGTTCTAAGAGCGTTCATGTGTGGGCTTATTTTATCTTCACACCGAACTTTGAGGAAAGTATCCCCACTTTGCAGATAAGACAACTGAGGTACAGAGGTAGAGCTGCTTGTTCAAGGTCACCATCTGGTCTGTGGAAGGGCTGGCATCAGAACCCAGATCTCTGAGCCTCTAACCAGTGCTGTCCAGTCGGACTTTCTGTGATGATGGAAATGTTCTATATCTGCACAGTTCAATCAGAGCACCCACTAGTGTGACTAAGAAACTGAGTTTTTAATACTGATGAAGTTGAATTTAAGAAGCCACACATGGGAAAGGCTATCATGTTGGACAGTGCAATGCTAGACCTAGGACTTGGAACCATTTTCCAGAGCTGTACCCAGCAGTCCGTAGAGGATGGATGAGCAGTACTAGATTTCCTGCTTACCCAGAAGACCCCCTCCTAGAAGATGACTTAGTGGTGATGTGGATGTGCTTCCTAGGTCCCCGGTGTTTCCCTTGGTTGGGCTGTTAGCCCTCTGTGTGGGTTCTTTTCAGTGTTTGTGGGCTCCTGTAGGGTAGGCTTATAACTCACTTGGTTCTGTGTCCCCCACACCTGGGATCGATCCTGACACACACCACAACTTGGCAAATGTTTGTGGATGGGTTTTTTTAAACCTCTCTAATAAAGAGAGAGTGTCGCAGCCCAAGACCACTTGATTCTTTAAGCCAGAACGGGAAGAGAGCTCGCTGTTGAACCTTCCTTGACTACAATGGGTGTACAGCAAGGTGTCCAGAATGAACTCAGGCTTCAGAGGAAGTGAGTCTTTATTGTTGTTTTGGGGCTGTCTGGGTGTCAACCAGGAAGTGAAACTGACCAGCTGCCAGAAAGAAACCTACCTGTTAGAGAGTGCCTCTGAGCCAGGTAAACAGTGGAGTGGGTGGTGGCTAGCCCTGCCTGGCGGCGGAGGAAGTGGCAGCGTTTGCCTGTGACATCCTCATTGCACAGATAAGAATCACCCAGGCCAGTCAGTGGCTTAGGGTCAGCTTGGGTCCCCTTGGCAGCGTGGCTGATGACAAGTTACAAGGGCACTGAATCTGCGAACATACCTCAGTTTGTGATAGGGTGGGCCCTGGGTATGTCACTTTTCTTTCCCTGAGTAAGGCGAGTAGTTTTTTCTTAGCTATTTATCCCACTCAGATCATCTCGTCTCAGGTAATGTCCTTCATCTCATTGCTGAGCTGTCTGGAGCCAGACTGACCTGAGTCTGAATCCTGGCTTTCCCGTTACGAGCTACGAGGTTTTAGGCAAATCATCTAGCCTTTCTGAGCCTCCCTTTTTCCCATCTGTCAAATGGGGAGAATATCTTTCATGAGTGTTTTAAACTTGAGACAGTATAAATATAAATAGCATTGTAGTTATTATTCCACGAAATAAATATACAGGTGGGGCCTGGCCTGTGGTGGCGCAGTGGATAAACCTTCGGCCTGGAATGCCAAGGTTGCTGGTTCGAAACCCTGGGCTTCCCTGGTCAAGGCACATACCACAAGCAAGCAATGAACAACTAGCCTGAAACAACTATGAGTTGTTACTTCCCATTCCATGCTCCCCTTTCTCTCCTGTCTCTGTAAAATCAATGAAGTATTTAAAAAATACACACACACACACACACACACACACACACACACACACACACACAGGTGGGGGTCTCCTGCATAATGTCATGATCAAAGTTTCAAGCTTGGTAGCCAGAGTCATTTGGAATCATTAGAATAAACATATTTTTCAAAACTTGAAATAAGCTGTTTTATGCTTTCTGGGATGATGAGGCAAAAAAAAAAATGAGGATGGAGTTTCCGGAAACCTGGATGATCTCACAAACACTGCTGCTGGCTGGCTGTCAGCTTCAGCCCATCCGACAGCCCTGCAGGGAGCTTGGCTGCCGGCCCTCTGCTGAGCTCCTGCCTCAGCGACTACTCACGCTTGGGGTGCCGGTTTGGAGCATGACAGCTGTGAGTCATGCATCCAGCGAGGAGTGTCTTCAGCCTGGTCCCGAGAACCTGTGACTGGAGGCTTTGAGATGTCTTTAAGCCTAGGTTGAATGTATACATTCATACTTTTAATGTGGTTAAGAATTCGGTTGAAACATTAGTCACAGGTGCTAACATCTGCTCACACATTCACCTTTCTGTTTTCCTGCCCTGCTCCGAGGGGATTAGAGGCACATGGGCCCTTCCCTGAGTGTAGGCCCCAGACAGGGGACTCTGTCGTGCCTGGGGCCAGGACGAGTCAATTGCAGTGTTAGGGAACAGCCTACTGGCAGAGCGGTGCCCACCTGCCATGGTTGAGCTGAAAGAGCCTGCTACCAAAGGACGGATGGATTTTGTGTGCATTTTATTTATTTATTTTAGTGGGGGTTTTTGTTTTTTTTTTGTATTTTTCCGAAGTGAGAAGTGGTGTGGGGGGGCAGACAGACTCCCGCATGCACCTGACCGGGATCCAGCTGGCAATGCTCTGCCCATCTGGGGCGTTGCTCCATAGCAACTGGAGCCATTCTAGAGCCTGAGGCGGAGGCCATGGAGCCATCCTCAGTGCCCGGGCCAGCTTTGGAGCCTTGTCTGTGGGAGGGGAAGAGAGAGGAAGGAGAGAGGGAGGGGTAGAAAAGCAGATGGGTGCTTCTCCTGTGTGCCCTGACTGGGAATTGAACCCTAGACTTCCACATGCTGGGCCAACACTCTACCACTGAGCCAACCAGCCAGGGCCTGTTTTGTTTCTTTTAATTTATTGAGTTTTGGAGAGGGGGGAGAGAAAGAGGGAGACTGAGAAAGAGGGGGAGAAGCAGGAAGTATCTACTCATAGTAGTTGCTTCCTGTATCTATCTGCCTTGGCTGGGCAAGCCCAGGGATTTGAACCTGCAACCTTATTGTTTTAGGTCGATGCTTTATCCACTGCACTACCACAGGTCAGGCTATTTATTTTTAATGTTTATTTTATTGACTTTAGAGAGAGGAAGGGAGAGAACAGGAGAGAGAGAGGAAGATCTGTTCCTGTTTGTGCCCTGACCAGGGATCGGACCAGCAACCTCTGTGCTTTAGGACGATGCTCTAACCAACGGAGCTATCCAGCCAGGGTGTTTTATTTCGTTTGTATTAGCTATTGTATAAAGAAAAAGAATACTGATAAAGATACATAAATTATTAAGAATAAGAATACCATAAATTCCCATGTACCTGGCACCCAGTTTAAGAAAGGGAATGACACCATGACCTTTGAAGTCCCTGCTCGTCTGTGCCCCTTCTAATGGGACTGGATGCTTCAGGTGGAATTGTTTCTGAGTGCCTGAGGCTTAGAGGGGAGAGTGCCTTTCCTGAAGCGTCAGCCTGTCAATAGTGGAGCCCGACACTGGATGAGCCGCCCAGTGAACATAATGGGAGTCCGATTCCATCTGGCCTCGCTAGTCTGAGGGTGAGCCCTTTCGTCTCATTAGGCCCTGGTCATCTCTGACATCTCTGACACCTCCTCGTGTCTGGAACAAGCTGTCCTGTGTCCCGGGTCCCTAGCTCCATCTGCTCTGGCACATAGCTTGCATCCTCTGGCCTGTCAGCCGGCAAGAGCGGTAGCAGCTCTCCTGTCCTGCAAAGGTCAGCACAGGCCAGTGGCCAGCTGGCTGCTGGTGACATTTCCTCCAGGCACATGGGAATGTGTCTTTGCAGCTCTTCATGATTGCGCCCAGGAGCTGCATGTGAGCCTCTCTCAGCCTCTGTGCACTTGGTCATCTCCTTGTCACCTGATCTGAAATCCAGAGGCATGGGATAAAGACCTACTTGGGCTGTCAGGCCACGGGAGTTTTATTTTAGAAAGAGTGTATGTTCTTTTCAGCAAAATAATTTCCAGAGGATCAGAAAGAACCACTGAGAAATGTAAATAGTGATGTCGGAGTGGAGGAGTGATAAATAGATCCGTTATTTCTTGAAGTTGTAACATTGCTTAATAATAATAACAACGATAATTCTCAGAGCACACGTCCCTTTTCCCAGACTCCCCATTTCTGGGAGAAAGGAGGGGGCTCGCGTCAAGGCTTTGATCTCAACTTTGAAAGCCCAGGGCTGTGGAAACTCCGGATCGGAAAAGAGGATCTTGAGACCCCTCCAGGCCAGTGTTTCTAAATTGTGGGATTTCACAGACCATTAAAATTTCAGGAAACTGATGACAGAGTTGCCAACTTTTTATTTTGCTTAAGACATTAAAACAGTCAACTGCCAGCCACTCATCTTCATTTTATAAAAGGGCTTTTTAGCAACAGCACCAACCAGTAATAAAAGAACACCTGTCATTTCTCAGAGAATGAACCTTAAATTGAAAACATTTGGCTCTAGCAAGAACTCTGAACTGCCTGTCCTGGTCATTCTCCACGAGACACAGTGAAGTTCCTGTTACAAGCGGTGGTGGGCCTCCTGTTTGTTAAGGAGCCACAGCTGGAATCCAGTTCTAAGCTTTGGTTGCATATTGTAATCACTGGGGAAGCTTCCAGAAACTGGTATGGATTCTTGGGCCCTACCCCTGGAGACTCTGATTTACTTAGCCTGGGTGGGCTTCCCCAGATGATTTCACTTTGCAACCAAAACTGAGACTCCTGTGCGTAATCCGGTCTCCCTTCCAATGCCCGAAACCCCCAGACAGCCTTCCAGCCAAGTCTCTGTACAGCTGATAGCAGCAGGTTCGGGCATTTCCATCTTCAGTCGCCCCAGATTCTGCCTTAGGAGAAGGGATTTCCTGAAGGTCAGGATCAGATTGGGGAAGGGAACTTGTATTCATTAAATGCCAACTGCCTGACCTGTGGTGGCGCAGTGCATAAAGCATCAACCTGGAACACTGAGGTCGCCAGTTCAAAACCCCGGGCTTGCCTGGTCAAGGTACATATGGGAGTTGATGCTTCCTGCTCCTCCCCCTTCTCTCTCTCTCTCTCTCTCTCTCTCTCTCTCTCTCTCTTCTCTCTCTCTCTCCCTTCCTCCCTCCTCTCTAAAATCAATAAATTAAAAAAAAAATTTTTTTAATGCCGGCTAACCAGACCCAGTGCTAGGTTTTCTTTTAATGTACTCTTTTTTTTTTTCTTTTTTTTTTTTACAGAGACAGGGAGTCAGAGAGAGGGATAGGTAGAGACAGACAGACGGAAACGGAGAGAGATGAGAAGCATCAATCATCAGTTTTTGTTGCGACACCTTCGTTGTTCATTGATTGCTTTCTCATATGTGCCTTGACCGTGGGCCTTCAGCAGACCAAGTAACCCTTTGTTCAAGCCAGCGACCTTGGGTCCAAGCTGGTGAGCTTTTTGCTCAAACCAGATGAGCCCCGCGCTCAAGCTGGCAATCTTGGGGTCTCGAACCTGGGTCCTCCGCATCCCAGTCCGACACTCCATCCACTGCGCCACCACCTGGTCAGGCTTAATGTACTCTTTAATTAATTTGTTTTAAATAATATTTATTAGTTTACTTAAAAATACAATAAAGGATAAAGAAAAAAATAGCACAGAATTCTACTGTCAGATATCCCCTATTGAATTAAAAGAAAAAATAAAGCACAGTGTAGCAGGCAGAACAATTCCCCCTTCCCACCTCCTACTCTGACTCACACCCCGAAACCTGTGATTACTCCACCGTCCTTGGCAGAAGGACCTGCAGGCGGGGAGGATATGCTGGAGTACCCAGGTGGGCCCAGTGTAATCACAAAGGCCTTTAGGAGAGGTGGGAGCAGGGGCAGATGGGAAATCTCTGCGCTCCTTGGTTTTGCCATGGACTACAATTGCTCTAAAAGCTGAAGTCTGTTCTTTAAAGAAGTGGTGAGTGAGGCCAAGAGTTCAGAGTGGTGCATTGTGAGCAGGACTTCAGCATGGCCAGTTGAAGAGGGAAGGGGTCAGGCATCAGGAACGCAGGTAGCTTCCACCTGCTGCAGAAGCAAGCCCACTAATTCCCCCAGAGCCTCCGGGGAGCGCAGCCCTGAGGAGACTGTGGTTTTTCCCCTGTGAGGCCCATGTTGGACGTCTGGCCTCTAGAACTGTAAGATAAGGTTGTGGTCGTTTGTCATAGCAGAAATAGAGAACGCAGTAATCCACCCATGCCGGTTTTTCACAGGTTTTCCTGTTGAATTCATGTAATACTTCTATGAAATGGGCACGTTAGTCCTGTTTTAGAGCCAGGAAGCTGAGACTCAGAGCAGCTGGCTGGCAGAGCAGGGATTTTAACAAGGTCTCTCCAAGGCCGAGTCTGTGCCCCGCTTGTCATGCTCTCTTTTCTCCCCTCCCCTGCCCTCTCTTTCCTTCCCTCCTTCCCCTGCACGCTCCCGCCCCGCACCTGTCTGCCAGCCCGGGGACCAAGCTGAATAGCAGGTCCTCCCCAGGGCTCCATGGAGTGTCCCTAGTGGGGTTCTGCATTCCCCCTGGGGGTGGCGGGGTGATGTTACAGAGGGTGTCAAGAGATTTTTAAATCATCTTAAGGGAGACTGAGGGACATTTGAAGAGCAAGAGAGGAGACCTAAGACATGAACTAAGGAGAATAGAAAAGTGTTTCTAAGACTCAGGGCTATAGCACCACAGACTCCCTGTGGGGCTCTAATTTCCATAGGTTCATGCTGCCCTCTCCACCCATGATCCCACGTGGTCAGCACCTGCTTGGGGAGGGAGGAGGAATTACTCCTGGACCCTCTGAGGCTGGGGGGTAGAGGGCAGTGTCTTACTGCCCAGTGCCCAGAGGCATTCATGGCATTGCTAACTGTAACCTGCCAGCCCACAACGGGAGGTGCAGAGTCCAAATTAAGGACCTCCCACCAGTCTTGGGTGCAGGGAGCCACTGACTCAAGGGTCTCTAGTTGGCACCCCAGGGCGGGGTGTTCTGCCTTGGAGCTATGCGGGCCTCCTGTGGGAGAGCCAGCACTGCGCTAACTGTCACCGTCTGTCTGCAGTCCTGCGCAACGTCTTTGTCCTCAGCTGCATCATTGTCGTCTGCTCCCTGCTCTTCCCGGTCCTGTGGCACCTCTGGATTTACGCGGGAAGTGCCAACTCCAACTTCTTCTATGCCATCACTCTGACCTTCAATGTCGGACAGGTAAGAGTGAAGGGCGGCATGGGAACAGGACTCATTCTGTGTCCTCAGATATTAGACCTAGGTCCTGGGTTCTGCAAACAAGGGGGCTGGGTATGAAGAAGGGGACAGCTCCGCCCCTCAGGTAGCTCACGGTCTGGAAGGCACATAGGCATGTGAGAGCCACAGGGCAAAGTGAATTCGGCTACCCTCGACTGGGCTCCATTCTGAGCCGTGCCTCACAGGATTCTCTCAGAAGCAGCCCGTGGGACAGGGTTACTCCTGGTTCACACGTGGCAGCCAAGGCTCACGAGGTCGTCTCTGCCCGAGGTCCTTGGGGGAGTCAGGAAGGAACTTCAAGGAGTTTCTGTCTCTGAGGCCGCCTTCTTTCCGTCCCTGTGAGAGTGGGGAGGACAGAGATGGGGAGGGAAGGCTGTCCAGACCCTGGGGACAGCAGAAGTAGAGACAGGGACAGGAGGAATGGTAGGGTAGGGTCTGGCTGCTGGGGGTCTGGGGCGCATACCGCACAGCCAGGAAAAGCGGGAGAGGAGGCTGGGGGTCGGGATGGGAAAGACCAGCAGGAGCTGGGGTCTCTGAGCCGGGAAGGCCGCCCCAGTGCTGTGGGACAGTGGCTTTCAGCATCAGAACCACCAGGAGGAGCTTGTGAAAGTGCAGACTTCCTCGTGTATGTGTACGAAGTCCTGTTGCTATGACTGTTACCGTTACATGGCTTTGATTTTTCAAAAATAAAACAAAAAAGCAGATTTTCTAATCCCACTTCCACTGATGTTGACTCAGTAGGTGTGGAAAGCAGGGCCAGAAGTTGGTATTTTTAACAAGGTCTCCCAGAGACTCTGTTGCAGGTGGTCTAGCCAGCTTCTCTGAAGGTCCCTTTCCATTGTGCTCGTTCTCTCAGGTCAGTCTGTTCTTGCGGCGGAGGTGCTGTGGGAATCAGTTGTACTGTCAGTGTCACAGCCAGGCGTTTCCTGTGCTTAGTGGGCTGGCAGGAGGGACTGCTGGTGGCACTGAGCGGTCCCTGGGGGCGCCTGGCCAGTGAGGCTCGCTGCCGGGAAAGAAGGACGCGGGGGCTTTCACTGTGAGTGATGGGACTGTTATTTCCTGCATGGACATTTCTGGACAATGACACCAGCCCAGCTATTTGTCGTGACTTGTGAACAATAGGAAGAGAGATGGAGGGCCCTGTGGCCTGGGTGGGACCAGGCCGGGTGGTCTGTGCTGCATGCCATACGGTGGTGATGGATGGGGGCACTCTGCACCTCCTTCCTCTGTCCTGCAGGATTCAGCTTAGTACCTTAAAAGCATCCGAAAGGCTGTCGTGGCTCCTCCATCTTGCTGAAATCCCCTTACTTTTCCTCTCTGAAAGCAGTGACTGGCACGTGAGGGCACTGGGCCTGCCCCAGGATGCGGGGAGGCTCGGCGCGCGCCACCAAGATAGCCCAGAGCTTGTTGTCAGGTCCTGAGCGTCCAGTGTGGGTCAGGACAGCTGCAGTGATTATGAAGCATGTGTGGAACTTGCCAGATAACAGCTTTTTATGTAGCTGCCTTTGGCACCTTTCTGAAACGGGTCTCCGTAAGAGGCCTGGGAGATCTTGGCAGGTGGTCGGGTGCCATGGAGAAACTGAGTTGTTGGGGAAGGCGGTGGGGGTGGGAGCCCAAGGCCAAGTAGGTGGAGTGCATTAATGACTGCGCCACAGAGAGAAGCCAGGCTGCACTCCTGGCTTTGCCTTTTGTTTACAGTGGTCCCTCGTCTATCGCAGGAGTTAGGTCCCAGAACGCCCCACGATAGGCGAAAATCTGCGAAGTAGCGACTTATATTTATTTTATTATTTGTAAATTTTTAAGGCTTTATTAACCCTCCCTACACTCTTATAAATCTTTCCCACATTTATTTTGCTTACATTACCACAAAAATAATTAAAATAATAAATACATAAAATTACCCATATATCGCAAAATCCCACAATATAGTGAAAAATCTGTGATACGAAATTAGCCATAGCCCTGGCCAGATAGCGAGCATCAGCCCAAAACGCAGAGGTTGCTGGTTCAATCCCCTGTCAGGGCACATGCAGGAACAGATTGATGTTCCTGTCTCTCTCTCTCCCTTCCTCTCTAGCTAAAATCAATAAATAAAAATTTAAAAAGAAAAGAAAATTAGATATAGACAATGTAAAAATCCACGATACATTGAGACCGCGAAGAGTGAGCTGCAATATGGCGAGGGATGACTTTGTTGTCTTTTAATTTCTTTTTAAATGTCTTATTCATCATACAAGTAATACATGAATTCATTATTGCTGGGGAGGGAAGCATGCGGGATGAAAAGTAAAGCTCTGCCTGGGCCCCGCCCCCAGCACGGGCATGGTCCCCGGGTCAGCCCTGAGTGGTGTGTCTGCTGGCTGTCCCGGCGCGTTCCCCACCGGCTCTGCGCACACATGCACACACAGAGAGCTTTTTGTTTATATAAAGAAATGACATCCTATGCTGCTGTTCTTAATGATCTCATCCCAAGCTCATTTATTTAATGGCTCTGGCGTCCGTGGTTAGGAGGTGCTGTGATGTATCTGACTGCGGGCCCCCTGCTGAGGGATGTGGAGGTGCTGCTGGCTGTTTCGCTGTAAAGGGGAGAGGCTTGCGTCCCCCTTCCCCCCACACACACACTGCTGCATGCATTAGCCAGCATCTTGCCAGCATCTTCTAACAGATTCCAGGAGGTGGGTTTGCTGGGGCAGAGGCCCTGTGCCTTGTGCGCTTGCGCAGATACTGCCTCTTTGCCCTTCGCAGGTCACACCAACCCCCAGGCATCCCAGCGGTGGTCCAGGTGCCTGTGAGCTGTGGTTCATTCAGGCGGCACAACTGTGTCATTGGCCTGGGTCTGGGCTCTGGAGCTCTGAGCTGGAGACAGCTCTGCGGGGTTACATGCTTCCCAGGGCTGCTGGCTTTGGCTTTGTGGCTGCCACCACCAGATCACTGAAGGGGCATGTCACAGGGCACTTATTCACCAAGGCAGGCACTCAGGTCGTGTCACTGTCTTGGAGTGCCAGCTGCGGTAGAAGAGCAGCCCTCATGAAGGCGATGCCACCCCTGCCCTCGCGCCCATTGGGAGCCACAGGGTGCTCCCTAAGTGTCTTACATCTGAGACATTTAGTGAGTTAAATGTCACCTCCTCAGAGAGCCATTTCATGAGGTTTCCTTGCCCCACTGTCTTTCTTAGCCCTCCGTTTGCTTTTCTCATAGCACTTCCCTCGGCATGGCTTTCTATGATGTACTCTTCCCTATCTGCCTCCCCCACCAGCCTGCGGGCTGCACAGCAGCAGGTATCTGCCTGCCCTACACTGCAGGGTCCCGGCTACCAGTGCTTGGCACAGGGCAGTTGTTTAGCAGATGTTTGTTGAATGAATGAATGAGCCAAAGATAGCCAGGGGGAACATGATGTAATTCATGGCCACATGTGCAGACAGTAGGCACCGGAGGAATCTAGAGGGACAAGATCAGCTTTCCTGTTGTGAGGGGTCAAGGGAAGCAGAGGGACGAGGAGCAGGAACTGGACCTTTCTGAGGGGGAAGGGAGGTCGTCTAGAAGGTGGCCAGGGTGGGAGCCAAGTCACCCCCACTGGCTGAGGTCAGTGAGTGGTCGCACTGTCCCAAACCCTTCTTTAGCATCTGGCCGAGCCTGGTCTCTGGCCATTGTAACCTCAGAGTGTCCTCTGTAGCCCAAACCAGCCTCTGCTTCTGTCTGACCTATAGTCAGGGCTTCACTGAAACGTATGGCATGCCGGGATGTGTACTCAGTCCCACAAGCTCATTCTTTTCAGCTCTTCTAGCTGGGATTGTGCTCAGGTCACCCGTCCTCCTTCTGTCCTCCCTGGGCAAGACAGTTGAGATCTGCCTAGGGAACCAGAGGAGTATGGGTTTTCAGCAGGTGACCAGAGCCCGGCCCATCACTGCTGAATGGAGAGAACAGCTTGGCCTGGAGATTCTAAGACCTGCCCTGTTTGAGTTGGTGAGTGCCATACCCTCCAACAGAACAAAGTACTGGTCCATTCTTAGTTATACCAGCAGGTTAACCACTAGTGACTCAGGCCCTACTCTTTCCTCTGGGACAATTCAGTATTTTTCAGCATGTGGTATGGATCATTTGCTAATTATAATTGTGCTTCAGAGTTAGTAACCAGGAAATGCCAACAGTAAACCATCCATAGCATAGAGGATATGTGCGTGCACGCGCGCGTGTGTATGTGAACATGAGTGAACATGAATGAACGTGTAGGGACGGAGGTAGATGGTCTGTTGAGATTGCCCTCCACTTCCTGACTGTGCTGTGTGACCCTCAACAAGTGGTTGAATTTCTCTGGATGGCAGTTTTCTCCCACCTCTCAGAGTGTTGAAAGGATTGGATATGTCATGTGTGGGTCCTGTTGCCATTATTCATATGTTGACATGGGAAATGGCACAAACACTTTTCAAATACCCAGAGCAAATTCCTAGGAAACCATTCAGACCTACAAAACAAGGGAAGAAGAACAGTCCTCTCCTCCTTGTTTTTGACCCTGTCCTGCAGGTCAGTGACCCGTGAAAGAAGAATGGTCATCAAGGATGACAGCTAAACAAAAAGGAATGCATTTAAATTTAGCTTTTTAAAAAGAATCAGCTAAGATGACCTAGTCACCCTAATTCAACTTAAAAAAAAACAAGGAATAGGAATTTTTCCCCAAAATTATAATAGTGGCTAGTGTTTAAAGAGAGCTTGCTAGGGGCCAGGTTCACCGTAATCTTCTGGATAAAAAGGTGTGTGTGTGTGTTTTATTGTTGGAAGTATGCTTTTTGTTTCCTCTTAATAAAACCCCATGGTGCCCACCCTCGTTTGTATATGAGAGAGGAAGCTCCTTACTAATCCTGCAAGGGTGGACTCGCCACACTGATGCAGCTCCTCCCCAACTGACCGCCCTTTCGGTTGTCTTCCTTGATTTTATCACGATGAGAAGTCACTTCCTCCGCGGGAGGCACTGTTGTGATCCCCTCACCGTACACGAGGGAGCTGAGGCTCGTGCTCTCAGTAGACGGTGGCTTCCATTAGTGCAGCCTGCGGCCTCCTCATCACAGCCACATCCCCAGCATCAGGAATATCCCATGGCTGTTTATTGATGAGTCAGTTGAGTGAGCTAGGGTTAGAAACCACATTTGATGACCAGCATTCTCACACAATCATGGACAACAGACCTCCCAGTTCCGGCCTCTGTTTTGGTCCAAGGTGGGCCTGAGGCAGGTTCCACTGGAGTCCTAGGGGTCAGAGCCAGGGCCCACTTCTCCTCTAACCTCTGTGGCTGGTCCTAAGGGCCCCCCTGCTGTGTCCCACTTGCCTGCCCCTTCCCAGTGGGTCTGGAACAGCTGTGAGCTGCTACCTCCTCATCATGGAAGCCACCCGGACCACGCCCTGTGCTACAGGCCCTCTAAGTCCTGGCTGGCCCTGCTTTGGCCACTCTGCTCTCTGTCCCCAGGGAGGCCTGGAGCCCTGGGGTCTGGGGACCAGCCCTCTGGCATGTTGGCTTGCTCGGGGCTGGCATACTCGCTCTTGGACAAATGAAGCCTCAGTCCTGTCTCCCGGAATGGCCTCTCAGCTGGCTTGCTGTGTCGTCCTGTGGACTAGGAGTGGGCAGCAGTGGACGGGTGTATGCAGCCCCCACTGTGGACAGGTGGGGGCCCACGCCAGGCTATTCCTCGGGGCTGTGTGTGGTCCTGGCTGTGGATGCTGGTCCATGTGGGGGAAGCTTTGTCCTCCTGATGGGAGATGCCTGGGGCCCAGCTGGGGCCTGTGTCCAGCTAGGTGTGCATGTTCACACCGATTTCCTCACCCGGTCAGTGGCACTTGTCACCTCTGTCCCTCTCACTGTCAGACCTTTAGCTCAGTCTCAGTGTCCCAGGCTTGTCTCTCACAGGCTTTCCTCCTCCTCCCCCCACAACCAGAGACAGGGAAAGCCCTGGTTAGATGTAGGGGACTCGGCCAGCCAGAGGCCTTGGTTTAGGAGGCCTGAGCATCAACCGTCCTGGCTCAGTGGCTTTAGACAAATCACAGGACTTCTTGGGCCTAATGTACTTGCAAATATTAACTAGGTGCTTACTGTGTGCCAGGCACTGCACTAGGGTGAATGAGACACAGCCCCGACTCTGAGGAGCCCATGGTCTGCGGGTCCGGGGCAGCCAGGCAGTGCTGGGGACAGGACCAGGACAGCCAAGCAGGAGGCATCTGGAGGGGGCTGCCTCGGAGTAGGGTCCAGAGGATCCAGCCAGGTTCTCGGTGCTGAGACCTGAGGGTGGGGGTGGAGCAAGCGAGCCAGCCAGGGTGGAGCGTGGCAGGGGTGGAGCAAGCGAGCCAGCCAGGGTGGAGCGTGGCTCTGTGGGACTGGCGAGGGCCACCTGATAGGAATGAGGCCATTTGAGGACAGCAGTGGTCAGAGCCACGTGGTCTGCATGGGCTTCATTATGCTGAGGACCAGACTGGGCCTTTGGTTTTAAGCTGAGGACAACTGAGATAAGATTCCTGAAAGCCTCGCCCTGCCCGAAAGGGGAGAGGGGAGGGGGTGTGAGCGGGAATCGGAGCACAGGGAGCAGGCCGTCTGACCCTGGCGCAGGGGGAGTCACCTGTGTCCTCAGCTCAGAGGGCGGCGTGAGGACCAGGACAGAGTTGGGCGGGGACAGCTCTCCTCAGTTGGACGGTGCCATGTAGACACTGATGGCCACGGGAAGCAGTTTTCCTAGTCTGTGAGGTCATGCTTCCAGGACTCTCCTCTGTCTGGCTCAAATCAATTTCTATTTAAAAAAAGAAAAAGAAAACATGATTGCCGTCACAGCTGGCTTTGATCTTACTCTGTGAGCCTCCAGACCCTAAGACTGAGGGGCCGGTGGTTTCCCTATTATCTGCATCTTTTTCTTTTTTTTTCTTTTCTTTTTTTTTTTTATAGAGACAGAGAGAGAGTCAGAGAGAGGGATAGACAGGGACAGACAGGAACGGAGATATGAGAAGCATCAATCATTAGTTTTTTGTTTCGCATTGCGACACCTTAGTTGTTCATTGATTGCTTTCTTATATGTGCCTTGACCGCGGGCCTTCAGCAGACTGAGTAACCCCTTGCTGGAACCAGCGACCTTGGGTCCAAGCTGGTGAGCTTTTGCTCAAACCAGATGAGCCCGCGCTCAAGCTGGCAACCTCAGGGTCTCGAACCTGGGTCCTCGGCATCCCAGTCTAACGCTCTATCCACTGCGCCACTGCCTGGTCAGGCTGTTATGCATCTTTAGAGCTAGAGAGTGGAGCCCTGTTTCCCCACCATCCCCTCCCATGAGTCCATTCAGGCCTGTGCACTGTCGGGTCACGCCAAGCCTGGGTCAGCCCCTCTTGCTCCCAGTTTCCTAGGCCCCCGGGCAGCGTGGGCAGAGGGTGCTGCCCTTTGACCACAGAAGTGCCGGCCACATGAATTCCAAGTGCGGGCTGGCTGTTGAGTGTCAGCGTCTCCAACCTGGGGAACTGGGACGTGCACGGGGTGACGACAGCACCTGTTTCTCCAGGGAGCTGCCCCCAGGGGCCTGTGCCGGCTGAGCTGCTCCTCCGAGCCCTGCAGCTCTATTAAAGGCCTCCACTGGCTCGGATGTCTCAGACACTTGTGCCTTTTCCAGAAAAACTCTTATCTGCTTGGCTAAGTGATAGAGCTGGGAATGGCGAGCACCACCCCACAGGGGTCAGTGCATGTGCAGTGTCAGCATGGGCCTGTAGCAGGCAGGACTCGGCCCATGGGGTGCAGCCCCCCGCCCCTCCCAGCACCCTCGGTGAGGGGGTTGTAGGGTGATGGGAAGAACCAGGGTTGGGCCTCAGACAGGCGGGCAGGGTGGGCACTGCAACCTAGATGCTCCCCTTATTCCCGTGACTCCAGGCAAGACCTTTAACCTCCAAGTTTGCTCGTCTCCCAGTGGGGCCCACAAGCCCCCCCCCCAGAGTCGGGAAGATTCAGGGGTGTGTCTCTCAGTCAAGGGCTGGCCCACCGCAGGGGCTCAGAATGAGTTGCTTTCCTGGTCCCTCCTCCTCCCGCCCTGTGGTGGAGCATGCACCCATCGCTTCATTCTACTTCTGATCCACCCATCTCTGTCCCTGACCACCCATTACATTTTCCTTGTGACCCCAAAGGGCGCCCCAGAGCCCTCGCTGGGACACTGCCGAGGGGGTGGGGACCAGCACACGACCCCCAGACTGTCAGCCCTGGGCCGGGTCTGCTCCACAGAGCTGGAGCAGACGCCATCCCCTTTGGTGGGGAAACCAACAGGAAATGGCTGCACGTTCGGGGTCACATGACTGAGTGTGGGGTGAGAGTGGCTCTCGAGGGATAAGTGGGAGCCTTTGCTTCTGCGCAGGCAGGTGGAGGGCACGTGCGTGTGTAGCCCACGCATGTGTGCGCACCCGCATGCTGTGTGTTGAGGGCCAGGAGGACGAGGGAGGATGGGGCGCCGAGCTGGAAGTCTAAGGAAGGGACTTGGCAGGACTTTCTGGTGGACGGCAGGGGAGGCCTTGGCCACAGGGCGCTTTGAAGAGCTGCTGCTCTCCGGTCCCCAAAAGCACAGAGGGCCGGCAGGGACGCAGGGAGCCCCCGCTGTAGGTCAGACACTACAGTTTGTCACTTACTTGACAGATGAGGACCTGGCAGCTTAGGGAAGGGGGTGACTTGCACAGGGTCACACAGCTACTAACTCACCCATGGTGTGTCCACTGTCCCTGCCCAACTTCCCTGCCCAGACGGGCAAAGGGGCTCTCGATCTGCAGCTACCGTGTTGGCCAAACCCAGGGTCCTCGGGGAAATCCCTGCTCCTCAGGCCAAAGGGAAAGCTTCAAGGTCAAAGGCAATTGTCTCAGCCAGCCTGCAACCAGCCCCGGGCTTCCCTCTGAGAGAGCCAAGCCTCCATGCCAGCCTAGTGTCCACAAGATGCCCTCACCCTGGGGGCAGGAGCAGGGCACCCACTCAGGACTAGTGACCTGTTCCAGACAGACTAGGCCAGCACGCACCCTCCCCTGACGCTTCATTATGAAGGTGTTCGCACACTGCGAAGCTGAAAGATTGAATACTGAACACCTGTATTCCAACCACTAGACTTGATCATTAGTAATGGACTCTATTTGTGAGTGCTAGTTATCTATCCCTCAATCTTTTTTTTTTTTAAGATTTTGTTTATTAATTTTAGAGAGAGGAAAGGAATAGGGTGACAGGAAGCATCAACTCCCATATGTCCTTGACTGGGCAAGCGTAGGGTTTTGAACCAGCGACCTCAGCATTTCAGGTCAACGCTTTATCCACTGCACCACCACAGGCCAGGCTTAAAATGCATTTCAAAGTAAAATACAGGCATCAGTACATGTCCTGTTAAATATTTCAGCATGTGGCCCTGGCTGGTTGCTCAGCGGTAGAGCGTCGGCCTGGCATGCGGGGGACCCGGGTTCGATTCCCAGCCAGGGCACATAGGAGAAGCGCCCATTTGCTTCTCCACCCCCCCCCCTTCCTCTCTGTCTCTCTCTTCCCCTCCCGCAGCCAAGGCTCCATTGGAGCAAAGATGGCCCGGGCACTGGGGATGGTTCCTTGGCCTCTGCCCCAGGCGCTAGAGTGGCTCTGGTCGGGGCAGAGCGACGCCCCGGAGGGGCAGAGCATCGCCCCCTGGTGGGCAGAGCGTTGCCCCTGGTGGGCGTGCCGGGTGGATCCCGGTCGGGCGCATGCGGGAGTCTGTCTGACTGTCTCTCCCCGTTTCCAGCTTCAGAAAAAGAAAAAAAAAAAAATTTAGCATGTATTTCATTAGCCAGAGCTCAATACCTATTTACATTTTCCTCATGTGAGATTTACTCAGTGAAAAACATGGACCTGCCTGACCTGTGGTGGCACAGTGGATAAAGCATTGACCTGGAAATGCTGAGGTCGCTGGTTCAAAACCCTGGGCTTGCCCGGTCAAGGCACATATGGGAGTTGAAGCTTTCTGCTCCTCCCCTCCTTCTCTCTCTCTCTCTCTCTCTCTCTCTCTCTCTTTCTCTCTCTCTCTCCCCCCCCTCCAAAAAAATGAATAAATAAATAAAAATAATTTAAAAAAGAAAAACATGGACCTTACATGTACATTTTCTGAAGCCTTCTATTCAGCAAAATATCTTTGTGGCTCATCCATCTTGTTGCACATAAATATAGTGTGTTTAAAAAAAAACTTTTTTAAGTTTTGGAATAATTTTAGATTGTAAACAAGGTTCTCAAAAGCCTCCAACCCAGTTTCCCGCACTAACATCTTACACGACACATTCATCCAAACCAAGAGTCTGAGTCTGGTTCGTTACTGTTGAGTGAACTCCAGACTCGATGTGGCTTTCCCATTTTCCGTGGTGTCCTCAGGATCCAGAGAAAAGCACCAGGTTACATTTCGTGTCATGTCTCCCCACGTCCTCTGCTCACTTTCACTTTCCTAACTTCTCATGGCCTGGACAGTCTTGGGCACCCTGGCAAGGTGTCCCCACTTTGGGTTTGTCTGATGCTTTTCTTACCATGAGACCAGGTTGGGGTTTCTGGAACATTCAGGCAGGCAGGCTGTGCTAGGCGCGTGGTTTCCTGCTGTTAATCCTTCGTCATCGGTCCGTGTAAGACTGTTCCAGGCTCCTCGAGGGGCAGGTGCCGTTTCCCTGCCCCGGCTCTGTGCTTTGGGAGTGAGTCACCAAGCCGAGCCCACCCTGGGGGGCAGGGGGTAGGCGGGCAAGAATTAAGCTCCACCTCCTGGAGGAGAGAGAATCTACATATATTATTTGGAATTTCTTCTGCAAGGATATCAAAAGAAATTTCCCCCATTTATGTAGTATTTAATAATGTTTTGGCTGATTGTTATTAATTGGATTTTTATCAATATAATACATGTATATAATTATGAAGTTAAGGCTTAGAAGGAGAAAGAAGAACTCCCTAAGGCCTTAGTTTACTTCTGCTACTACGGAATAACAGCTTACTCGATTTGTATTTCTTGGTTCTTTTCCCTTTCATATTTGAACGATGTGAAACTGACAACATTCAACTGCTTCTGAGCCGCAAAAAATGAGTTTCATATGGTTCAACTTAACACCTAGTAGTTTGACTTGCTACTACTTGTCGAGTCGATTGTGTGTGACAGTGGAGTTGGCTCATTTTCTTTTATGAATTGTGGCTTTGCACTTGCCCCTCGTCTGACCTTACTTGGGGATCAGACCCCACCAGCTCAACCACAGCTCTGAGCCCCAGACCGGGAACCTTGGGCCGGGGGAGAGGGGCTGCAGGGTGTGAGGTCAGCCTCTGCTGTGACAGCGCCCCCCAAAAAGCTGCTGTGGGGCAGGGCCGTGGGGGCTCCCTGGGCTCTACCTGCTGTACTGCTACCCTGGTGGCCGAGTCCTGTGCCCTCCGGCAGACTGGGCGTGCATGGCCTTCAGGGTCATGGCTGCAAGGCCAGCTCCCCGGTGGCCTTAGACCAACTATTGAACCCTGTATACCTTCATTTCCATCATCCTTCCCAACTGGCTCTGCTGGTGGTCTTGCCCCAAAGAAGGAAGAAGCCGTGGCGGGCGCTGGGCCCGAGCTCCTCCCTCAGGGCACTTTATGCCCTCCTTCCTGCCCGCAGTGGGAGAGGTGCCCCGGACGGGTCTCGGGGTCAGAGGCCACAATCCTGGCTGAGCTCCACCTCTGACCTACTCCAAGATCCTGGGGGGGGGGTGCTCTCCTCCCCTGCTCGGGGCTTTCGTCTCCCCAGCTGTGCAGAGCCTGAGAGCTGGTGGTGTCTACGGTGATCAGCCCCTCCTCTCCCTCCGTGGGGCTGGGCCCTGCCCTCCTGCTGCAGGCCTGGGAGGTCTCGGAAGCTTGGGACGAACCGTTGGGAGTCTAGGTCCAGCTGTGGGGGACCGTGGCAGATCCCTGTTCTGCTCTGTGCCTCTGAGCAGGGTGGTGAGCTCTGCTTCTAGGGGCTTTTGATCCTCTGGTTCATGAGGGAAAGCCCAGCTGGTCTGGGCACACAGGCCACGGTGGCAGAAGCATTCGGGGACCCTGAGCAGTGCAGGGGAGAGAGGCGCAGTCCTCAGGCAGTCACAGAGACGAATGCCAGTCTACAATATGGATGAGTCTGTGCTTCCAAATAGAGATTAATGGGTCAAGACCCAGTTTGGGGGTTTGGGAGGGCGTCCTGAAGTGGAAAGGCCAAGTGGGCTTTGCCTAGATGAGAGGGGAGAGGGTGTTGCAGGCCGAGGAAAGAGCCAGGATGCTGCTGTGTGAGGGAAGAGGCTGTTGTGGCTGGAGCAGAGAGGGGGGAAAGGAGGGTGACGCTGGGACAAGGCAGGGACCGGGTGCCAGGCCTCCTAACCCCAGGGAGCGGATCGTCACCCTGTGAGCCCTAGGAAGCCGTTAGAGGGTTTTAACATGACCTGGCTCCTAGGGAGAATGGACTGGGTTTGAGATGAATGAGCCCAGAGAGGGGACCGCTGTTGAAGTGATGGTGGCGTTGTCCAGGGTGGTCGCTGTTAGGATGGGTGGAAACGGGTGGATTTGGGAAAGTTGAGGAAGTAGAGCTGACAGGATTTAGTGGCTGTGTGAATGGGAGAAGTACCAGGCAGTCCTGTGGACTGAGCATGTGGATGGGAGGTGTGGGGCCCAGGTTCCCAGCGGGAGAAGCCAGTGACAGGGATGCACCCAGGAGGCCTGCGGGCACCGGAGATGAAAGGTGGAGGGGCCTCTGGTTGCAGAAGCGCTGATTAGTCTGGAGGTCAGAGGCCCAGCTCGAGGAGGAGGTGTGACGGAGGGGGGGGTGTCCTGTGGGCACTTGTAAGGTGCCGGTGAGCCCTGCAGGGTCCAGTGTAGGTCCTGAGGGGGGCGGAGGTGCTGGCTAAAGTCTACCCAACACTTGCCCAGCTCCAAAGGGACCCAAGGTTCAAGGGGAGTTCCCGTGAAGCTTCTCACCTCTCCCTCCACCCCCAGATCCTGCTGATCTCTGACTACTTCTATGCCTTCCTGCGGCGGGAGTACTACCTCACACATGGTCTCTACCTGACGGCCAAGGACGGCACGGAGGCCATGCTTGTGCTCAAGTAGGCCCAGCTCGGCCAGTGCAGCACGGACTTCAGAGGGCAGACAGGCCGGAAGCTGGGCCAAGCCCTTGCGCCAGAACTGCCAGCAGGCAAGTCCTCGGGCAGATGAGGTTCAAGTCCAGGGTCACGATCTCAGCACCAGAGGAGAGTCAAGGCTGGCAACAAGGCCGGTGGGCGCTGCCAGGAGCACCTCTACTCGGACCCCCAGTTTTTGGCTCTGCACACAAAGGCGCCCCCTCCCAGGCAGGAAAGGGGAAGCCGCAGGTGAGCAGGGTTTGTTAGGTTGTGACAACTTAATAAATTTTTCTTTTTGGTACAAAGATCTACCCTGGGCCGCAGTGCACTGCTGGAAGGCGTGGACCCCTAATCCTGTCCCGGTCCACTGCACAGGGGCACGGTTTCTAGGACGCACACTAGTGAACAGAGACAGCTGGCCGAGAACGGCACGGGAGGGCCCCACCAGCAGCCCTTCCCACTGCCCAGACAGCTGGAGGCAAAGGGCCAGGCAGGCCAGAGCAATCTTTATTCAGAGGGACAGTGACCACAGGTCCATACACCATGCCAAGACCAGGTGAGCCAGGGGCCAGACCTTCACGGGTGGGCGGGTCCAGGCAGGAAGCAGAGCCTCGGGTGGGGCAGGGGCAGGTGGGCAGGGGCCTAAAATAAAAAAAGACAAGCCAGACAGAGCAGGGGTGCTGGGGGCTGCGCCCACCCAGCCAGCACCCGGAGGGTCAGCCCTGATGTGACAAGCCCCAGGGCTGAGTCAGATTGGTCAGTGCCCCCTAAGGGAAAGCACCCCTGCCCAGTTCCCCCCCCCCCAGGGGCAGAGGCAGCTTAGTTCAGGATCAAGAGCTTCCTGGGCAGAGCCTAACGGGGCCCCCCATTCCCAGGCCACCCCCCCCTACTGCTGGCTCAGAAGCCGAAGGTTTCCTGGGAGGCGTAGACCATGTAGAGGAAGCCGTCGTCATCCTTCTCCTGCTCATAGATGTCCGCGATGGGCGTGGACACGCTCACCATGCTGTGCTGGTTCACCAGCAGGAAGAAGGCCTGCGTGGGGTTGAGCTGCAGGCGGCGCCTGCGGTGGACAGGCGGGCATGTCAGCGGTGAGGGGCTGGTGCAAGCTGGGTGCAGACCGGCTTCCCTGCCCCTAGTGACCCCCACTCCCGCCTTCTAGAGGCTCACCTCTGACCTGACAGCCTTGACCTTGACCTTTCCCAGCCTCCCGGATTAGGGACCTAAAAGCCCTTGCTATGCACTGTCCCTCTCAGAGGGACCTGGTCTGCTGCTCAGCCCCTCAGGATGCAGGACCCCTCCAGGGGCCACTGCCCACGCACCGGATGATCTTGACCAGCTCGCTCATGTTGACATGGTCCGGGACCAGGAACTTGGTCTTGTCTAGGACCGGCAGCTGCTTCTCACCCTTGTAGCGTTCGATGATCACCTGGGAAGGGGCGGGGCGGGGCCGTGAGGCTGGGGCGGGGCCTGGGCGGGGCCGGCGGAGGGACCCTGGGACTCACCGGGATCTTGCTCGGGTGCTGGTCGCGGATCTGCTGCACCTCCTTACAGCGGTCGGCTGCGGGTGGGCGGGCAGAGGCGGGCCGGTGAGCTGGGCCGAGGCCCTCCGCCCAGAACGGCTGCCCCGTCCGACCCCACTTCCCCAGGGCCCCCGTCCCCGGGCCGGCAGGCAGGCCCGGACACCGGACAGGGCTGGAAGGGCCCGGCCCAGGCCCGAACCTGCCTCCCAGCCAGGGCCGGGGTCGGGTTGGCTGGAACCTGACGTCACAGGGCTGATGTCACCGGCGGCAGTGGGTCGGTTGCGCCCCCCACCCCCCCCACTCGCAGACCGCCCACCCGGCCTAACCGAAGCTCCGCCGCTGCTTGAAAGGCCGATCCGAGGGCATCTCGCGGGCCCGGCGGGGCGCACAGGCCGGAGCTACGGGGTGCAGGCGCGGGGATGTGGCGGTGGTCGGGGGCTCCGGGGGCTCCTCAGCTCGCACTCAAGGGCTCTGGGGCTCACGCTGAGCCCAGCTGTGGAGGCTCCGGGAGGTAACTCGCCCGGTGACGTCAGGTCACAACATTCCTTAAAGGGGAGGCCGCTGCGCTGCTCCCATTGGGCCGACGCAAAACCCGCCCGCCGGCCCGTGACGTCAGGGCGCTGAGAGCCTGGATTCCCGGCCCGCACCGGGAAAGGGCAGTGGCTCCTGGGGCGCGTCACAGTCACCTGACGTCATGGTCTGCGCAGCCCCTCTTTCCAAGGTCCCGGCAGAGTCCAGGCTGGATGCCCGGGAGGCTTAGACTCGCAGCTCCGGTGCCAGGGAGGTCCCGGGCCAGGCTACGGCTCAGCATCCTCCAGTCCTGCTGTCACGGCCACCTGACAGTGCGTACTCAGTCTGTTCTGGGACAGGACAAGGCGCTGAGGGTGACAAGCAGTGAACCAAAAAGACCTCCTCCTCCTCCCACAGTTTATGGTTAGAGAAGGGAAAGGGTGGGCAAGATTAAAACAGGAAAGAGCAAGTCAGTAAAAGGAAACACAGGTTGTTTTGTTATTTTAGAGGTTGGAAGGAAGGGAGAGACAGGGAGGGAGAAGGGAGAGAGGGAGAGTGGGAAACATTTGTTTCTGTAGGTGCCCTGACCCGGGATGCAACCAGCAACTTTAGCTTATTAGGACAATGCTCTTACCAGTGGAGCTTTCCGGCCAGGGCTGGGAACACAGGCTTTTTTTTTTTTTTTTCTTTTTCTATAGAACTGGAAAATAGAGCTATTGATATTTAAGTCTCAAAGGATGAGGCAAAAGCAGATTGGACTCAGCAGGAGAGAATCTCTGAGTTGGAGAATAATCAGAAGCAATAACGACAGAAACGAGGTGATGAAACATAAAAAAGGAAGTGACTGGAGTGATACAGTGAGAAGAATTCATGTCCAATCACAATTCCAGAAGGAGAGAAAAGAATATGATAGAGGCAGTTCCTTTAGAAAAGTTGCCCAAATTGGTTAAAGACCGGGATCCTCACATAAAATCCAGAGCAGGATAAATAAAAATAAAATTGGCATCTAGGCACTTAGTGAATTTGCAGAACTGTAAAGATAGACATAGATGGGGAAATGATGAGCAACTAAAAGGGAAGTCATCCCAACAAGCACTTAGTTGGAACATGATTAGCGATTAATTTGTGGAGTGTGGAAAGGAGCAGGGGACCTAGGAGCAGGTAGGACTGGAGAGGGTGTTCGGAGTGCAGGAGTTCTAAGAAGCTTGATTTACCTGAGAGGAGGAGGGGAACAAAGATAATTGGTCCAGGTTTGTACAGTCACATATATATTTCAGACACTTAAGAGGAATCACTAAAAGAATAGAAAGTAGCCTGACCTGTGGTGGCGCAGTGGATAAAGCATCAACCTGGAAACGCTGAGGTTGCCGGTTCAAAACCCTGGGCTTGCCTGGTCAAGGCACATATGGGAGTTGATGCTTCCTGCTCCTCCCCCCTTCTCTCTCTCTCTCTCTCCCCTCTCTATAATGAATAAATAAAATCTAAAAAAAAAAAAAAAAAGTTAAAAAAAAAAAGAATAGAAAGTATATTTCTAATACAGAAAAGAGAAAAACTAAAGGGTATTGACATCTAATGGAAGACAGAAAAAAAGAAAAAGGAAGCAAAGTAAAAAGAATGGTATATAAAGGGTGCCAAACCAGACAGGAAATGCTTTACATTCACCTGTTAAAACGGAGATGATCAGATTGGCCAAGGAAAATAAAATGCAGCTCTATGCTATTCACAAGAGGTCACTTAAGACCCTAGGGGACCAAGTGGTGGTGCAGTGTGCTGACCTGGTACAGTGAGGTCGCCAGTTCGAAACCCTGGGCTTGCAGGGTCAGGACACACAGAAGAAACAACTACGAGTGGATGTTTCCCCCTCCTCCCCACCCCCTGGCTTCTTTCTCCCTTCTCTCTCTAAAATCAATAAATAGAATCTACCTGCCCTGGATGGGTGGTGCAGTTGCTAGTGTCAGCCCCAGCACAGAGGTTGCCAGCTCAGTCCCCAGTCAGGGCACATACAGGAACACATTGATGTTCCTGTCTGTCTTTCAATTCCTTCCTCTCTAAAATTATTTTTTAAAAATTAAAATCAATAAAGTTGAAAAAAAAGACCTTAGGGCCCCCAAAGTAAAAAGATGGGGGAAAAGGTGTACAGTACTTGAGAAAAACCAACCTTTAAAAAATATATCCAAAAATAAGCTTTAAGGCAAAAGTCATTAAGGATACAGTGTCACCACAAAATGATGAAAACAATTTTCAAGAAAGATGTAATAATTTCAAACTGGTATGTTAGAAGTTAAAAAAAAGGTTGGAAATGTCTAAAGCAAAAGCGACAGGCTGTAAGCCAAAACTGCCAATCCTCCAGCACAGTAGGAGATTTAAGCTTTCTCAGTAACTGATAGACCAAACAGCCAAACATAGATTTTTATTATATTTCTTTTTTTTTTTTAATTTTTAAATTTTTTTTTATTTTTCCGAAGTTGGAAACGAGGAGGCAGTCAGACAGACTCCCGCATGCGCCCGACCGGGATCCACCCGGCATGCCCACCAGGGGGTGATGCTCTGCCCATCTGGGGCGTTGCTCTGTTGCAACCAGTGCCATTCTAGCACTTGAGGCAGAGGCCACAGAGCCATCCTCAGCACCCGGGCCAACTTTGCTCCAATGGAGCCTCGGCTGCGGGAAGGGAAGGGAGAGACAGAGAGGAAGGAGAGGGGGAGGGGTGGAGAAGCAGATGGGCGCTTCTCCTGTGTGCCCTGGCTGGGAATCAAACCTGGGACTCCTGCACGCCAGGCCGACGCTCTAGTACTGAGCCAACTGGCCAGGGCCTATATTTCTTTATATATATATATATAGAGAGAGAGAGAAGCATCGACTTATTCCACTCGTTTATGCTGTCATTGGTTGATTCTTGTACGTGCCCTGACCAGGGATTGAACTCGCAACCTCAGATGTCCGATGACACGAGCTAGCTGGCTAGGACAAAAAAAATACGATTTTAATACTATTAATAATCCCGATCAATAGACCCTGATAGAACCCTGAACCCAGTATACCAGTTTTAAGCACACATAAACATTTACTAAAAACTGACCTAACTACTAGACCTCAAGACACATCTCAACAGATAATCAACTAGCCAATTTCATACAGACCATATTGCCTGAGTATAGACATGAATCAATTAAGCTCCAAATGTTTGGACATTTAAACATTGTTTTAAAAATCTTAGTACTCGCCTGACCAGGTAGTGGCGCAGTGGATAGAGCATCGGACTGGGATGCAGAAGGACCCAGGTTCGAGACCCCGAGGTCGCCAGCTTGAGCGCGGGCTCATCTGGCTTGAGCAAAGAGCTCACCAGCTTAGACCCAAGGTCGCTGGCTCCAGGAGGGGGTTACTTGGTCTGCTGAAGGCCCGCGGTCAAGGCACATGTGAGAAAGCAATCAATGAACAACTAAGAGGTCGCAACGCGCAACGAGAAACTGATGATTGATGCTTCTCATCTCTCTCCGTTCCTGTCTGTCTGTCCCTGTCTATCTCTGCCTCTGTAAAAAAAAAAAAAAAAAAATCTTAGTACTCGAAGATGAAATCATATCAATATGAAAACTATCAAACCAAAAATGAGAATAGGCCCTGGCTGGTTGGCTCAGTGGTAGAGCATCGGCCTGGTGTGCGGGAGTCCCAGGTTCGATTCCAGGCCAGGGCACCCAGGAGAAGCGCCCATCTGCTTCTCTACCCCTCCCCCTCTCCTTCCTCTCTGTCTCTCTCTTCCCCTCCTGCAGCCGAGGTTCCGTTGGAGCAAAGTTGGCCCAGCTGCTGAGGATGGCTCTATGGCCTCTGCCTCAGGCACTAGAATGGCTCTGGTTGTGGCAGAGCATCTCCCCCTGGTGGGCATGCCGGGTAGATTCCGGTCAGGTGCATGCGGGAGTCTGTCTGACTGCCTCCCCATTTCCAACTTCAGAAAAATATATTAAATAAAAACAAAATGAGAATATATATAAAAACTGAGGTGGGGGGCTGTGAAAACTGCATTTAGAAATGTATAGCCTTGCCTGACCAGCTGGTGGTGCAGTGGATGAGCGTCAACCTGGGGCACCGAGGACACAGGTTCAAAACCCCAAAGTTGCTGGCTTGAGCATGGGATCATACAGCTTGAGCACAGAGTCACCAGTGTGGGATCATAGACATAACACCATGGTTGCTGGCTTGAGCCCAAGGTCACTGGCTCAGCTACGCACAAATACACCGTCAAAGCACGTATCAGAAAGCAATCAATGAACAACTAAGGTGCCGCAACAAAGAATCGATGCTTCGGCCCTGGCCGGTTGGCTCAACGGTAGAGCATCAGCCTAGCGTGCGGAGGACCCGGGTTCGATTTCCGGCCAGGGCACACAGGAGAAGCGCCCATTTGCTTCTCCACCCTTCCGCCGCGCTTTCCTCTCTGTCTCTCTCTTCCCCTCCCGCAGCCAAGGCTCCATTGGAGCAAAGATGGCCCAGGCGCTGGGGATGGCTCTGTGGCCTCTGCCTCAGGCGCTAGAGTGGCTCTGGTCGCAACATGGCGACGCCCAGGATGGGCAGAGCATCGCCCCCTGGTGGGCAGAGCGTCGCCCCTGGTGGGCGTGCCGGGTGGATCCCGGTCGGGTGCATGCGGGAGTCTGTCTGACTGTCTCTCCCTGTTTCCAGCTTCAGAAAAATGAAAAAAAAAAAAAAAAAGAATCGATGCTTCTCATCTCTCTCCTGTCTGTCCCTGTCTATCTCTCCCTCGCTAAAAAAAACAAAACAAAACAACCTTATAGCCTTACTAGGTAAAAAGAAATACAGAAAATTTATGAGTACTGCCAAAGAATTTTTAAAAGGAATAATAATGTAAACCCAAAGAAAAATGAAGAAAGAGCAGAACTTAATGAAATACACTAGTATGGACCATAAAACAAAGCTAGATCTGCCCTGGCCAGTTGGCTCAGTGGTAGAGCATCGGCCTGGCGTGCAGAAGTCCTGGGTTCGACTCCCGGCCAGGGCACACAGGAGAGGCGCCCATCTGCTTCTCCACCCCTCCCCCTCTCCTTCCTCTCTGTCTCTCTCTTCCCCTCCCACAGCCGAGGCTCCATTGGAGCAAAAGATGGCCCGGGCGCTGGGGATGGCTCCTTGGCCTCTGCCCCAGGTGCTAGAGTGGCTCTGGTCGTGACAGAGCGACACCCTGGATGGGCAGAGCATCACCCCTTGGTGGGCGTGCCGGGTGGATCCCGGTCGGGCGCATGCGGGAGTCTGTCTGACTGTCTCCCCGTTTCCAGCTAAGGAAAAATACAAATAAATAAAAACAAAGCTAGATCTTTGAAAAGACCAATAAAACAATCGCCAAAGAGACATAGTAACTACAGATACACCAGAAATGACAAAAATAAGGTTATAAACTCTATGCCAATAAATTCAAAACCTAGATGAAATTGGACAATTTTCTAGAAAAAGATAATTTGCCAAGACTAACTAAAAAAGAAAAAGGCAAGAAATAGATAAACTATCTATACACCTCAAAGAAAAACTAGTCCAAATGGTTTTCCAGGTGAGTTCTCAAAACAAAACTTGCATCAAACATGATTAGTGGTAAAAAAACACAAAAACACCATAATATATGATAAAATGTTAAGCAGTATTCCCTTCAAAGCCAGCAACAAAATGTTAATTTTTTTCACTGAACAAAATGCAGTATTGTAGGGACATCCCAGCCAGAGCACCAAGACAAGGAAAAGATAGGAGCAAAACTATCATTCACGGCCAGAAAAACCAAAAGAACCTACAAACAATAAAAAACTGCTAACTAACCAAGTCTAATAACATGATATCGATTTCTGGAGGAATATGGGAACTGTTTACCCTGCTGTTGGGAGTGTCAATCATTTCTGCCACATTAGAGAGCAAGTTGGCAAAATCAACTCAAGCCAAGGATGTCCATATCCTAAAAAAACAGGAATTCCAGGTGCACACAAGCCCAAGAAAACATGGTTAAGCATGTTTATTGCAGCATTTTCATGATAACAGAAAAATAGGGACCCACCTAAGTGTCCAATTAAGTATCTTGTTTATTCCTATAACAAAACAACACACTGTTACAGTGAAAGAGGGAGAGGAGGCGTCAGCAAACTTTCCCTCTAAAAGGCCAGACAGGAAGTATTTTTGCCCTTATGAGCCACATGGTCTCCGGCCCCGCTCAGTTCTGTTGGGGTGTGGGAGCGCCTTTAGCCCACCGTGGTAGGCATGGCTGCAGACGGATAAAACTACACTTGCTCAAACAGATCTGGCCTGAGAGTCTTAGTTGTGCTGCCTCTTGACCTGGAGCTGTGTGTGTCAAAGTGGACATATCTTACAAAGCCAAGTTGTAGGAGACGGACGTAGTCCCAGCCAATAAGAGCAGCCAGAAGAACTAGGTCAGCCATGGCCTGGGGAGGTGGTGGCACCTCCGTCTTGTAGGACGAAGGCCCGGGCTGAGGCTGCAGGGGGAGGGCGCCCCCAGATCCCAGGGTCTGTGCTCGCTCTTCCTCTTCCCTGACCAGTCAGCAGGGCTAAGGCTTCCTCATCCGGTCTTCCGCCTCTCCCCAACCTCCCCTGAGTCCAAAGGCCTGGCTCACTCCTTGTCTCCACGTGGACATCACAAACATGATCTTCCCCCAGCGTGTGCTCCGGCTGTAAACTTCCCTCTCCCTGTCCACCATCTTTGACCCCTTTGTCTCCCGCGCCCAACATCCAATCCAAAATCTCTCCGGAATCTGACAACTTCTCACCACTGCCGCCCAGGTCAAAGACGCCACCATCTCCTCGCTGGTCTTCCCGCTGTGGCCCGGCCTGGCCTGCTTCAGTCTGGTCTCGTTACAGTGACAGGAGTGACCTGCTGAGTCAGGCTCTTGCTGTACCCAGCACCTTCCTGTACTTCCTGTTCCCTTCGCCTGAGACGTTCTCCCCCAGAACCTCTGCACGGCTCACCCTCTCATTTCCAGGGTCTCCGCAGGGCGGCCTTCCTGATGATCCTATTTAATATTGCAGCCCCACGCTCCCCCCCCCAGTACCTTGCTTAACTTTTTCCAGAGCAGTTTTCACCTTCAAATGGGCTAAATACTTTTTCTAAGCATCTTATTATGAAAATTTTCAAGCACACAGAACAATTGAAATAATTGTTCAATAACCACCAATATCTACTAGTTATAGTCTACACTTAATACTTGCTCCATTTTCTCTATCATTACCTTCTTTCCATCTGCCCATCCATCCATCCATCCATCCACCCATTTATGCATTTCAGAGTAAGCTGCCATCCAATATCCATTATGATAAAAAAAACTCTCAACAAAGTAAATATAGAGGGAACATATCTCAACATAATAAAGGCCATATGGGACAAGCCCGTAACTGATAACAGTGAGAAGCTGGGAGTTTTTCCTCCAAGATCAAGAACAAGACAAGGATGCTTTCATCACTTTTGTTCAACAGAGAATTGGAAATCCTGTCAGAACAGTTAAGCAAGAAGAAAAAAAGGCATCCAAATCCAAAAGGAAGAAGTGAAACTGTCACTATTTGCTGACATTATATATAAAACCCTAAAGACTCCACCAAAAAACTTAATACACTAATAACACACTATCTCTCTCTTTTTTTTTTTTTTTTTGTATTTTTCTGAAGTTGGAAACGGGGAGGCAGTCAGACAGACTCCCGCATGCGCCCAACCAGGATCCACCCAGCATGCCCACCAGGGGGCGATGCTCTGCCCATCTGGGGCATTACTCTGTTGCGACCAGAGCCATTCTAGCGCCTGAGACAGAGGCCATGGAGCCATCCTCAGCACCTGGGCTATCTTTTGCTCCAATGGAGCCTCGGCTGCGGGAGGGGAACAGAGAGACAGAAAGGAAAGAGAGGAGGAGGGGTGAAGAAGCAGATGGGCGCTTCTCCTGTGTGCCCTGGCCGGGAATTGAACCCGGGACTCCTGCACGCCAGGCTGACGCTCTACCACTGAGCCAAATTAACACACTATCTGAAAGAAGAAAACAATTCCATTTGAAATTGCATTAAGCCCAAGCTGGGTGACTCAGTTGGTTAGTGTGTGTCCTGATACGCCAAGGTTGTGGGTTTGATCCCCAGTCAGGGCACATACAAGAATCAACCAATGAATGCATAAATAAGTAGAACAACAAATCAAGAATTTGTTTCTCTCTCTTCAATAAATAAATAAATTTAAAAATGTTTAAATAAAATTTCATTGAAAATATTAAATACCTAGGAATAAATTTAACAAAGTAGGTGAAAGATCTGTACACTGAAAATTACAAGACATTAAAGAAATAAAGACACAAACAAATGAAAAGCTAGTCCGTGCTCATGGAATGGAAGAATATCGTTAAAATGTCCATACTACCCAAAACAATCTACAAATTCAATGCAACCCCTATTAAAATTCCAGTGGCATTTTTCACATAAATAGAACCAAAACATCTAAAATTTGTGTGAAACCACAAAAGACCCCAAGAAGCCAAAGCAGTCTTGAGAAAGAAGAACAGAGCTGGAGAGATCATGCCCCCTGATTTCAAACTGTATCACAGCAATAAATCAAGCCGAAAAATATATGCTCCGCTTCACGCCAACCTTAGACCAAAGTTTAAGCAGAATAGCAGAGCTATTGGCTAAACAACCAAAAAGAACAAAACAAACAAAAAACTCTATCACAAAGCTTTAGTAATCAAAGCAGCATGGTATGGGCATTAACACACACACATACATCAGTGCAACAGAAATAAATCAGAGCTGGAAATAAACCCATGCACATATGGTCAATTAATTTATGACAAAAGAGCCAAGAATAAACAATGGAGAAAGGACAGTTTCTTTTTCTTTTTTTTTTTTTTTGTATTTTTCTGAAGCTGGAAACGGGGAGAGACAATCAGACAGACTCCCACATGCGCCCGACCTGGATCCACCTGGCATGCCCACCAGGGGGCGAAGCTCTGCCCACCAGGGGGCGATGCTCTGACCCTGGGCATCGCTCTGTTGCGACCAGAGCCATTCTAGCACCTGAGGCAGAGGCCAAGGAGCCATCCCCAGCGCCCGGGCCATCTTTGCTCCAATGGAGCCTCGGCTGCGGGAGGGGAAGAGAGAGACAGAGAGGAAGGAGAGAGGGAGGGGTGGAGAAGCAGATGGCGCTTCTCCTGTGTGCCCTGGCCAGGAATTGAACCCGGGACTCCTGCACACCAGGCCGACGCTCTACCACTGAGCCAACCAGCCAGGGCTGAGAAAGGACAGTTTCTTCAGTAAATGGTGATGGGGAGAACTGCAAAAGAATGACACAAAACCAACTCAAACCAGATTAAAGACTTGAATGTAAGACCTGAAACCATAAAGCTCCCAGAAGAAAATATAGGCAGTAACCTCCTTGACATGTGATTTTGGTGTGATTTTTTGAATTTGACACCACCACTAACAACAAAATAAACAAGCGGGACTACATCAAACTAAAAAGCTTCTGTACAGGCCTGACCTGTGGTGGCGCAGTGGATCCAGCACCGACCTGGAACGCTGAGGTTGGCAGTTCAAAACCCTGGGCTTGCCCCATCCAGGCACGTATGGGAGTTGATGCTTCCTGCTCCTCCCCCCCTTCTCTCTCTCTATCCTCTAAAATGAATAAATAAATAGAAATAAATAAAAATAAAAAGCTTTTGTACAGCAAAGAAAACTGACAAAATGAAAGGACAACATACTGAATAGGAGAAAATATTTGCAAATCATATATCTGATAAAGGATTAATATGCAAAATATATAAAGAATTCATACAATTCAATAGCAAAAAAAAACAATCCAATTTTAAAAATGGACAGAGAACTTAATAAAAATGGAATTACACAGAATGTATTCTTTTCTGTCTGGCTTCTTTACCTCAACATAAAGTTTCTGGCCTGACCAGGTGGTGGTGCAGTGGATAGAGCATCGGACTGGAATGCAGAGGGCCCAGGTTAGAGACCCCGGGGTCGCCAGCTTGAGCGCAGGCTCATCTGGTTTGAGCAAACTCACCAGCTTGGACCCAAGGTCGCTGGCTCGAGCAAGGGGTTACTTGGTCTGCTGTAGCCCCACGGTCAAGGCACATATGAGAAATCAATCAATGAACAACTAAGGTGTTGCAATGAAAAACTGATGATTGATGCTTCCCATCTCTCTCCGTTCCTGTTTGTCTGTCCCTCCTCTCTCTGACTCTCTGTCACTGTAAAAAAAACCCCACAAAACCACCAAAAAGAAACCCATAAAGTTTCTGAAGTTCATCCACGTTATTGCAGACATTAGTAGACCATTTCTTTATATTACAAAGTATATGTCTTATTGATGGATGGATGTACCATGGTTTGGTTATCCATTCTTCTATTGATGGACATGTGGACTGTGTCCAGTTTTTTATGATTGTGAACAATCTGTGTGGACATATTTTGTTTCACTTGGACCAATATCTAGGAGTAGAACTGCTAGGTCATGGGGTAGGTATGTGTTTAATTTTATAAGAAATTACCAGACCTGGCCCTGGCCGGTTGGCTCAGCAGTAGAGCGTCGGCCTAGCGTGCGGAGGACCCAGGTTCGATTCCCAGCCAGGGCACACAGGAGAAGCGCCCATTTGCTTCTCCACCCCTCCGCCGCGCCTTCCTCTCTGTCTCTCTCTTCCCCTCCTGCAGCCAAGGCTCCATTGGAGCAAAGATGGCCTGGGCGCTGGGGATGGCTCTGTGGCCTCTGCCTCAGGCGCTAGAGTGGCTCTGGTCGCAACATGGCGACGCCCAGGATAGGCAGAGCATCGCCCCCTGGTGGGCAGAGCTTCGCCCCTGGTGGACGTGCCGGGTGGATCCCGGTCGGGCGCATGCGGGAGTCTGTCTGACTGTCTCTCCCTGTTTCCAGCTTCAGAAAAATGCAAAAAAATAAAAAAAATAAAAAAAAAATAAAAAAAATAAATTACCAGACCTTTTTCCAAAGTGGTGGCTCCATTTTGGATGCCTGTCAACACTGTATGGGAGTCCCAGCTGCTTGGCATCCTTGCCAATAGTTGGGTGTTGTCAGTTGTTTAAATTTTAAGCCATTCTGGTAGGTGTGCAGTGGCATCTCATTGTGGATTTGAATTTAACTAGGTTTAAATTTAAATTTTTTATCTTATTTCTCCCTCCCACTACCATGCAAGCCCCTCTCAGGGCAGAGTTTTCTGTTTGGTCGCTGCTCTATCCCGGCACCAGATGCAGGTATAGACAGAGTAGGTGCTACCTCTTCTCTGCCCCACCCCATGCCATCTCTCCAGGTCACTGACCATCTGAGGGTCTCTCTCCCTTCTAGATCACGTTCAGGGAATGAGTTTGGGACAAGTAATGGCGCTGGGCACTAAGGGGTCTGAGACTACGGTGTGGGATGGGTGGGGAAAGCGTCAGCTCACGGCCGAGTCTCACCCACGCTCATACTCACCCTCCCCACTCCTCCCATTCTTGTTCTGTGGCTTCTGACTGGGACTTCTGGGTCTGAGAAAAGGCAGAGAGCTGGCCTTGGCTGGCCTGTCACACGAGGGTAGAACAACCTCTAGCCTGAGTGGCCACCAATTATTTTGTGACTATGGGGATTCCTTCTCTGAGCCTGTCTGCTCCTTGACACAATGGCAGACAGATCTGGCTCTAAAGTCACTTCACCACTTACTGGATAACTTGGAACAAATTCTTTCCCCTCCGACTTCATTGGTTTCACCTGTAAAATGGAAACAGTAACACAACCCGCCTCCAGCCTGAGGATTACTGAGTGACCAGAAGGGCACGGAGTCCTGGGAAACAGGTATCTTGTTTATTTTGTTTAATTTACAAACTTTATTTGAATGTATACGAATTAATACATCATAAAGTCATTGCAAACTACTCTGAAAATTAACAATAATGATATGCTTTCTTCTGGGCATCAGTAAATCAAAACAAGACCCTTTGGGACACTTCCTCCACTTAGTCACAGAAAGGTACATATTAACTGTCCAATGATAAAATCCTTAACCAACTGAAATACCTTATGGAACTTATGCGGTATCTTATTTAAGAGAATGAACTCATTTGTAGAACGGGCCTCACACTGGGAGGGCCCAGGAGCAATGAAGTCGGAGTCAGGGGTATTATCTCTGAGTAAGGACTGGTTGTTCCTGTTTACAGACTCTCAGAGGAATTCTCCAGACTGGGGGAACTAAAACTCACCCAGGGGTCCCCACGCCACGAGTGTGAGGTGACCTACCTCCCTCTGGAAGTTCTCTGGCTTCACTGAGAAGTGGAGGCCATGACCACCACCCTCCCCACTTCCCACGCGGGCCGTGGACCTGGCCTTTCCCCCTTCCTGCTCTCCCTCCCTCAGTTGCCTCCTCTCCCGCCGGGAGTGCTCGGTTCTCCACCCACCCCCTGAATGACAGGCAGGGTCACGGCCTTCCCTGCTCCCCCTAAGTCCTCAGCCCCCGTACTCCCCAGACACCTGGATAGGTGGCCTCCCCTTGGCCCTTCTGCCTCTGGCTGCACCCCAGCCTTTCGCATCTGGCTCACATCGCCCCGGGTTACGTCCACGTTCACACCCATCACAGTCTCCAACATGACCGTGACTCCCAAATCCCCCCTCCGGCCCCTGACTGTCCCTCCAGGTCTCAGGTTTGCCTCCCGCCTCCCGAACAAAGGCTGACTCCGAGGTTCAGGCTTCTCCCCGCTCCCCCTGGACCACCAGCACCCCAACACCGCACCTCCAGCGTCCCACCTGCCCCGCACCCACTGCCACAGCCTGACCCCGGCCTCAGCTGGGCTCGCCCCGTGCCCGCCAATCCAATTACTCTCGAGTCCTCCCAAACTCATCTGTCCCCTCCCCTATGTCGTAGCGGCTCTCCCCGAACCTGCTCCGCTTGTCCTCCGCCCACACTTCCCTAGTCTCAGCCTTGACCTCAGCAAGGCCCTCTCCTGCAAACGCAAGCCCAGGGGTCCCCTGACCGCTGCTCCTCCAGCAAGACAAGAGCCCGGCTGCCACCCCGTCGGTGCATCCTCGCCTGTCCCACCTCCTCCTCACCCGGCACGAATTCCATAGCCCTTCACCAGGGTCGCGATAGTGCTGACCTACCTCCTCCTCCTGCTGAACTAACCCGGCAAAACCCCAGCCCTGGTTAAAGCCACCTGTGCGCTTGCTGCACAGCTGCCCCGTGGCTGCACGATGCCAACACGTGTTGATTGCTATAGCGCTCAGCTGGGCCCTGCGCGGCCATCGCGGCCCCTCCCAGGAAGTTTGCGTCTCCTCTCCCTGCCCCAGCCCTGCAGACCCCGCCCGTGCCCTGTGCCCGCGTCCTGCCTCCCCTGGGGCGGGGAGTAATGCACTAGCTGCCCCCGTCCGGTCTCAGGCCGGCCCTTCCCTGTGCCCGGCGCCATCCTTCCGCTGGCTCACCGGCCCTGCTCCTTCCAGAGGCCTCTCAGGATCTCCCAGCAGCGAACAAACACTTGCTGGCAACTCACACCCTCTCCACCCCTGCTCCCTCTGCTCCCTCTCTACCGACCGCCAGTACGCCTTCTCCTTGAACTTGTCTTCTCTTGGTTTCTCTGGAGTAACAACTGGTACCCCAGCAACTCCTGTCCATTCCCCTTCCTAACAGAACCCCGAGTGTCTCCGCGGGCGGCCAGGGGCCCTGCCTGGGCTCCCAGCTTCCACCGCAGTGCAGAGCGGCAAGATGATGAAACTGGTCAATGAGACTTAGGTTAATACTGCGGGATATACCACCCTGCCCGCACAGCGGTCATCTACAACAGGAGACCTTCCACAAGGTGGAAATGAGTCCAGAGGAGTGGTCACTACCCGGGCAAGTCCTCCACCACCTACAGGCTTGGGAAGTGCTCCGGCCTGGGGCTGGGCCACGGGCCCCTCCAGCTGCCTGCTCAGCCAACAGACAGACTTCTCTTCCAGGAAAAAGTGTAAAGTGCCCTAGGGCAGTGGTCCCCAACCCCCGGGCCACGGACCGGTACCGGTCCAAAGAGAAAGAATAAATAACTTACATTATTTCTGTTTTATTTATATTTAAGTCTGAACAATTTTTTATTTTTTAAAAATGACCAGATTCGCCTGACCAGGCAGTGGCGCAGTGGATAGAGCGTCGGACTGGGATGCAGAAGACCCAGGTTCGAGACCTCGAGGTCGCCAGTTTGAGCACAGGCTCATCTGGTTTGAGCAAAGCTCACCAGCTTGGACCCAAGGTCGCTGGCTCAGCAAGGGGTTACTCGGTCTGCTGAAGGCCCACAGTCAAGGCATATATGAGAAAGCAATCAATGAACAACTAAGGTGTTGCAATGAAAAACTGATGATTGATGCTTCTCATCTCTCTCCGTTCCTGTCTGTCTGTCCCTAGCTATCCCTCCTCTGACTCTGTTTCTGTAAAAATAAATAAATAAATAAATAAAATAATAATAATAATAATGACCAGATTCCCTCTGTTACATCCGTCTAAGACTCACTCTTGACACTTGTCTCGGTCACGTGATACATTTATCCGTCCCACCCTAAAGGCCGGTCAATGAAAATATTTTCTGACATTAAACCGGTCCATGGCCCAAAAAAGGTTGGGGGCCACTGTCGCAGGGGACTTCTGGGAAATCTCCTTAAAGGGAAAGGGCACACCCATCCCCGGCCTGGCATTTGAGCATGATGGCTGGGACACCAGCAGCCATCTTGAATGCCAAGCCAAGGGCTACCTGCTAGGGATGTGGATCTAAGCATGAGAGGAGACTGGACCCTTGATGACCTTGAGGAGCCACCATTCCAACTCCGGACTGCTGACTCAATACATTTGTATTTTGTTTAAGCCACAGCTGAGTTTTGTGCAGTTGAACTGAATCCTGATTGAAGTGGGTTTGGTCTCGTTGACTCGGGCCTCCCTGGTTCTCTGCTGGCCCCCGCTCCTCCAGCAGGGCTGCCGAGGGGGCGTCTGGATGCCTCCCCACAACCTCCTTCATTCTGCTGAATTTCTGTAAGACCCCTTGGCTTTAATCACTGGAGCACGGCTCTCCACACCTGTACATCCAGCACAGACTGGCGGAAGTGGGTCTTCAACAGTCTTTCCCATCTTATCAGACACACCGACATCCAATAGGCTCACACCAGGCAGACTATTTCAATACGGTTGATCCCTCTAAGCTCGCTCCCCCCGCCCTGTCATCCCCATCTACGCTGCTCTGTGTATTAATCAGAGCCCTCTGAGGTCTCGTTCCATCGCCCCCATGTTCAAAACCCACCAGGAAGTCTCGATGCTCTCCTTAGGAATCCCCCATCCCCCAGTGGCCCCAAGTTGCCAGTTGCCAGTGGCCCCAGGCCACCAGCAGGGTTCTCGTGGTTGACACAGCTCCTGATTCTGCTTGGGCCCTACATTCTCCACAGAGCCACCGGAATGCAAGATGTGTGGACCGTGTGAAGGACAGGAGGAGACATCAGAGATGTCTCCTGCCTGCAGTGGGCTCCCTCTGGTCTGTCTCTCCATTCCCCTGGAGTTCTAGAAAACCCTCATTTTTCAGTTACTTCATTTGAACAAAGCTAGAAGCACCTAGATTATAAGCATAGCTTTATAATGGCAAACTTTTAAGTATCTTAGCCAAATAATATTTATTTATTTATTTTTATTATTTTTATTTTTTATATTTTTCTGAAGCTGGAAACGAGGAGAGACAGTCAGACAGACTCCCGCATGTGCCCGACCGGGATCCACCCGGCACGCCCACCGGGGGGCGACGCTCTGCCCACCAGGGGGCGATGCTCTGCCCCTGGGGGGGGGTTGCTCTGCCGCGACCAGAGCCACTCTAGCGCCTGGGGCAGAGGCCAAGGAGCCATCCCCAGTGCCCGGGCCATCTTTGCTCCAATGGAGCCTTGGCTGCGGGAGGGGAAGAGAGAGACAGAGAGGAAGGGGGTGGGGTGGAGAAGCAGATGGGCGCTTCTCCCATGTGCCCTGGCCAGGTATCAAACCCGGGTCCCCCGCACACCAGGCCGACGCTCTACAGCTGAGCCAACCGGCCAGGGCCCCAAATAATATTTATAGTATAAAAAAGTAACAGCACTTTGCCTGACTTGTGGTGGCGCAGTGGATAAAGCATCGACCTGGAATGCTGAGGTGGCCGGTTTGAAACCCTGGGCTTGCCCAGTCAAGGCACATATGGAAGTTGATGCTTCCTGCTCCTCCCCCTCCTCTCTCTCCCCCCTTCTCTAAAATGATAAATAAAATCTTTAAAAAAAAAAAAGTAACAGCAATTTAAATACTTAACAGCTATTGCTTCTGACATTTATGTTCATGTTTCTAAGCACCGGTTTTCCTCCTGTTTCTTCAGCTCTAACCACGGAAGGGGGTCTGCTGCCTCTCCTCACCCTTCCCACCCCAGAAGTTGTGGTGCCACTAGGGGTTTGTAGGATTTTGCCTACACACTATTCACAGGTGAGCCACATGACATGCCCTGGATTTCCTTCTTATTGTACATTTGTTTTATTTTCTTGGAGTTTTGGCTCAATTTTCCATTTCTTCTTTTGTTTTCCATGTCCCAGTAGTAAATTATCCCTAATTTTCTTGCAGAACTAAAAATCTCCTCTAAATACAACAAATAATCTGTTGGTTTTGTTTTCTTCTTGGAAACACCCTTATGCTTGACTAAGTTTGGCTGGGTATAAAACTCAAGGTTGTAAATACACTTTTTTTATATCAGAATTTTGAGGGCATGGATCTACTTTCTTCATCTCTAGCAATGCTGTTTAGTATGCCCAGTGCTTTTTTTTTTTTTGTATTTTTCTGAAGTTAGGAGTGGGGAGGCAGTCAGACTGACTCCCGCATGAGCCCAACCGGGATCCACCTGACATGCCCACTAGGAGGCAATGCTCCACCCATCTGGGGCGTTGCTCTATTTCCACCAGAGCCATTCTAGCACCTGAGGCGGAGGCCATGGAGTTGTCCTCAGCGCCCAGGCCAACTTTGCTCCAATGGAGCCTTGGCTGTGGGAGGGGAAGAAGGAGACAGAGAGGAAGGAGAAGGGGAGGGTTGGAGAAGCAGATGGGCACTTCTCCTGTGTGCCCTGGCTGGGAATCAAACCTGGGACTTCCACAGGCCGGGCCGACACTCTACCACTGAGCAAACTGGTCAGGGCCACCCAATACTTTTTCTTATTTTTTTTAATTTTATTTATTTTTTATCTTTATTTTTTACAGAGACAGCGAGAGAGTCAGAGAGAGGGATAGATAGGGACAGACAGGAACGGAGAGAGAGAAGCATCAATCGTTAGTTTTTCATTGCAACACCTTAGTTGTTCATTGATTGCTTTCTCACATGTGCCCTGACCATGGGCGTTCAGCAGACTGAGTAACCCCTTGCTCGAGCCAGCGACCTTGGGTTCAAGCTGGTGAGCTTTGCTCAAACCAGATGAGTCCGCACTCAAGCTGGAGACCTACCTCAGGGTCTCGAACCTGGGTCCTCCGCATCCCAGTCCGATGCTCTATCCACTGCACCACCACCTGGTCAGGCCCACCCAATGCTTTTTAACATCTAATCCTTTGTGTCCCATTTTTTTTTCTCTCTTTGGATTGTGTCCATCCAGTGTTCTTTTTTTTTTTTTTTTTTCTGAAGCTGGAAACGGGGAGAGACAGTCAGACTCCCGCATGCGCCCGACCTGGATCCACCTGGCACGCCCACCAGGGGTGAAGCTCTGCCCACCAGGAGGCGTCGCTCTGCCGTGACCAGAGCCACTCTAGCACCTGGGGCAGAGGCCAAGGAGCCATCCCCAGTGCCCGGGCCATCTTTGCTCCAATGGAGCCTTGGCTGCGGGAGGGGAAGAGAGAGACAGAGAGGAAGGAGGGGGGGGTGGAGAAGCAAATGGGCGCCTCTCCTATGTGCCCTGGCCGGAAATCGAACCTGGGTCCCCCGCACACCAGGCCGACGCTCTACCGCTGAGCCAACCGGCCAGGGTCATCCAGTGTTCTGAGACTTCATGACGATGGGGCCTGGCGTGGGTTTAAATCAATTGCTGTGGATACTCAGATTTTTCAATCTGGAAACTTATGCCCTTAGTTCTGGAAATTTTTTCTGACAGTCTCTTGCTGATAATTTTCTACCTTGTTTTCTCGTTCTGGAACTTCTGTTCACCAGATGTCGAATATTCTAGACTTGAGCCTTTTAATTTTCTTACTTTTTCTTTTGCCCACTTTTTTGGAGATTGTCTCAATTTCAACTTGTTAACTCTTCTGTTGAATTTATCCCCTTCATATTTTAATCTTTCAAGAGTTCTTAATTATCTCTGAACATTTTTGTTATAGCCTCTTGTATGCTTAACCATGGCATACAAAGCACTATGCCTAGCTGCATGTCATAAGAACCTGGGTACTTTTTATAAACTAATGATGTCCAAGGATTACTCTCAGGGAATATGATTTAACTGGTCTAGGGTGAGACCCACGCATAGTTGGTTTTTTTTAATTGGCTCTCTCATCTCCACTAGAAATAAGTGCTTGTCATCATCTCCTGTATGTTTAGACTGAGGCCTGGTAAATAATTGTTAAATGAATAAATGAATGCAGTGCTGTTTTGTAAAGGGACTCTGTAAAATACAAACTTACCCAAACAAACAAAAAAACCTTACAGGCAATCTACTTTTGTTCTTTTTTCCCCTAAATTGATCTGAAAACCTAATACCTGAAAGTCAAACAATAGTTTTGCATGTCAAAACGTATTTAAAACTCAAAAGTTTAAAAATATTTATTTTTTATTATTATTATTATTTTTATTTTTTTATTTTTTTAAAGACAGAGAGAGTGAGGGATAGACAGGGACAGACAGACAGGAACGGAGAGATGAGAAGCATCAATCATTAGTTTTTCGTTGAGCATTGCGACACCTTAGTTGTTCATTGATTGCTTTCTCATATATGCCTTGACCGTGGGCCTTCAGCAGACCGAATAACCCCTTGCTCGAGCCAGCAACCTTGGATCCAAGCTGGCGAGCTTTTTGCTCAAGCCAGATGAGCCCGCGCTCAAACTGGCAACCTCGGGGTCTCGAACCTGGGTCTTCCGCATCCCAGTCTGACGTTCTATCCACTGTGCCACCGCCTAGTCAGGCTAAAACTCAAAAGTTTAAAAAAAAAATTGAACTGCCCTGTTTCAGCGCACCTTTTTGGCAGTCTTTAACAACGTATTTCTTGTGAACTAGGAGGTTCAAGTATAATTAATTTCACTTTAGTTTCTGCTGTGATCCCAAGGCGATAGTTGCTGTGTATCAAGGTAGGGAGCGGGAACAAGGCTGAACCAACGAGCTGGCCTGAAGTGAGCTCAGCCTTCGGGCTGATGTTCAGCCTATGGAAGAGCCGAGTGTTAGAGAAGAATTTTTAGAAGCTGGTGATGTGCCGTGACTCCCACCACCCATGGAGGGAAGGGGGATAAGTCTGCTTCACCTCGAGTCAACAGAGGGAGACCCCAAGAAAAGGGAAGTTAGAAGGGGCCAGCCAAAAAGTACATTATCCAAAGTAAGGGACTGGCTGGTAGGAGGACAAGAAAAGTGAATGGAGTAGGTGTACAGGGGCAGGTGTGGGAACAGTCATGAGAGTATGTCTGGGAAGCACAAGTTTTGGCTTTAAAAACACACCAGGTTGGCCCTGGCCGGTTGGCTCAGTGGTAGAGCATCGGCCTGGTGTGCGGAAGTCCCGGGTTCGATTCCCGGCTAGGGCACACAGGAGAAACGCCCATCTGCTTCTCCACCCCTCCCCCTCTCCTTCCTCTCTGTCTCTCTCTTCCCCTCCTGCAGCCAAGGCTCCATTGGAGCAAAAAGTTGGCCCGGGCACTGGGGATGGCTCCATGGCCTCTGCCTCAGGTGCTGGAATGGCTCAGATTGTGGCAGAGCGATGCCCCAGATGGGCAGAGCATCGCCCCCTGGTGGGCGTGCCGGGTGGATCCCGGTCGGGCGCATGTGGAGTCTGTCTGACTGTCTCCCTGTTTCCAAACTTCAGAAAAATACAAAAAAAACCCAAAACCAAAAAACAACAACAAAACCCCACACACACACCAGGCTCAGGGCCAGAAGCCAGGTCACAACAATACTGGTGAATCTTCCCATCTCATTCTAGTCTTAGCAGCAGTGGATAAAAGAGCTGCTGATACAGGTGCGGAAACAAGGCCAAGGCCAAGCACTTGCCCCGCCCCCACCCCCTGCCCTGCTGCAGCGGGCAAGGATGACAGCAGGCCTGCACTAGGGAGGGGTGGCCTCCATATCCACACAGCTAAAAGGTTTTGTCGTTACACCGACTAGACACATTACCTACTGATGAGAGGGCCCTCACTACCCCAAAATGATGGGAGAAGCTGGGACCTCCCTCCATTCCATCCAGAACAGGGAGAGTATGAGCCCAGTAAATAAACTTAAGGCAGTGGTTGCTCTTTGATCCAGTTGAGCTTGTTTAACATAAGGACAGGCCTAGTGCTTTGAAATGTTATGTTCCTTCTCAACTGAACATGATTCATCAGCTAGTTGATTCTGACATTGGATTGTGTCTACTAATTGGATGTTTGGCAACCTAATTTCTACCTGCTACAAATGATCAAATTTATGAGATCTTTCTTTTTCTAGTACTTCACCAGAACCTGAATTTGGTGTGGAAAGATGGTTTAGGACTCTCAATTTAAAAAAAAAGTGTACAAAAGTTGGTTGAAGGGTCCAACTTGAGAAGTAGGAGAAAGCCTGTAATTCCCAGTGTTTTAAAAACACACTTTGAGAGGAGGCGATATCAGCTCCCAGGGGAACCCCAGAATCCCCTGTGGGACAGTGTTCTGTGCTGAGGGGTGTGGGGAGCAGTGAAGGGGGGAGGTGGCAGCGGCCTCGTCGTCCCTGAGAGGAGCCCCCCCCACACACACTGCAGGGCTCTGTGCTAGGACCCCAGCCAAGAGCTGTACCTTGGAAGGGGAAGTTCTATCTGATGGGAACCAGGACAGGGCCACATTTGGGGAGTAGGCATGGATAAGGGCTGGGAAGAACTTTCTGGGGTGATATGATCTTGAAAGAGGGGGATTGGGTTGACAGGTATGTATACTTGTCACGTAAGTGGCACACTTTTGTGCATTTCACTATATGTAAATCTTATCCACCCTCCAAAAAAAGTAAGCTAGTAAAAGATATGGATATTGAAGTTTTTAGGGGTATGTACTGTCTGCAACTGTGCTTTGAAATCCCTAAACTATGGGATGGATGGAGGAATGGACAATTACATGATAAACATAGCAGCGTGTTAACTGTAGAAAATAAAAAATACGTAATTATTTCAACTCTGCATGTTTGAAGTTTTTCAACACGCTGGGAGCAGGCACACCATATTACAGGCGAATGCACTTCTGCAATCACGCTCCGGGGATTTCTATGTGGGTAGATACTGTATCCCTGTACACTTGTTGTTCGTGGGTACACACACTAGGGTATCTGCATGTGTTACACCATTACTGAGGCTTCTAAAACATGCATTTCTTCATCTTAAGGAGTCCAGGGAGCTCTACTCGCTGCGTGCCGAACTGGAAGGCATCCCAGGCGGCTTCCTGTGTGGGAAATCCCATCCCCAAGGGACTTGATGTTCACGAGTCACCTGTTTCCCCCCAAAGCCTAAACTTTCCTCAGGACCTCAAGGGAGAGTTTTAGGATGAGGACATTTAAGGCAAACAAGAAAGCTGGGCTAAGGGAAGAGAAGGTGGCCAGGTCCCCAAACCCTTGTTTAGGAGCCAGACCCCCCGCCCCAGGGTGAGGCCGTTTCCTCCTCTAGAGACCCGACCTTCCCCCATTCTTGTTCTGGGGGAAACTCAAGCCACAGGAACATGGGGACCTCGGACTTGGACCCCAACCATAACAAAGAGGGAACACTGGTCGCCACGCCTTGCTCTGAAAACGCAGTCTCAGTAGCCATGGGTCCAGGGTCACTGTGCCTGGCTGCAGTCACCTGTTCAGGGTGGGCTGCCGCGTCCACAGGGACAGGCGCCTGTGGTGGTTTGCCGGGAACGTTTCACTGGAAATTTGGGGGAAATTATCTGCGAGGTTTATTCCTGTTTTAAGACAAACACGGATCTATTATGGAATGGAAAATTCCTATGATCTTCAACTAAAACAGGAGATTTTGAAGAAGTTGCCGAGCTCTTACAAACTACACCCCAGGCTCCCAGGGTACATGCTCTACTTTCCAGATATTGTTTCAGGAAACTAACTTCACTGGAAAATTTAGGAAAGTATTTGGCCAGATGGAAGAACTCACTCTGCAGACAGGTGACTTATGGGGAAAGGAGGACAATGACAGGGATTTCATCAAAGTTCACACCAAACAGTTTTAAATCTTTTCCCTCGGTAACAAGAAACGAAAGACAAAAAGAGAAACCTAATCAACCATGAATACATGTGGTTTCTGGAGGAAAGACCTCAGCGTGCTGCGGAACGGTGGGTGGTCTGCAGCCTCAGAGGGGCAGGCCCTCCTGGGACCCGGCTGAGTCTGAGGGAAGGGACCGTCCACCCAGGGGGGCCTGGGACCCGGCTGAGTCTGAGGGAAGGGACCGTCCACCCAGGGGGGCCTGGGACCCGGCTGAGTCTGAGGGAAGGGACCGTCCACCCGGGGGGGCCTGGGACCTGGCTGAGTCTGAGGGAAGGGACTGTCCACCCAGGGGGAGCCTGGGACCCGGCTGAGTCTGAGGGAAGAAACCGTCCACCCAGGGGGGCCTGGGACCTGGCTGAGTCTGAGGGAAGGGACTGTCCACCCAGGGGGAGCCTGGGACCCGGCTGAGTCTGAGGGAAGGGACCGTCCACCCGGGGGAGCCTGGGACCCGGCTGAGTCTGAGGGAAGGGACCGTCCACCCGGGGGAGCCTGGGACCCGGCTGAGTCTGAGGGAAGGGACCGTCCACCCGGGGGAGCCTGGGACCCGGCTGAGTCTGAGGGAAGGGACCGTCCACCCGGGGGAGCCTGGGACCCGGCTGAGTCTGAGGGAAGGGACCGTCCACCCAGGGGGGCCTGGGACCCGGCTGAGTCTGAGGGAAGGGACCGTCCACCCAGGGGGGCCTGGGACCCGGCTGAGTCTGAGGGAAGGGACCGTCCACCCAGGGGGGCCTGGGACGAGGCTGAGTCTGAGGGAAGGGACCGTCCACCCAGGGGGGCCTGGGACCCGGCTGAGTCTGAGGGAAGGGACCGTCCACCCAGGGGGGCCTGGGACCCGGCTGAGTCTGAGGGAAGGGACCGTCCACCCAGGGGGGCCTGGGACCCGGCTGAGTCTGAGGGAAGGGACTGTCCACCCAGGGGGGCCTGGGACCCGGCTGAGTCTGAGGGAAGGGACCGTCCACCCGGGGGGGCCTGGGACCCGGCTGAGTCTGAGGGAAGGGACCGTCCACCCAGGGGGGCCTGGGACCCGGCTGAGTCTAAGGGAAGGGACCGTCCACCCAGGGAGCTCACTAGGGTGAGTGGGGCCGTCCAGGGTCTCTCGGGAGGGCTGTGCAGAAAGTGCAGAATTTTCGGTCAGAGACTTGGCTCCCAGCTACAAAACCTCTGGCATGTCATTCTCTAGGCCCCAATTTCCTCATTTTTTTTTTTTTTTGGTATTTTTCTGAAGCTGGAAATGGGGAGAGACAGACAGACTCCCGCATGCGCTCGACTGGGATCCACCCGGCACGCCCACCAGGGGCAGCGCTCTGCCCACCAGGGGGCGATGCTCTGCCCCTCCAGGGCATCGCTCTGTTCCGACCAGAGCCACTCTAGCGCCTGGGGCAGAGGCCAAGGAGCCATCCCCAGCGCCCGGGCCATCCTTGCTCCAATGGAGCCTTGGCTGCGTGCGGGAGAGGAAGAGAGAGACAGAGAGGAAGGAGGGGGGGGGTGGAGAAGCAAATGGGCGCTTCTCCTATGTGCCCTGGCCGGAAATCGAACCCGGGTCCCCCGCACGCCAGGCCAACGCTCCACTGCTGAGCCAACCAGCCAGGGCCCCCAATTTCCTCATTTTTAAGATAGTTTTGACACCTTGTCCTGTAGGGTGCAGTGAGGGTGACACGGGCCCCGGTACACAGCACAGCAGGTACATTCTGGGTACTCAACACGTTACTTCTCTTCTTTCCCCAGGGCAGTGGGACAGAAAAATCATCTTTCAAAACGCTGGCGGGAGCAGTACATAGGGTGGGTAGGGACAGGACCCAGAAGCCAGGGCACCACCTGCGAGCCCCCCAGCACCACAGGGACCTAAGGAGCAGGCTGCTCAGCTGGCAGCACAAGCTGCCCGGAGGCCGGAGGTGGCACTGGTGTCTCAGACCGTGTGACGACACAGGAAGGGGGAAGCCTTTCAACCCAGTGTTTAAAGACACACAGCAGGGCAAGTTTCAGTTATCTTTAGTAAAAGAAAAACAGCCTTTTTCCAAGGGCAACAAGGTAAACTGCAAGTCAGAGGAAGCAGGGATGTGGACTTCTCACATGTTCTTCCTCCGGGCCCTCCAGGGGCCAGGGCTGCCGGCCGGCAGAGGGCAGGCTCCGGAGTCGGGGATGCAGCCCACCCGTCACTGGATTGGTCTGCGTGGGTTCTGAGGGGATTTCTGCCTGCCAGTCGGCTGACAGGATTAACACTACGATTCCTGGGGGACATTAAGTTAAGGAATGATACGTGGAGCCAAGACAGTGGCTTATTCAGTTGGATTCTGAATCACAATCAGGAAATAGTCTTTATCTGCAACACAGAAAAACGGAAAAACATATCACTAATGTAAAATGAGAGAAAGACACCCTAGAAAGGAAGAGAGTCATTAAAACCAATCACACGCCGGGCGGTGAACGCGAAGCATCAGCACTGGGCACTTCTGGTGCTGGGATGCGGGAGGAAAACCTGCAGGAGTCCGGGGCACCCACAGGTGTGACGGGCAGTGACCTCGCAGCATGTCCTCTTTTCTGACACCCCCGGGCCCACCTCTTCTCATGTGGCACCTCAGTCCCGACCCACTCTAGGCCGGTACTCATGTTTGCTCATTTTACAAACGAGGACACTGAGGCTCAGAGAGTTAAATGACCTGCTGAGGCCACGGCAAAAACGCGAAGTGGGGTGGCTGCTCTGACCCCCCTGCAGAATGGGAAATGGCCACGCCGGCCGCAGCTGCCACATCCGATTTCAGCCAAACGCCTGCTCCTCCTGACCGCTGGCTGCTGGGCCCGGAGAAGCAGGTTGTGTATGACTAACAGCTTCATGGTTAAGTGATCTGTGTGCATTAAAAAACAATTCACTTATTCAGAAAAAAAAATTCACTTATTAATATAAATAAAGCCATCGATAAAAGCAGACATAATTAGCAAGAGTAGTATCTTTTCTTCCAAATAATGAAGCTCCAAGTGCTTAGTGGGAAGCAGAGTTTTAAAGCTTGATTATT